>NC_051851.1:138989543-139296829 GCF_905115235.1 Hermetia illucens
ACACTTCGATACATATTCAAACTGGAAAGAAATACGTATTGTGCCGAAACCGGAAAATTCGTCATCGACAACATCGAGTAGCTTCGTTGGTGCACCGAAATCTCACCCATGGGATCCAACGGTTCTTTTGAAGAAAAGTGATAATGGCAAATCCACAAACGGCTTCGAAGATGGCGAATTTATGAGTCTTCAAACGGAAGCTGCGACATGCACTTCATTTGTTGTAAAGTTGAAGGGACAGGTTAATGTGTTTCTCACACCTCTAATGCTTGAAGGAGCCCAAAGGTAAGATTTCTTTTGCTTTTATTATTTTGTAAATAATCGAAATAGGGGAGTGGTGGGGAAATAATCAGGGTATCAGATTTTCCCCGGATCTTACTTTTCACGATTTTCATTAGACTATCGCATTTCATTAATGAATGAAAACAAGTTAACATTTGACGAAAGGAAATTTACTCTATAAAAATATAATACATAATAGTTGACATTATTTCATGTCCAAGTACTGATAATCTGCTATCTAAGCTACTCTTTTAACTCTCACCAGAATTTGGTCGCTTTTGATTGCACTGCTTTCGGGTTCATTCGGGAATGAATCCTCAAGTAATTTTATGTATTGTCCATCTGTAGATGCATTCTTGTTTGCTTGTTTTGATGATGAAGTCTGAAAAGCAATATTATTTTAAATATTTTCGAAATCAAATAAATATTCAAGCACAGAAAAATACCTTCTTGAAATAAAACAAAGGTAGTATGCATTTGCGACTTTTGCTTGGATCCGCACCCTCTCGTTTCTTGCGTATCACTTTTGAGTTCAATTTTGTTTCTAGTGGTTTTGAACAAGAACATCTTCAACAATTACCACTTTTTAATATAATTTACCTGCTCGTTTTTGCGATTCCTTCCTTAAAGATGCTATGTCTTGATGGATTCTTTGAACGGGATCAACCGACTCGGATTTAATGAAGCCTTTGCGAGAAAGTTTATGACCTTTGCAGAATGGATTATAATTTAAGCGGTTGGTGTGCATGTGAAGAATTTGAACTTACGTTGCGGCTTAAAATGTTTTGTTTCTTCTGGCACATCATATGAGGCTTCACTGAAAAACAATTGGAAATAATAAGAAAAAAGATTTTGTATAACCTTGTTCCTTTTATATATTTCGGTATATCCTCAAACTTATATTCTGTACTTAAAAGACGAAATTATGAGGGTCATTTAAATATAGACGGGGACTCAGTTATCAAGCGTTGTTGGAGAGACGAAAGCTTTTAAATTTTTCCACGAATTTCGTCTGCGTACTCCTCCTGCCACCTAATTATTTCGGGCTCAGAAAAATCATTAAAAAAAATTCGGGGTTATACTTGACTGAGTGATTTTAGCGTATAATAACGCAGAGAGCACATGCATTAAGCATGTGCTTTTGTAATGTAATTCCGAAAATTTGGATAGTTAATGGAATATGGAATTTTATTGGACGGGCTAGCCTTTCTTATCGAACAGGAGCGACCGCTTCATTAGAGGCAGTTTGAAGCACACTTTGGAACAAAGGAGTTAGTTATCGGGTATGAAACGACAATGGACATAAACTACTATTTAGAAATGTGCGAAAATCTTTGACAATAACAGCTTTTTCAAAATCACTAGAACGCTCAAGGTCTTTTATGTATTTTTATTCTCGGAAGTCGAAATATGGGTACATACAATCTGGAACTGGGATGGGAGTCGGGAGAGTTTCGTCAGAAAAATCGTGAAATATTTGCTCTGTTTTGTAGGCGAAATGGCTTCAATCCAAATCCAAAGGTTACGACAACAGTTGCGATTTCTTTTTATAGGTACCCATCATAAGTGAATATAAATGTTTTGTATGTCGTCATTGCTTTCAGACCCGATTCGGGATAATCTAGACACTGAGCGAGCGATAATCGCCACATAGGCGATAGCTTTCCAAGTGCTGTTATTCACTACAAAAGGGTGGTTTGGCTGTCCTGCTATTAATGCCATATTGAATAGCTTTGGATAATACAGATGATGTTGGGTTTGGAAGTCCACTGAAATAATATCGTTTGATACATCAAATTTGAATTATATGAATATTGTGTCTCCCGTTGCAATCCTCTGTGGACGGAAATTAATTCTGAATTCGGGATCAGGTTGACAGTTAACAGTTTGACAGTTTGACAGTTTAATTTCGATAGGAGAACTGAACGCTATACTTTCAAAAATATATTGCCATGGAAATAGAAGTATATTCGGGGAGTTCTAACAATCAAATAAATAAATGAAACAATAATAATAATCGTTGGCGCAACAATCCATATTGGATCAGGGCCTTGAAGTGTGTTAGAGCACTTCATTCAAAACAGTAACGGTACACTACAGTAACACTGTTGGAGGCAATGTGGTCAGCATTGCCCTCGTCCGAGATTATTGCCCTCGTCCGAGATTATTGCCCTCGTCCGAGATTATTGCCCTGATTTGACTCAGGTACTCATTCACAGCAGAGTCGACTGGTATTCGACGTCAAATCACGATACAAATCCCACCAGTGAGATTTGAACCGCGACCTTCCGTACGACAGCCTTGCGCTCTAACCACTCAGCTATCCGGACACAAATGAAACAATGGACGTCGTTTTCTTTCACAGACTTTCGGCATTAAGAAAAAGGACAAGTCCTTCTTTTGAAATTCAAAGCAATAAGTATAACTGTGAATGAAAACAATGTCTGGTGTTTCATTTGTACATCACAATAAGTTGGCGGTGTTCTTATTAGAGTAGCATAAAAGTTTCTAGACCTCTATGTCAAAATGAATGAATGTAATGAATATATAGGGGAAAAACACCTACTAAGTTCTAGTTAATACTTAAGTAGAGAGGTAACGCAGCAAAAAGCACCATTGCTTACGAATCCCTAAGAGCAGGTACGAAAATGTTGAAGCTATTTGTATGAAAGTTTAATCTCTAAGAAAATCTAGAGATGTGCCGTTGCCTGGACACTTTTTTAAAGCTCCAGGTGTTGTCTTGAAAAGAATAACAGGAGGACACAAAACGGATACTTTTTCAATAAGATGTCCTCAATTGAAACGAAGCAATGGTGAATATCCGAATCCAAAGACGAGTAAATATTCAAAGGTTGTATTGGCTTGGTTACAGCAATGGCCATATCTTCAAATTCTGGGGATCTACAAGAAAACTGTGGAAAAGTAGATTTTCACAGGTGTACCAACGGCACTTTCCGAAGAAGTTAAAAGAAAGATTCGAATATTGGGCGACAACAAGCCAGTAACAGGCACGCGAAGTACAGCGACGAAATGGTTGATAATTGCCGGCTCATTTTATTAACCAAACGTGGGTGAAAAGTGTATAACTAACTTGTGAAGCCTTTACTAACATCTGTGATCGCTTGAAGTTCGGTCAGAAACTTCAAAACCATCACTTGGTTGACGATAGCGTCAGTGATCGAGCCTACTGGCTTGAATTGTGGTCCCGGTTAAAGGAGAGTGTAAGTACGGATCCTAGGTCCAAAGATAGGCAGTTGATTGAAAGAAACGATGATGAGTGGAACGCCATTTTGGCGGTGGATTTGGAAAATATATGCAAATTTGGGACAGCATGAAAAATTAAAGTAAATGCACTTATTATTTTCATATTATATAACCTAATATGTGCCCTTTATAATAAAATTATAAAATAGAGATTTTTTGTAAAAAAGGTCTATACAGTTTTGCCCTGTCCTCTATGTAAAAATATCTTACTAAAGTAAAGGGTGGCCCATTTAAAAATTGGAATTTCATTTTGGTATAAAAAAAAATACGACAAGTAATTTCGGTCAAATGACCTCCAAGGCTGACTTTGCCCTAGTGCAATTGGCCCACCCAGTTTTTGAGCACCTTTTCAATTGTTTCGTCACTACAAAAAGTGAGAAGCTAGGCTAGGAACATCTTATAAGAAAAATAGCTTCATTCGGACTTTCATTGGTAAGAAATGAAAAGCAACAAGCAGTCAAGCAGTCCATGTAAATTGAAATATCCTCATTTTAGAAAAGTTTAAAATGTACATAAAATACTATGTATATCTACATTTTAATTTGCGTTTCTCCCTAACGCTAAAGATTATTAAGATAGCCAAAAACGAATTAAGGTTTCTCAAAAATGGTGCGGGATAGGAAAAAATGGATTAAATAATTGCATTCAGCACCCCAAAATCATATTAGTGACAATTTTCTAATAAATTTGGTTTTGGTTGGCATATGTGGTTTTTTTATCTTTTTTGACATATTCAGTAATTTTTTGAAGATGTTGGGGGTCCTCAGTTTGCATCCACTTGATGGCATACCGGAGCACAGACAAGCTTATGGATGAAACCGTTAGTCGACTTTTTCAAAAACTGGAATGGAGGGTCCGTGGATCGCAAGAGAGGAAGTAAGTTGCTTCCCAAGTGGTCTGGTCCGTTTTCAAGTGTATGTGGATCCAGGACTCCCAATATCTTCAACAAAAAAATCACTTCGGCCTAGTTTAGGTCTGAACATACGGCGGATTTCACTTTATTATAATTCACACTCATGTCGTGTTTGCGATTATATATAAATGGCGCGATTACCACCTGTCACCACTTTCGGTCACACTGCTCCCAGGAGAAAAGTGAGGCAGCGTCTGATGATTTGCCTCTGTCCTGGACGAAACCGTCATTCAACTTTTTTTTTACATTCAGTAATGTTGAAAAGGCAGAGCAAATCTTTCCCAGAGGAACACCGTTGAATTGCAGTAACTTGAGCATGTAATAGGAATGATTTTGATAAAAAGTAAGATAATTCTATTTATTCACGCCCCACAAAGTGCAAACATCTTGTAAACTTATTGTTTTTTTTCAATGGGTCTTATAGAGGGTATGCACAAGGTCAAATTTGATGATGGTACTCCATCTGAAGTAGTACAATGCAGGGTAAACTTATATATAATTTGAATTTTTGATGTATTGTGACAAATTCCGCTCGAAAATTTTTGGGGGAACAAACACCATAATTTAACTTAGCAATGAATGAAATCGTAAATTTTCTCTCTACAATTAATTTTCATTTTTGTGAATGAATGAATTTCCGGAGGCACTTGCCCCCTTCTTTACTACATTAATTGTAGTAAGGTTTTATACACTAAAATGTAACTAAAAAAATCGGAAAATAAGACAATCAATGACTTAGTATATGTTTTGATAATTGATGTATCGACAATGAGTAAAAAATTTATATTTACCGTTTTTGGTTATGGTTTTCCACTATTGCGCTCTTCAATATGTCCAATTCGTTTGAAAATAAGTTGCTCAGAGCAAGGGACAATTCATCCTCAGTAAAGTCGACATCTAACTTCTCTAGACCAATAAGAACTTTTAATATTTTCAGGCAGGTAGTCATAAAAACTGGCGCTTACTTGAACATCTGGTTCATCGTATTTATCCTCAGCTCTCTGTACTTTGAAGAAGATATATTTGAAATTATGATTTATCAAGGGCAGTAGTATTACCTTTTCAACTTCTTCTGGATACTGTCCTACATGCATCCCATTGTTTATTTGTAAAGCCTGAAATAATGTCAGAAACAAAATATAATACATTTTCCCTGCCTATTTTTGAAGTTACGACTGACTTTAGGGGCACAGAAATTTGCAAGCCTACTTTAGTCTAGTAAGGCGGGATATGTTTTATTCTACTTACTTATATGAATCCATATTTTAAAACAAATAGGTGATATTCAATTGTTCAAACTATCCAATAAGGTGTGTTTAATAAGTTGCAAATGTTCCATATTAATCTAATGGTTACCATTCCTTGACTCTACGGGACACCATTGTAAATAATATTTTGTTTGACTCTTATTTTCAGAATGGTTGAAGCCTTAATTCCATCTTTGTCTAATATGCACCTACTTACTGCTGTTCATGTAATGCACTCGTTCTGTGATAGCAAAGTCAAAAACGATAATATACTTAAAAGGGATGAGAGTTTGAGCTACTGGTCACAGGTAAATTATATTTATTAAACTTTCTTATAAAATGTGTCGTTTCATAATAGAATTTACGATAGGTCCATTCGAATTCTAAACGATCTACGACTGAAAGAAATCTACAAGGTCCAGGCGATTCAGTATTGAGCGATGTTTATGAAGAGAGTATTTCCACGAAAACACAAGGTCTTATCATCGTTCCGAAAATTAGTGTTGCATTTTTACAGTCGTCCATTGTGGAAGAAGTCATCTCGATAGCAGCACTTGATAATATTCAAGTAAAATATACTACTTTGTTTAAATTCCATAAGCTTGATAGTGTTTTTTTTCAGGACTTGAGTTGCGTTTCACTTTTAGCTTTTCATATAGAAGGTGTATCAACAAAGTTTCATCTTGGCAAAACTACAAGAGCTTCAATTCATAATGTTTATATCCAACAAACGGTGCGGTCGAGTGGAAATCATAAGAAAGGTGGAATAATGCGCGGCACCAAGGCATTACTAGGTTTGTAATTAATAAAAAATCATCTTGACTAAATTCTCAATGTATAGGTAGTTGGGTCATTATTGCTTCTTGACAAATGTGACTTTCATTTTTGCATTTGCAGCGCATTTGTCATCCCAAACTCGACCTGATAATGTTCAAGGAGAACCAATTTTGATTGAAACATCGGAAAAGCAATTAGAAGAACTGGTTGTAACTCTGGACATTGGAAAAGCTCATGCGCAGTTGCGTCGACTGAAGAATGAGGGAAGCAGTGTTCAGGTTGGTAAAATTTTTCTAATGATTACAAGGTCACATGGTCCTGCATTTATCAAATTTTATAAGTATAAACTCTTATCACACAAATAATTGTGGATTTCATTATTGTGTCTATTTGCATTCGTCATTGATATGAATAGAAAAAGGTTTATTAGAATAGAAAGCTGTTACAAGTTTAAGAAAAGAACTAGGTTTTTTTCCTTATTCTGTAAATTTTTTTATATTCTTTAGTATAGTAATTAAAAAAATTGCCACAGATTTCAACTTATTACAAGTTATTAGGACACCTACGCGCCATCACTCTCGATTCTTTGCAATGTACTGTTACTTTCCTTTCGTTTATAAAAAGTACTGAATGCAATAGAAGTATGGTTTATTGCGTCATGCCTTGCTTAGTTGACGTGAGAATACTCGATGTTGAAAGGATCTTTTTGATATATAATTTCAGCTTTGAACCTTTAGCTGTTTTTATGATCACCAAACGTGCAGATTTTATGGAAGGAAATCTAAATTTCGTAACTTCTGCACACTACTCATATTGGCTATATTTGCTGCAAATGATGCGTTACCCAAAAAAAATCAATTAAATATCTCATGTGAAAATCCCTCAGGTGGATAAACTACCTAACTATGGGATGTTGACAGATCTCTTACATCGGTCGAACCAAGCCTAGGGAGGATTATGTTGAAGTTCATAGTCGAAACGTAGCTAATTTGAAGGGGTTCAACTACTGTGTTTGCTTAAAAAAGGTAGTTTTCGGGATTAAAAAAAACTATTAAATCGATTGTTTAGAAATTTTGGCAGTGCATTTTCGGATAAAGATGGTGGACATGATAAAATTTTGCAAACAACATATTCGACCCCCAGGAAACTATCCGCGATCTCCGGAAAATCCAAAAAATTTCCCCACTGCTGCAGTGACTGTGACTTCCACAGCGTGTGAAAGAAAAAAAATTATAAAGTTCGTTTAACTAGAAGCTATTATTTATACAATGACTCAGAATTGTGCCAAACAAAAAATGAAATAGAGGAGTTTAAGAGAAATAGAATTTTGCCCAAAAATTATTGGTTTTTTTATCGTCTATCCAGTCAAAAAACTGGAGGGTCATTGTATGGAGTAAGATATACCAAATACGCTGAAAAAAACCAAGTCGACCGGGCGATATTTTATCAAGTTAGAACTGCAGCAAATTTGAAAAATGTAGCTTTGGGAAAATGCGTTTAAAAATAAAAGTACTGATTTCATCGCTGTAAATCGATAAATATAATATAAACAATATACGAAAAAGTCCTCGCATTATTACCTACTTTTAGTTTCTTGTTTTTGTTTTAAATAAATCAATGTACGAACTTTAATTGATATTGAAACGAGTGAAATCAATCATAAAAGAATAATGAAAATGTATTTAGTTTCTTCCTCATTAACAATCAAGTCCCGTCTCATGCAAATTAATCTACAACGCTTGCAATGGACAGTTATAATCAGCGTTTATTCGAGAATTAGTTCCACTGAATAGTTAAAAATTGGATTATACTGCGCGTTGAAAGTACACTAATTGATTCTAGTTTCGGATTGGCGATTCACGACTGTTACCCGCAACGGTTGGAGACAGAAGAGACCGGCTTATTTCCATGCGGTCCTTTCTGTCCCAACCAACGGCATTTTCTTACCGCTAATTCTCCACTCCCATGGCGAGTTCTAAATGAGTGGCGAGTTCTAAAGTGAGTGGAGAGTTCCACGCCATCTACTCGTCCGCATCCGCAACATTCGAAATAAATTTCGAATGCTGCGGATCCTGCCGCGCCATATCACTCCGCTCCCAGACGAAACCTAGGGGGTTTCGGCGACCGATCCCGGAACTCCGTTCCCCGTTAATCCACAAAGCGGACACGACGCTGCTTTGGGGCGCACACGGGTTTCAGTCTGGACAAAGAGACCGCCTTTTTGTGTCCACCGATCTCGAGCTGGAAGAAATGTTCTCCCCTCTCGAGAACGCGGTACGGGCCCTCATATGGAAGCTGCAGCGGCTTCCGGCCGGCATCCGTCCTGACCAGAACGTGCGTGCATGTGTCCAGTTCCTTGGGCGAACAGGCAGGTGTGGGCGAGTGTCGAGTGGGTGGTGGCGCTTTGATGCGTCGGAGATTGTCCCTCAGCAGGCGCACCAACCCCGACTCCGTGAGACCCGATCTCTTGTCAAAGACCGGATCGCTTGGGAGTCTTGGGTTCACCCCGTATACCAGTTCCGCGGGGCTGGCAGCAAATTCCTCTCGGCGGGTTGTACGTAGGCCGAGTAGGACGAGACGCAAGACTTGAGTCCAGGACGGATCGTCGCGTGCCATAATGGCGGCTTTCAGCGTCCGGTGCCAACGTTCTAGCATCCCATTGGATTGCGGGTGGTATGCAGTAGTCCGCTGGCGTTTAAAACCCAGGAGTTTGCCTAACTCCGAGAAAAGGGTGGATTCAAATTGCATTCCCTGGTCAGTGATGACCACTGCAGGGACGCCAAAGCGCGGTATCCACTCTCGGCAGAGGGCTTCGGCACAAGATTGTGCCTTAATGTCTTTCAGAGGTATTGCCTCAGGTCACCGCGTGAACTTGTCGATGATTGTGAGGCAATACCTGTAACCGTGCGAGTCTCGCAAAGGCCCTATTATGTCGAGGTGTATCGTGTGGAAACGCTTGGTAGTGCGGGGAAATGAGCCCACTTCTTTCCTTACATGCCTGGAGACTTTACACTTCTGGCATGCGATGCCCTCTCTGGCCTAGGAATTGATATCCTTGTTCATGGAGGGCCAGAAGTATTTTCCGGTGACTAACTGATTTGTTGTCCTGATGCCGGGATGCGCCAAGTCGTGAACTGCGTGGAACACTTCCTTGCGAAATGTGGCCGGAATGTATGGCCGAGGTCCTTTTTCCGAGTCTTCGCAGCAGAGCGAGAGGTTTGAGCCGAAGATGGGCAACTCCCGAAATTTGTATTTGGGGTTGGATTTGAGGCTCTGAAGTGCTGCGTCATCCTCCTGCGCCTTGGCAATAGCCGATAAATCGAGTGAGGCGTCGCATGCTCGATCTGGATGAAGGTAGACTGTACACCTCGGGTTGTTCTTCCCATGATGTCGATATCGTCACCGTAGGCCAGTAGTTGGGTAGACTCGAAGAGGATGGTGCCTCTCGCATTTACATTGGCATCGCGAATCACTTTCTTCAGGTCAGGTTGAAGAGGACGCATGATAGGGCATCCCCTTGATCGATGTCGAATGGTCTCGAGAGTGATTCTGCTGCTTTTATCTGGCCTCGCACATTAGTCTGGGTCAGCCTAGTCAGTCTTATCAATTTCGTTGGGATACCGCATTCTCTTATGGCCGTGTAAAGTTTTACCCTGGCTATGCTATCATAGACGGCTTTAAAGTCGATGAAGAGATGGTGCAACTGGTGCCCATATTCCAACAGTTTTTCCATCGCTTGCCGCAGAGAGAAAATCTGATTTGTTGTTGAATTGCCTGGAGTGAAGCCTCTTTGGTATGGGCCAATGATGTTCTGGGCGTATGGGGCTATCCGGTCTAGCAAGATAGCGGAAAATATCTTATAGATGGTACTCAGCAACGTGATACCTCTATAATTGCTGCACTGTGTGATATCTCCCTTTTTATGTATGAGACAGATAATACCTCGTCGCCAGTCGTCAGGCATTGATTCGCTGTAACATATTTTGAGCATCAGTTGATGAACCACTTGGTGTCATTTGTCGCCTCCATATTTAACCAATTCGGCTGTAATTTCATCGGCTCTTGGCGAGTTATGGTTTTTCAACGGGTGGATTGAACGGATTGTTTCTTCTATGATTGGTAGTGGTAGCATTTGTCCGTCGTCTTCAGTTGGCGGAACCTCCAACTCGCCGATGTTCTGGTTGTTCAGTAGCTCATCAAACTACTCAACCCATCGCTATAATATGTCTATTCTGTCGGAAATCAGATTTCCTTCTTTGTCTCGGCAGGATGAGCATCGAGTTGTGTAAGGATTCATCTTGCTGACTTGGTAAAACTTGCGTGCCTGGTGCGGTTGTTCCCTGTAGTTTTCGAGTTCGCAGACCTTTTGGTTCTCCGTCCGATTTTCCGTCTGTGAAGTCGCTTTTCCGCGGGTGCCCGCGATCTTTGAGAATGCAACGTTACTCGGTATGCAGCATTCTTCTGTTCTGTTGCTAGCTTATATTCATCGTGAAACCGACCTTTCCGACTCTTTTTGCGGCTGGGACCAAGTATGTTTGCGGTCGTATTTATGATAACGTTCTCCAGCTGATTGTGAAGATCCTCTGCTGATGCTCCCTCTCCAGGATCTCAACCCATCACTCTAATATGTCCCTTCTGTCGGAAATCAGATGTCCCCCCTTTGTCTCGGCAGGATGAGCATTGAGGTGTGTAAGGCTTCGTCCTGCTGACTTATTGGTAAAACTTCCGCGACTGGTACGGTTGCACCCTGTACTTTTCTAGTTCACAAACTTGTTGGATTTCCCAGGCTTCCTTTTTCCGTCTGTGAAGGTGCTTCTCCACTCGACAGAGTTCGTGATAAGTCTCCGCGCATGTCCGCGTCCTTTGAGAATGCAACATTCCTTGGTATACGGCATTCTTCCGTTCCGTAGCTAGCTTACATTCATCGTCAGACCAGCCGTTCCGACTCTTTTTGCGGCTGGGGCCAAGTATTTTTGTGTCCGTATCAATGATAACGTTCTTCAAGTGGTTGTGAAGATCATTTTTTTGATGCTTCATCTCCAGGATCTTTGTTGACTGCGGTTATTGCGGTATCCATTTCCCTCTTATAGGTGTTGCGGTGGGCTGTGTGGTGGATGGCTTCAGTATTCACTCTCACCTGATTGCCAGAGGGGATTGTAGGTAGTGTCGTAATTCGGGCTCGAAGCACCATGCCAACGAGATAGTGATCCGAATCTATATTGGCCTCCTTATATGTTCCGACATTCATCAAAGCTGAGAGGTGACGGCGTTCAATCCGGACGTGGTCAATTTGGTTGAAAGTGGTCCCGTCTGGCTTATATTTCTAAACTTGCCTCGCAAACGCAGAATGCATAGCTCTTCGCTTATATTTTCAAAGCCGATAACACACCAAATAAATTAATATATTTCATTTTCTTCATTTTCTCAATTTCAGGATTCACAAACAATTATCACAGCAATTCCAGCTTACAAGAGTCAAGCAATGTTTGAGTGCATCAGATTGCCGGATGCAAGCGACAGTGAAAGCATGGGGAGTATAATGTTTGAATGCGGACTAGAAGGTGTGGGTGTTAAAATCATAAAAAGGTAAAGTTAGATTAATATTTTATGTCCTGGTGTGAGGGGGATTTATTTTAATTTTTTGGATCATATAATATAAAAAAGGAAATGAATTAGAAAGAAATTGTTGAACCTTTACACCTGAAATTTTTCTGGTTTCAAATACTTTAATGTTCAAGGGAATAAATGCGTACTGTGGCGTTTTTCAAAAGGGTTGTGTATTTGAAGCACTAGAAGTTTAGATAACCTTTGGTTCCCGTAGCAATATTGGGATGATCTCATTGAAAATTCGGGGAGTGCGGTTTTATGATGAATTTTATTTCAATACTTCTTTTTGTTTCATAGATCGCATTTTGAGAAATCAGAAAACACCAAAGATGAAATCGAGATCACCGGCGAAAGTAATATTCTTCATAACGTTAATGATATGTGCTCCCAAGCTTCCTCTAATGATGGAGTTGTATCGAAAGCTGAATCAGCTTGGCGACTGATTTCCAAGAAGCCACCGACACCCAAAACACCCAAAGAGAAATTTGCTCATGCTTTGGAACACATTATCATCGCTGACAGAGAACCAGCAAATAAAGGTACTAAAACTAGGGATCTTTATTTAGTGAAACTAGGAAAAACCTTATTTTTCTTTTGTTAGATCCGAAAGTGAAGGTGCCATTAAAATTGAATATGGGAGAAAGTGATGATGCTGACAAAGCTAAATTGAAGCGAAATACGAAATTCGAAAATCAAGGAGCGAATGTTAAGGAGACAGATAAAGTATCGTCATGTGTGTTTGATTTGAAATCAGTTTGGTTTAACTTCGCGGCGCCACCTTGCGTCCCAATAACTCGAAAAATAGATTTTACACGGTAATAACTTGAGCATTTCCACTATAATGTATTCCCATAACTTAAATTGTATAATCTTCCATGCAGATTGGATTGGAATTTATTAAGCACAGCATCGCCCGCTATAACTGCATGGATGAATCCATGTAATCGTTTCGCGATTAAGATAGCGGCTATGCTACGTGCTATGCATGTTAGACATACTGCAATTGCGGCTTGCTTGATGGCAGATGCTTTGGAAAATGATAAAATACAACGTAGACTTAAAACAAAAAAGGTAATTTCTTTTTATTCAAATGTGAAAAGTTATAAACTGCTGACTATCATCACAGAGCCGTTACCCAGGAAGTTATACTTTACTCTCAAAAACATTGCAAGAAGATCCCAGTTGCCAGTTATGCATTATCATGCAATTGCACGTTCTAGAAGAAGGCATCGATAAAATTGAATCTGTTTTGAAACGAGGTGATCTTCCGCATCTAAATACACTGCGGCAGGGCGTGATTGTATTGAGTCGACAGTGGAAGAATACATTATATAATCCAATACTCTTCGAACATCAATATAAAAATAAATTGATAAGACCACTGAATGTTACGTTTTCATTTCCTCAAACCGATGAAGTAAGTATTGAAGAATTAACTTGTCGATATTTTTGTAATACATTTCGACTTTTTCCAGGAAATTGATGATGCTGATTGTGATGGAGAACATGATGCGAATCCATTTAGTATCACCGTAGATTCTGCAGAGGAAAGTGAAAATACACTTCTGCTTGGCCAAATCCACTCCAAAGCTCGAGGTAGTGACTGCTTTTAAATTTATATTTATGTCCTCATTGCAAAGTCAATAATGAATACAAAAACTTTAGAAAACTACTTTCAAGCGGCTGGTTTGGAGCAACCTCGAATAGACAAGTATCATCTACCACCTGTCTCTCCAAATCTACATGGATCGCGTAGAAAGTATATATTCCGTTAAATAAAACAACTGATTTAGTTAATATGATTTTATTTAGCAAAACCCTTACAAAAGGCGCATCATATCCATCTTACACTACATCATCAAGGTCAAGTATACAAATGCTTCCGATAATATCAGGATTGGTGGAAAAGCAAAATCCCGAAATAGGTAACAAGAAAAAAAAATTAAAATACGTGTCCGCCCTTTTGAATGCATGCGTTGGCTCTTATAATATAATTGGTTAATTGCTTATTTAAATTTATCTTTTATTAGAATATGGCACACTTCTCGAAGGGTCGGCAAGTTCAACAAATTCAGTTGATAAATGTGGAACACCAGCAAATCAGAAAGAGGACTTATATTTTTGGATGGCGAAACAACAAGAAAATAAGCCAAAACCGCCACAAGAAAAGGTAAGCTTTGTTAGGTTGTATGTCGTATTTAGGCCAAAGGGCATCTGAAAGAAAGTTTGTTTTTTATTTATTATTGATTGAAGTTTTAGCTCAATTCTACTGCTATTATATTAAATACTGTGCAAAATACTGTTGCAATTTTTTTCGATAGAAGTCTCAAGAATCATCCCCAAGTCGAAACTCGCAATAATTTTTTTTTCTGAAGGCCAGTCGTGAAATTTCATACAAGTCACTATTAACAAGACACAAAACAGCATATTTTTCATATGAATTGTATTTGTGGCACGACGTTTTTTCGGATTGAGATTGTTCGTCCATTCATTGTTCGATTTGTTTGATTTTTTTTTTGTTTTATCCTCTAAATCTAACAAGTTTTTACATAGTTGCAAACATCTTCTGAAATTTTGAACTCGTTTATCTCGAAAAAACAATTTTCAAAACTTCTCATTTTTCTCAGGAACTGCTTGATCGATTTTGACAATTTTCTTATCATTGATCGCAATATTCGTCATTATGACCCGAACTATAATTTCCGAGATTCGTTGATATTAAATCCCCTTTTATGGAATTTAAGTATAAAAATTTAGGGCAACTTTGGAATCTAAAAGTTGCCAAAATTCTATTTTTCAATCGATTCCGTTAATTAGTTCGTTAGTTCGGGCCATAGCTATATATGTTTTAAACAAAATTTCTTGTTTGGGTTCACGGTTTGATCAAAAACGCAGGAGAATTTGGAGAAAATCTCAGAAAAAAGGGCTGTGTAACAGCAATGGGATACAGTACAATACAATAACATGTAATTAACTTGAGGGAATAGGAGTATCAGACGATCATCCTAAGTGGCCGACAACGACCTAGACGGAAGAGCTATCCCAGAAATGTAAAAAGATGGCGAAATTGACCGTGAAGTTCCGCCCGAAAAGACTGAAGCTCCATCAAAGTGCTCGGTCGACACGTTCTTGCACGCCTCTGTGCTAATCAGGCTCGTGAATGTGGTGGAGGGGGGTCCTTTGAGCGCTTTGATCCATCACGTGTCATTATTACAAAATTAACGTGTTTTTTCTGATGCGTGGGTCCGCACCGGATTTCAAAAAGACAATAAACGAAGGAATACGCCACGGCCTAACGAATAAAAACCAGAACGCGAGCTAAAATTGAAAAATAAAAAAACGGGTGGACCGCGCGTGTGGAGCCGTAAGTCTCTGGACCCGAGTGCCGCGATCGAAAGGGAAGATCCACGACGGATCACAATCCCGATTATTGTTTTTTCTGCCTCAGTTGATTGAGGGGCGGCCCCTGAGGTTTCCTCCCTTCCTTGACATCCTCAGGCCACTATTTCAGAGGATGTCCCTTTTAAAGGTTTTGCGGAATCAAGGAGGAAAAGAGAGAGAGTAAGTCCTCAAATCAATCAAAATTATTTAGGAAAGTTCATTGTATATTGCTCACTTCAATAGAAAAAAAAAATATAAAAAAGAAGAAAAACTGAAAATATATATACTAACGAAAAGTAACCAAATGAAATAAAAAAAATAAATAGAATACTTTTTGAGTTCACGGTGGTTTCTATGCTGCGCACTGGGATTTTCTCAAGATCGGGCTGCGAAAACGACACTTTTGGTTTGCATATCACCGGAATAATTACAACCCCAGAATGTCCACCGATTACCGGAATAACAACGGTATTCACATCAACTTAACATGGATCCGAAATGAATTTTCGAGCAAGGATAATATCCAAAATTGAAACACCGGAGAGACGACGAGGATAGTTCTTTCCTTTGGATTTTAGAACTTTTGCGGCAATTGATACACACGAGTTCACTATGATTGTAATAATCACGAATGAAGTGTTTGGACAATTGTCCGCAATGGCAGAAGTCAAATTGAGAACGATATCAACATTGGTGATGAACCAATCACTTCGAGTCCTTTCTGGTTTACGTGGCACGCCCGCTGGGATAACAACTCCATCAGCGCCTTTTTACCCTTCTGTTTCTGTCGATGTTGGAAAAAAATCCTCTTCCAGACTCCAGATAGGGGCTGCTCCTTACCGCCAGATGCTCCGGTTTCTTTAAAGGCAAGAACGATCTCCTTCTTCTCCACCCGCCAGTCCAACTGCTTTTTTCGTCTCAATCCAAACTTCTGCTCTTGTCACCCGCCAGTCCAGCTGTTTTCTGCGTCTCAATCCAAACTTCTCCCCTTGTTACCCGCCAGTTCAGCTGTTCTTCTTCGTCCCAATCCCAAACTTCTCCACTTGTCATCCGCCAGACCAGCTATTCCCTCCAAGAACCGCTCCCCATGCCGCTACGTTCGCCTTGAACTCTGTTGATTTCATGTTGCAGCAGCATGCGCGTGCGCCTACGGATGAACATTAGGGTGATTGTACATTATGAAATGCATTATTTGAGCAAATTAATTCAGAAAGGGACGAATGAGATTCCGCTCCCGTCGCAAAGCCGCGGTCACTACAAACAACAACAATGGAATATATTTGTTCATTCTAAATTTCATTCTTTATCTTCAATTTCTCCTATCTATCTATCTAGACGATGAAATCTGCGCACGGTTGTTGGCAACCAACAGAGCCTATTTCAGTTTTTAAAAACTGTTCCGCTCGAAACGTTTCACCATAGGGTCAAAGCTTTTACTGTACAATGATCTTGCCAGTCCTCATGTATTCCTTGGAGACTTCGGTTCTTAACAAGAAAAATTTCGAACTCTTGGTCACGTTCGTAAAAAGAATCCTCCGAAGAATTTTTGGCCCCCTAAATGAGGATGGACGATTTCGTTGCCTACATAACGACGTAATCTATGAGCAGTACCATGGCCGTCAGGAGTTCGGGGGGTTGAAAGTGATCATTTCTTTAAGGGGGTCATCCCGTGTGTCGGATTTGCGGAATCGAATTTTTTTACGGCATCAATTGTATCTAGATATAGGGTAGAATATATGGGTAAAGTGATTTTTTTGATATTCGGAGTCATTCCGAAATTATAGTGTTAAACACATGATAAGTCACATGGTAGATTTATGTCGATCGCCGTAATAAACCTCGTATTTATTGATCCGAATGGCGTTCGAATGATTTCGCTAAAAGGACAAGAATTGAAGCCAAGGCTGTACTTGTGTTTCTTCAAGAAACCTAAGGTTTATGGACTAGGTATAGCAGATTAATGGTCAGTTAAGATTTTATGGCTAAAAATCACATTCTACTTTTTAAATGCGTTTTTCTCGAAACCGCATGTTGAAAATCGGCGGCCTCTATAGCTAAAAATCTATCCAACCAAATTCTTTGAAATTTTCACGACTTATTCAGAACATATTTCTACGGTCCGCAAACTAGGGTAATTGCGATTCATTCAGTAGTTTTTTTTATTCATTGAAGAAGCCATAAAAAAACGCCAAAATTCAAAAAAAAGTTTAACAAGGCACCAAAAATTTAGTTTTTAATATTTTTTAATAATCCTAGTTTGCAGACTGTAGTTAAGTCTGTACGTTAAAATGCCGTTTACTTTTTTAATCTAAAATGATCGCAGCGCCGTCTAGCGTGGCAGCAGAAACACACCTTTTTTTTGGAGATGGGTGTATAAATTGCTCTGTATTTCAATAACGAACTACGTGATCGGGTTGGAAAAATTACTACGCACGCTCAAGATATTAATAAATCTATGGTGAAAAATTCGTATTTGCATCTTTCTCCAGTTCTTCACAAAAAATTTCTAAAAAAAATCCAAAAAAAACGGCCTTCACACGGGTTGACCCCTTAATGGACCCATTCTCAGAAACTACTTAACCGAAAAATGTGAAAAATCAGGAGGCTGCCACTGTATGGTGCCTAAGCTTCGAAATACTCTCCACACTGATATCTGTTCAAATAAAGTTAATAATAGTACATTACTATGATTTTTGGTAATTGGCAAGAAAACCCCCTAAAAGTCCATCCTAGAATCACGCAGCAATATAGGCTAAAGCATAGAGCATGATCGTGCCAAATTTGGTGAAAATCCCACTGTTACTAACAAAGTTATAATAGGTCAAAACTGTCGCTTCTGTGCAAATTCAAGACTTTTTGTCAATATCACTTGAAAGTGGATATTTTCACATAATATGTGCATATATTACGTGCTGCATACTAATGGGACAAATGTACACTCTAATCTCTTTATAAAAGAAATACACAAAACCTTTCGTACCTGAAGCGTCTAGCTTCCGGTTTCTCGACTTGTTTTTATTGGAACTACTATATCTAAATCAATTTGCTTCACATCGAGACCTCGTTTTCTCCCATTTAATACGTAAAATTCGTTAATGAAGTCATTTTCCATAATTAGGCCCATCATTTTTACGTGTGATTCGAAAGCTTAGATAATGGGGCAATTTTTGTCAACTTCGCAGGCTTGTAGTACTATAACTAGGCAACGGTAAAAGATTGAGGGGCCATTCCATGGGACAATTTTCTTCAAACGAGTGGTGTCATCCACCATTAAAACTTCTACCACCGTAAACATGACACCCCGTTGAATCTCCGAAGCTTTCTCTCGACGATTCGAAATTGTTTATTGATGACGATAAAAATTTTGCGTTACGGTGTACGTGCCTATGAAATCATTTCCGAATGAATTTAGATTTGAATTCATTTTTAAAACTATTTCTTGACATCCGAATTCGAAGTTCTGAACCGAAGGTGGATTAAGGTTTTTTTCTGAAAAATGCATTCGCTTAGCTTCTTCTCTAAAAAAAAATTTAGATTGAGTTTTAGATTGGAAAGATTTCAGTGTTTGCAACGAGATAGTCATTATTCGAACAGCAAATAAAAATGACTTTTTGGCAATATCACGTGGACCTTTTTTCTCTAGCCTTCACGCTGCCGTTGCGTCCGGATAGCTGAGTGGTTAGAGCAGAAGGCTGTCATACGGAAGATCGCTGTGATCAGCTGTGAATGAGTACCTGAGTCAAATCAGGGTAATAATCTCGGGCGACCGCAATGCTGACCACATTGCATCCTACAGTATACTGTAATGTACCGTTTCGGTTTTGAATGAAGTGCTCTAACACACTTCAAGGCCCTGATCCAATATGGATTGTTGCGCCAACGATTATTATTATTAAATAAAAAAAATATCGCTTACGTCTCCCAACATACCAAAACCAAAATAGATTCAGCTGACTTTAAAGCCGCATTATCATAACTATTGTTTTTAACCTATTTCGTGCGGCCGTCGCAACCATTTGCGAGCAATGAAATACAAAGCAAACCGTGCGAAAATTGTTAAAACTAGACCAAAGATAGTGTAATATAGTTTTCGCTTTCAAATATGTATGAATGGATACATACTGTAATGGTATAATGTCGTTAAATCCAGTTTGAGCTGATCTTCAAAATAGTATCAATTATTTTTGTTTAATTAATAGGATCCATTAAGAGCAACTACGCAAAGAATGATGGGAGATCCGTCACGTCATGTTCTCCAGGATTCAATTCGATTGTTGGACGCACACTTGATATTTGAGCCAATACTAACATATTTGGGTGTCATGCCGCAACAAATGATCAATAAATTCTCTAATGCAGGTAAAACGAAGTCATGCAACTCGGATACATTGATAGTCCCTACAATTTTACGCTCTAAACAATGCATTTTCAGATATATCATCTCTGGAGAATTTCGGAACAAATTTGTCCCTTGTCGGAACATTTGATTCAATCCGCGTGGATATTGTTGTGAGTGAGGCGGGAGATAAGTCACAAAAGAGCAAATTAAAGAAACCCAATGAAAAATCGGAGTTGAATAATGAACCTTCTGCATTCCTTTGTGAAAAAGTTGGAATAGAATTGGAAGTATTGAAGAAAACCGATAAGATGGTTGATGAAGCCAAACAGAATGTCATCTATATATCTCGGCGACAGTTGAAAAAACATACAAGTACAGTAGTAAATTTCAGCTTGAATATTCGCTTTATATCGCAACAAGTTAATATGCCATTATTGAGATTATTACATCAAATATCGAACATGTATCAGAATGTAAAAGAGGCTCAAAGCGAGCTGAAAGAACAACCAGATCCGAGCAAGAAGCCTTCAAATAGTAAAGATGAAGGAAGTATCGGTAAGATTAATCTACCTCTTGCTAAATGGAAATGTATTGAAAAACTTTGATTTGCAGCTTCTGAAACGATTGATCACTTCAATTCGATCGGTGAACGATTTGTTTCTCAACACTTTTTCGATGAGAAATATGATAAAATTGCAGAGGTTATGCCATTTTCAACATCTACGAAGTAAGTAACATAATTTTATTTATGAGAACAAGAAATTCGTTTTAAAAGGAAAACGCAGAATAGTCTGAATTTCTTCGAGAAACTTCTTTTCTTTGAAATTTTTAATCAGATTTTCATCAATTGAGAGCTGTGTCTTTACACAATTCTGTATTTATTTATTGTAGGGGAAAACCGTCGGGATCATCAGTATTTCCATTACTCAATCCATCTCCCAATGCGAAAAACAGACCACAGTCATTTGCTCAGAAATTGAGATCGACCGGCAAATCAGTTAAAGGAAAATTAGGTAATGAAAATTTAGGTCTTAGAGATTGAGTAATTATCTCATTGAGAATTTTATTTCGGTATAGGTTACACAAACCTGAATGAAGCGTCTCCTCTAAAAGAAAGTCCAACAACAACGGTTCAAAGTAATTTTAAAGCATCTTTGGAATCGAAAACTTCCATTAATGGATGTAACAATAGTTTGTATGGAGGTTAATATCTGCGAATGAGTTTTCACCACACATGTATGGCTAATTTTTTAAATGTATTTTAGATTTTGGAATCCCAACAAAGAAAAATTCCTACTCTCAGACTGGTTCCATTCCGGTGCCACCGACTCCGAATTGCTGGAAAACCATCTACCATTTACTGGAATTGTATGGAACAATGCCGGAAACAAAGACCATACAGAGGTATTAGAAAGTCCTAACAATCCAGTGCACAATAAATTATTTTGCAAATGTGTCTTTAGATTTTCATTACCTACGGAACAGAATGAAGTTCCCAAGCTTCCCAAGAAACCTACAGGAAAAGATGATGAGGAAGTTTCTGCTCCCACTCCAATGCTTCCACAACTAAAGGAACCTGGTAAAATGTTCAATGATGCTTCAAGCAATATCTTTCATAATTATGCTGTTGGCTTTATTTCAGAGCGGACTCGTTTGATTGTATTTGGTGTCGCGAAAATTCACAAAACTCGATTGTTGGCAACCCTCAGTGGATTGAAAGTTTGTTTGCTCTATGCATATAAAATTGAGTAAATTCAGTAATGGTTTTCTTTATATCTCCGCAGTTGGAAGCCGAGATAACAACACTGAACAGTAGCGTGACATGGCGGAAGAAAGCGCGACCTGTAGCTTTGGAATGTTCACTTACTGGACAAGTGGGTCGAACAATGATTGTCCTTTTGGAAGGAGTGGCTCCAAGTCAACAGTATAAACGATTCAAGCTTTCTATAATTCTTAGTATATAATCTTTCTTAATACCAGGACTGTTGTGAAAATTACAATTGGTAAAAGTCAAACGTTATACTCGAGTGTAACAAAGAGAGGCAAAGACAAAAATAGTGGATTGCTTTCTATTGGACCTGTAACAATTGATATCCCTCAACACCCTGTGGTGTTGCACGGTATGATGACCCGCAGTTCGAAACAACTTTCGTCCACTTTACAGGTAAGTACCAGACCAACTTAATTGAATTGAACTTCCTATGTCTGTAGCAAAGGATTTAAATCTTTTTTTATTAAATAAGTTTCTATTAGGTTCATATTAAAAGCAAATCAGGTTTTCTGCGTATGAAGGGACAGGCAGAGAGTACGTTGGAGAAAAGTAAAAATAAGTTCGAGCCTCGTGGAAATAACGAGGGAAATAGTTTAGGATAATCTCGAAATAATAGAATGGAGCTCATATCGGAATATTGGGGAAACTCTTTTTGACAACTCGAATTCGGTAATTCGGGTACCCTTGTCTTGGTAGTGCATAGCATCGCAGGTTGGATTTATGCCAGGTCTTACAGTCCACAGACAGATCTAACTCAAGGCTTCCTCCATGATTTTACTCATAACGGATGGAAATATTCCTGACAACAATATTATCAAGTCGTCGGCATACGCGACTACCTGCACCCCGCTCCTGGACAATATATCACTATCATTACAGTGTGGTACGCATCGGAAAGAAATTTATATGCGGAGAAGCTGAGGAAGTGCGTATGTACTAGCCTCACAAGAAGATACAGGAGCCTTGTGACTTTTTCAGAAAGGATGGGCTCTTACGTTCTGCTTCAGCTGAGTCCCGTAGATTTGCTGGTGCTTTAAATGTTCTGACAATAGTCCAGCCAGGACCGCTTGCTGACAGTCATGATGGCTGACTTGTACCTCTCCAGTCCTTGTATGGCAACCCGTATTTGTACCTATAGGAGATTTTGAAGTGTGGTCAACTTTTTTTCTATTCATTAGCGGCATTGACTGGATCCAAATCGTGGTGCGATTTCGCGAAATGGAACACTTTCACATTTGCATTTCTGACTCTGAACTGGACTTTATAGTTCGCTTTTTCCAGTATCTCCAGGCGCTCTCCATTTATGCTTAGGTTAGAGGATCCAGATAGCCAATGGCAGTGGCACTTTTATCGTAACTTGACGTCGGATATGAGTCGACTAAGCTGTAAATGAGTACCTGAGTCAAATCAAGGCAATAATCACAGGCGAGCGCAATGCTGACCATATTGCCTCCTACAGTGTATCGTCTTGAATGAAGTGCTTTAACATACTTCAAGGCTCTGATCGAATTTTATTATCGCACCATCGAGTATTACTGCGATTCACTTCCTAGATAATCACCCAGTCGTCCATGGGGTACTGGGGGATTTGAAGATGCAATGATTGGACGAGCTTGTCTTTATCTATGCGAATTTTTAGCAACCATATGCAAGGGATCGGCTTTCTAGGAATCTCGTTCTTCTGTTGCTTTTTTCCTGTTTACAGAGGTTGTTTGGCGTTCGAGCCCGTGCACATCTTGCTCCTTTTGTTTTGCTTTTCGATCTCATCCTGAGATCAAATGTGTTTGAAGGTGGTAGGCTATGATCTCATTCAGAGCTCAAATGTGATGGAAGGTTCGTCTTCTGCTGGTTTCCCAGTCGTTTGTTATTGTATTCTTCCATTATCGTCCGGTATCTAGCGAGGTTCTTTTCACTCCGCTTGTTCGTCTTTTCGTGCAGAATATGTATGGCCTTCTGAAAGTGGCTCTCGAGCAGGACTCCAGTGAACCCCCGCTTCTTCGTTGACTTCCGGTGGCCGACATTCTTATCAGCCCTTGCTTTTGAGGGATCCCCGACGTTGACGGTTTCGGGGTTAGGAGTACTGTGGTTGGTACTCTCTAGTTTGATTACGGTGGCTTCTAAGCTGGAAACCGCTAGTCCGTCTGCCGCCTCGCTCCCGAAGGTCTCTGTTGTTGGTTTCAGCACAGCGATGTTGTGTTGTTATTGACAGCTTTTTGTTTGTGTTTATTTTGCTGTGACTTATATTATTTATACATTTAATACATTCCAAGTAATAGACCTGCAATAGTGGGAGAAGCGTAAAGGCAAGTATGGTCAACAAAGTTTCGAACTCTACTAGACTGAGAGGCCGCTGGCCAACCAGCTCGAATTTCTCACTGTCTTGCTTATTGTAATTTACTATACAAACAATATGAACTACAACACCAAATAATATATGCGGGGACCAAAGCAAGCCAAACGATTAACTGCAAAGAAACAATATTTCTTGCTTGGACATGACGACCAAAGTCTTCTCAGTAGTAGCATCCTCGGATCTCGGATATTTGATAAAAGATATGAAGTTATCCTGCAGAGAAAATTGGGACAAACCAGAAAAGTACGTGGACAGGATTCTAGAGCCTGAATAAAATCGAGAAATGGGGCTTTTCTTTTGCGACAATATGCAGAGTGAAGTGTAAGCAGCAAGGGTCGAAGGGCAGGCGCATGGCAATCTACAGTGACAGTCAAGCTGCGCTTAGGGCGATCAGTAGTCCTTTGATCACATTGAATCATCCCGGAATGTAGAAACCGACTGAACTCTATTTCTAGATTCAATACGCTGGATCTAGTCTGGGTGCTTAGTTACTATGGTGTAGGGGAAAACAAAATATGGGATGCTTTAGCAAAAAGAGGTTCAATTTCCTATATGCTGGGACCGGAGTGTCAGTAGCATTGGCTAAGGCTATCTTCAAAGACTGGGAACAATTTTCCTAGAATGAATGAATCCTGCTAGGTACACTAATTTTTGCCGGTTAAAATAAAGCATCATCAAGTATTGTGGACATTCTGACTAGCTATAATTCAGTAGCTGGACATATGTTCAGAATAGGGATTCTCGAAGTTGATACGTGCCCATTCTGTAATGAGAAAGCGAAATATACAGAACATTTTTTTTGAAAGTGTCCCACCTATGGATATTTCGTTAGACGGGGAAATCGAGTACAAGGGACCACTAGGGACTAATTGCTCAGAGGTTTTGTATCTCCCCCTTTACACACTCACACGACTTCTGCAATACATATATTGGCCACATAGATTCTCTATCTCTTCGGAACAACCGAGAACTTGTTAGCCCTCATAGGAAAATGTAGTGATGTTGCTAGTCTTTTGGGTGCAGATATTATTAAGGGAGGCAGGGAAGGGAAGAGGTGAGGCAGCGTCTGACGATTTGCCTCTGCCCTGGTAAGAAACCGTAAAGCCGTTCTTTGATATATCTCGATCTGGTTACGGGGGTGCTTAGCATTCTACGTACCATGCTGTGGAAGATCGTGAATTTATGCTGGTATGAATGGAAAGAGCTGCTAGGAATGACTAGTTGGGTGGTTGTGGGTTCCCTATCGAACTCGAGGTCTTCCCGTTTCTAATTATTTTGATTTCCAGGAATGGTATTTCTCCCATTTGTTCAGTCTCTATGGTGAATATGATATTTTTATGGAGCTAATCGATTGTTTCTAGCAATCCATTCAACAGCGATTTGTCCACGATGGTACTAGCCATCAACATATCTAACCCAAAAAGTGGGCATTATCTCATGCTGTTCCATTAGTTCTTCTAGACCTGCTATAAACATTTCGCTTAGTAGATGTTACCTATTGCCGTGTCTGCCGTGGTTTTGTAGTATTCATTCCGGAAAGTGAAATAGTTTTCAATCATATTGACGCTAGCTTTGTATATTGGCGATTCTCCCTCTTTTCCTTGGTTGAGGTGCGGTGTTTGCTGAGCTACGTTTCGAAATTGTGTAGGGCCTGTTTAGCGGGTATACTCGGAAAAAGTGCTTTAACATCAAACGAAACTAGGATTTCATGTTGACTAATTTTAGTATCCTTCAGCTCCTCGACCACCTGGAAGCTGTTGTTACGGCATATTTGCTACGATAGTCACCGATAGCGTTGACTTCTTGTAGTAACCATTTCGCAATATTGTAGGTGGAGGAATTAGTGTCCGCGATAATTTCCCGTGTTTCGTTACCATTTTTATGTACCTTGGATTGTATTCTGAACCTAGGCAAAGAGGGATTAGGCATGCGTAATGCGGCTATGTTTTTGACAAGGTCAACACATTCCCTTAGTGTTTTCTCCACTGTTTTGATCGACTCTGGTAGAGGATTTGTTCTTAGTTTGAAGAAGTTGCCGTTATTTAGTTTCTGGAGTGCCAAGTCTTCGTAGGTCGTTCGGTCTAGTATTACCAGTTTGTTACCCTTATCTGCTCTTAGGGAAAAGACTGATTTCTGGTTTAGTTTTTTAATGATCCGCTCTTCCTTATTGTTTTGTTTATTTGTCCCTTTGCTGTATTGGTGAATAATATTTTTAACGAGAGTCCTTGTTTTCTCTCGATCATCCTTTTCTAGAAACCAAATAGCTCCCTCGGTGTCTATAATCGTATCTTCGATTCTTAATGCCACGGTGCCTGTTCTCTACAACTAATTTACCCATTTCCGTTTGCATTTGACCTCATTTTCATCATTTCGACATGATAATGTGTTAAAACTGTGTCATCGGATTTCACTCATAAAATATGAGAGATGAGAGTTGGTTTTTCACCTGGATTTCCTTGAACGTTGACCTTTGCCATTCATTGCTATTTTCCGATCATTGAAGTAGACGGGTTATCAGAATATAAGTTGTGAAAAAATTAAAATTAGGAAGCCAAAACTGAGTGCAGTCTAGCAAGGGGCATCACAACTTTCATTGGAGTATTTTAGTTATATAGGTAGTTAGTTAGTTAGTTAGTTATATAGGGTAATAAATAGTTAATCACAAAGATTAACCAAAAAAATAATTTGCAATAGCGTGTCTGGAAAGCTGTGTAAAACAAAACCTTAATAAAATTGGGTTAATATCTGTCTGTCTGTTTATAGAGATTGACACTAAATTTGGTGGGAAGATGAAAACTGTGAATGCTCACGCATACAGTGGGTTACATCCTTCTACGTACTCATACAAGCAAATGGAGGTTGTAATTATTTTTTCACCAAATATAGTCATGTGGAGTATCAAATGAAAGGTCCTGGTTTGTACTTTCCGAAACCGGGCCTAGTTTTGACATTGGCTGGAAAGGTGGGGGTTCGAGAGTCGAAAGTGATCATTTCGATTACTAACAAAGTTATAACAGGTCAAAGTTGTCGTTTCTGTGCAAATTTAAGACTTTCAATGTATTATCACGCGAAAGTGGATATTCTTACATAATATATGCATATATTTCGTGCTACGCCTTTTCAAAAACTTTGTGATGCCACCAGAGCGCATGGTGTTGATGATGCTTTAACTAAATGGATCCATACTATGCTGACGCAGAGATTGCTGTGCGCTGAGATGGTGTCGATCGCAATATGACCGCAGAAGCAACGAAGGGCTGCCCCCAAACAGGTGTGCTTTCGCCACTTCTGTGGAGTATGCGGATCGGCTCACTACTATGCGAACTGCAAAATTTGCCAATACACGCTCAAGCTTATGCTGATGACGTGGCTGTGCTTGGTATTGATAGGGATCTTGGAACGGTGTGTAGGAATATACAACGTGCCATTGATCAGTTAATCTAAATAAAACCACAATGGTTTTATTCTCAACAGAAGGATAAAACTGGATGGATTTTGCCTCCCTGAGATGAGGGATACTACCCTTCAACTCTCCGAAGAAGTGAAATATCTGGGAGTTACTCTAGATAAATAACTTCTTTGGAAAAAACATGTAGAGGTAAAGATGAAACGAGCTCTTACAGCTTATGGGCTGTGCAGATGGACCTTTGCCTCGATATGGGGACTCAAGCCTCATGTGGTAATGTGGATATATGTTGCCATTATTAGGCCGATGTTCGTATATGCATTGCTAGTGTGGTGGGTTAAGGTGAGACAAAAAGGTTTTCACCGTAAACTAGCCGCACTGCAAAGAACTGTGTGTCTGGGTATCACTGGTGCCATGAGCACGACATCCGACGCAGCTCTAAATGCACTACTCAATTTGCAGCCCCTGGATATATTTATTCAAAGCACTGCAATGAGAGCAGCTCATAGACTAATTCGATTAGATCTATGGGGAAACAGTGGATGTGGGGGTACAGAACATTAGAAGAGTTACTGGAAGTATTGAATCCAGTTCTTACAATGCCTTCCGATTGTCGTGTCCCCATACATTTGTTTGGTAGAAGATTTGAAATTACCCTGATGCGTAGAGAGAACTGGGAAGTCCTAGAGGAATGCGTGGCGGAATATACGGAAGTCTCCTACACCGATGGCTCAAAAACAGAAGAGGGTTCTGAAGCCGGAGTCTACCTCTCGAATAAAAACGAGAAGTGTGCTTTTCCTTTGGGACAATATGTAACGGGTTTTTAAGGGGGTCATCCCGTGTGTCGGGTTGGAGAAATCGATTTTTTTTTTGCATGAATTGTATCTATATATAGTGGAGAATATGTGGGCAAAGGGATTTTCCGATATTTCGAGTCCTTCAGAAATTACAGGGTTAAACAGGTAAGGAGTTTGCAGCCCCGGCTAGAGTACTCGATGAGAAAGAGCATCGAATCTTTTTTTACCTTTTAGTTTTTTACCTGAGCCTTATAAATTTGAACACAGGTATAAATATAAAAAGATGAAAAACCAATCAATCGTCTAAACTTATTTGCTGTTTAGAATAAAAAGGATAATCCAATCTAGAGTGAGCACTGAAAGGCGTTCAAGTTATACTCAGTTATATTTTGTTGTAAGTATTGTGCTGTTTTTGTGTTCAGTGATTTTTTTAAATGGATCGTGCGAAGGGAGATCCCTTTAACGTTCAACGTCATGCTCGCACTAAAAAACGAGTATTTCATGGGAATCGATAGTTATGAGAGAAGAAAAAGGACTTCGCATCAACATCAGCAAAGAAACTTTTAGCAAGCATGAACATGGATGTTCAAATTGCGACAAGTTTTGCATATTGTATATTGGATTTTGCTGGAGTTTTCTCCGGTATTTCTGCAAATTTCTGCAAATAATAAAATACACGTAGTAGTAAACAAGTCGGGAAACCGGAAGCTGGGCGCTTCAGGTACGAAAGGTTTTGTGTATTTCTTAGTACGTAGCACGTAATAAATGCATATATTATGTGAGAATATTCACTTTCGGATGATATTGACATTCATAGTCTTGATTTTGCAAGGAAGCGACAACTTTGACGTATTATAACTTTGTTAGTAATAGTGCTATTTCAACCAAACTTGGTGAGATCATGCTGTATGTTATAGTCTATATTATTGCGAAATTTCATGGTGCTAACGTAAACTTAAGGGGGGTTTTGCAGCCAATTACTAAAAATTATGGTAATATACTATTATTAACTTTATTTGTACAGATATCAGTATGGAAGGTATTTTGGAGCCCAGGCACCATATAGTGGCAGCCTCCTGATTTTTTTCAGATTTTTCGGTTTGGTAGTTTCTGAGAATGGCCCCCTTAAAGGAATGGTCACTTTCAACCCCCCGCACTCCCCACCTTTCCAACAAATGTCAAAACTAAGACCGGCTTCGAAAAGTACTAACCGAGACCTTTAATTTGATACCCCACATGAGTATATTTGATGCAAAAAAAATTTACACCCTCCTTTTGCATGTATGGGGACCCCCCCTTAAATTCGACGTACAAGGATGTAACTCACTGTATGCGTGAGCGTTCACAGTTCCCATCTTTCTACCAAATTTGGTGTCAATCGCTATAACCGTTTCCGAGAAAAATGCGTGTGACGGACAGACAGACAGACAGACGGACAGACAGACAGACAGACAGACGGTAAACCGATTTTAATAAGGTTTTGTGTTTACACAAAACCTTAAAAAGGAATACGTAAGACATGTCGAGAAAAGAATGGGAACGCGGCTTAGAAATGCAAAGAAGAATCACAAAGGCATTGGTGGAAAAGGGGTTGGAAAACTTACTGATAAGGACCTCACTACATTTTTTGGGCTAGCTATTCGTGGACACGCAAATTAGATAGAAGGAATGAAGCAAGAAATTTGGGCAACTTTCTTCCATAAATGAAAATCCTCAGCATCAAAATTGTCCAGCAGGCGAGGACAGTTGGTGCAAACTGCGCAAAGCGGATGCTAAAGGAGAACTGGATAGTTTTCACCACGAGAAGGCACCTTTGACTGAAGGAGTTCAAACAATCATCAAACCAATCTATGAAGATTTGCCACGAGATGATCTCTTGAACATTTCTTTAGGAGCAGAGACCCAGAATAACAATGAGTCGTTAAATGCATTGATCAGGACTTTCGCTCCTAAACACCCTCATTCTTGGGCCAAGGATGTAGAAGCAGTCACTTTTCTGGCTGTAATTATTTTCAATGAAGGATTCAATGGCATTCTCAAAATTCTAGTCACAATGGGATGCCAAGTTGGTCACATATGTCAGGTTTATACCGACCGCCGTAATGAAGCGCGAATTTGGCGGTCAGAACGACCATCGACTGACCTTGCTAAAAGAGCCACAATTGACACCAGAGAGCAACAATCGACCTTACAAGACTTTTTTGAAGAAACGGAGGGTGCTCTCTATGGACCAGGTATAGCAGATTAATGGTGAATTAAAATTTTACTGTTGATAATCACATTTAAATTTTCAAATGCGTTTTTCTCGAAACTGCATCTTGAAAATCGGCTGCCACCATAGCTCAAAATCTATCCAACCAAATTCTTTGAAATTTTCACGACTTCTTTAGTACATATTTCTACGGTCCGCAAACTAGGATAATTGCAATCGGACGGGTAGTTTTTTTTTTATTCTTAAAAAAAGCCGTAAAAAAGCACCAAAATCCAAAAAATTAAGTTTAAAAGCCCACCAAAAATTTACCTTTTAATATTTTCCAATTATCCTAGTTTACGGACCGTGGAATATTGTCCACATTAAAATGCCGTTTAGTTTTTTTTCCTCAGATGAACACAGCGCCCTCCAGCGTGGCAGCAGAAAAACACCTTTTTTTGGAGATGGGTGCATAAATTAACACCTATTCCGAAAATTAGCTACGAAATCAAGCTGAAAAATTTATCACATATACTAGAGATATCAATAAACTTATGGTGAAAAAATCACGTTTCTATCTTTATCCAGTCCTTCAAAATAATTTTTCAAAAAAAGGCAAAAAAAACGGCCTTCACACGGGATGACCCCCTTAATCTGAAGTTTATGCGATCCTAAGGGCGGCAAACTGAGTGATTGAGGAGCGGTTGAAGGGCAGGTGCATCGCAATCTGCAGTGATAGCCAAGCTGCATTGAGGGCGGTGAGTTGTCCTTTGATCACTTCGAAAATCATTCAGGAATGCAGAAACCGTATAAACTCTATCTCTAGATTCAATACGGTGGAACTACTCTGGGTACCTGGTCACTGTGGCGTGGAGGGAAATGAAATCTCCAGTGCTTTAGTGAAAGAGGGGTCAATCTCCCCTATGCCTGGGCCGGAACCAGCAATTGGACTATCACTAGTATTGGCTAAGTCTGTCTTCGAAAACTGAGAACAAGCTTCCCACAATGACAGGTGGCAGAGCCTAAATGCTGCTCGACACTACAAACTTTTCCTGCCAAAACCGAACATGCGTACCACAAAGGAGGACTTGCAGGTGTATTGTGGGCATTCTGAAAGGCCATAATTCACAAGCTGGGCATATGGTCAGAATAGGAATTACTCAAGATGATACGTGTCTCTCCTGTAATGAGGAAGCGGAATCCACGGAACATTTCCTATATGAATGCCTCGCCTATGGAGGCATCAGATCTTTGGTGCCAATGTTTTTTTCTTTCCTTCCACCTATAATACGGCGAGATATGGTTTATGAGCCATATTTACATATACGCTCCCTGGTTTCACCTAATGAATCCGTTCTCTATTTGTTTCCGCTAAAAAGGAATTACGAGTTGGGCGAACAGCTGCGCGCACCTCTCGACAGAGCGAAGAGCCTGATTCACCTGTAAATACTCGAGAAACCCAAGAAAATCATCGACAACATCCTGCTAGGCCAAAAGTAGCGCATCCAAGTCAACAAAACGGACTACTGCAGCCATTAGTGATGCAATTCAACGTCTTACTACAGGTAACCTCTTTTGCAAAGAAAGAATTTTTGTTTAAAGTATAGAAATTGTTTGCAGAGTCTCTCAATTAACGCCGCCTTGTTGCCATCATTACAAGCTCAGTACAAAATGACACAAGTCAGTTCGACTGGAATAACTGGTAGTAGGGCTAAATTTATCATTGATCTACCAACACATTCTCTAAGTTTCACAACAAAAATTTCGGTTTGTATTATCTGTTCAATTACATATTCTGCAGAAAAATAAACTGTTTTTTTCTACAGAATGCGGAGGCCAACTTACCTCCAGAAGCTTCATTGGCATTGCCTCAAGTTCATGTTTGTGCTGAATACATTCCTGAGAATGGTCGTGAGGTTTGTTTGATAGTCGATAACTCTTATACACAAAAATTACATTAAATATCACCCTTAGGACGTTGGAGCGGATGGTATTATTCTTCGACAAGGTGGCTATGTTTCAGCGTCGGCAGAAATCGGAGCGTTTGAACGATGCCTCACAACGGACTTACTGAACCATTTAGTATTTGTCCAAAAGGTCTTTATGAAGGAAATTAATGAGGTATTACAAAAGGTCTATGGTGGAGAAAAACCTGTTCCATTGTGGATGGAAGATACGGAGAATACCTCTTCATTGAAAACCATTTTGTTTTCAATCGATATATGTGTAAAGCGAATACAATTGACCGCTACAACACCATGTTCGTCAGCAGTGAGATTTGAGACTGGAACACTGGATCTCCATTTATCCAATCGGGTGAAGAACATTGGAGAAGGTACCGGACGAAAATTGTTCGGCAAAGCGCATATTGAATTTAACCTTTCATTGGGACAAATAATCAAGAATGTCATATTTGATGAGGCTGAACCTGAATTCCAACAATATGCCTTCTTCAATACAACTGTTCGTTTAAGAAATGCTTTTCAAGATGAAGTGTTGAATGATGATAAGGAACTGATTTTGCTTACACTGAAGCGTCCTTTAATTTATATTCAACCTGTTGCCGTTGATAAAGCCATATTAGTCTGGTTGAATTATAAAAATGCGTATGAGTATTGGGCAGAGAAGCGAGCAAACATCAGTCATGATTTCTCGTGCGGAGGCCCTCAGGTAAGAAACGGTTCATGGAACTAACCCATTTTACATGTTTAATATGATTTTTTTCTACAGATGTTTGATAAAGTTCCATTTGGTCAGCTTGGAAATATTGCATCCTCAAACTTATCTGCTCTGTTCCTGCAATTGACTGTGGAAGACATGGGTATATGCTTGCCTTTGAAACAAATCGCATGGGGCGGAGCAAGATCATATCAAGATTTTGAGCCAAAGGGAGCAGTGGTTATAACTTTGGAAAATACAATAATTTCAGGTAGTAAATTAAAGAATACAGAAGTAGAGCTCGTTCAAGATATTTGAGAGTTTGCTGACAATCATTTTTTTATTTTTCAATGAAGCGTGCAATTCTGGTTCATTGGTGTCAAAAGGAAAATTCCAAGGACTTTGCTTGAGATTTGCTGATGATTTTGAAACAACTTTAGACGACTGGAAGCCTAATATGAGTGATTCGGGTATAATGAATCTATGCGTTGTTTCCGAAGGCACGTATGAAGTTTGTTCGCATACCATAGCTGCAAAGCGTCGAGGTAATTTAATTTCTCTGTTAATTTTAAAGTTTCTGCAAGGGCTAATTTTATATTTTTTACATGTAGAAAATGCCAAATGGTTCCTTAATGTTAAATGGCAAATGGAAGGTGTTGATATCCATCTAGACGTTAACATTGGAAAACAGTTGTCATCTCTGGGTCATACATTAACAATGCTAACGGGTATATTGAAAATTTGGGCAATCTATGGGTTTATTATTGATTTCTATACACTACATTTCAGGCTTTGAAGAAGAAGAAACAAATAACACTGAGAGTCCTAACAGTGACGATGGTGATCAAGTTTATACCCAAGATCAGGTTGGAAATGTTTTTAAATCGTTATCTAGATATAATTTTCACGTATCTCGGTATATTTCAGATAAAACGAAAGGAACTCGAAAATCTTCCATCATTCCTTTTCGATCCCAACATTGATTCAAAAGCTCGAGCAATTATGATGGAGAAAGAAATGGCGGAACAACTTAAAATTATAAATGACCTGAGGACTTTAGGGGCATCTAATAACACTATCACCCATGAAGAACGACGCCTACAAGAATTGCAAGCTCTTTGTTATAAATATTTCCGAAGAGATATGATACAGGTACATGAAAAGCAAGAGTTACTATTGCAAGATAATTTCGTTTGATCATTTTTTGTTTTTTCCAAAGAAGTGGAAGAGATCGTCAATGCGACGGGGTATGTTGAAAACAACGAACCGATCGCAGTCGTTTGTAGCTACTTCTATATCCCGTGATGTCCACAACGATATTCTAGTGAGGAAATTGGATTCAATCAATTCAACGGATGATGTTTCCAGTACAGCATCAGGTCCATCTCGAAGTGCTTCCTTGAGAGTATGCTTACCTAAAACTCATCGTGTCACCTTTTCAGAGGCTATGAGGTAAATATTTTTATAATCATCAATGACTTTAGGAGAAATAACTATGGAAAATATGTTATCAGGCAAACATCGTTGCCAAACGCAGATGTTGACATAGGATTAGAGGATAATGTTGATGATTGGTTACCACATAACGGCAGTACATCAACTATAGTGGATATGGACGATAGTCAAGTGGAATTAAGGCGGAAGAATACTAGTACTAATCAAAAGCAACAGGTTAGTCTATTTCTTATTCTTTTTCTATACTGAAACGGCCTTTAGAAGATAATATTGTTTTTATGAAGCTGCGAGTTGTTTTCACCTCTATTATTTGAGGTGCTTTCACTTCCTATTAGGTAAATACAATTACAACCTGCTTTTAGCTAGATTTTTTCATCTATGAGCCACTCAGTGGACTAATTTAATTCCCGTTAGGTACGATGGAAGCATTTATGATGTACGATAATGCGAAATGAAGCCCCTTGTCTAACTTTGGGAAAGAACTTGCCAGAAAATTGATCAGGCTATTTGTGGTTCTCTCTTTTGTTTCAATTTTAAGGAAATTTTATTGCCGCCTATATGGAAAGCAAATCTTCTAGTGGAATTAATGTATGAAGTGATGTTTTCCACTGAGGGGTAATATCCCATAGATTTGTAATAGACCTCACTTTCGTTGGTACGGAATTTGTACTAAGTGTAAAGTTTTATCATTGCGGTTTTTCGTGTCAATGTACCTGCGGTGTCAAAATCTGTGGCTGAAAAAGACTAGGGATAACGTTCACACAGCTAGTAGTAGTAGTGGTAGTGGACGTTCATACCTCTCTGCATTCAATTTTTCCACACTTTCCTACTAAAAGATTGCAACTAACCATTTTATGAATCCTGGTCTCTTTTGTCTTTCGCCCACTTCTCAATCAATCCGTCTCTCCTTTGTGCAATTGATGTTTGCGTTGTTTTTTTTAATTAATATAATAAGGGGGTTATCTTCTGTTGGTTCAAGTGTTAATGGTTAAGCCTACTGGTGTCACTCCGAAGACTGCCATCTTGGAAAAAGGTTGTTAAGCGACTCCATAATTCTGGCTGATTGGCTAGAACTAGAATTATCAGGAAATATTGAAAATTGAATTTTTGCTTCGAAAAAAATAAAATCGGTCGGAATTTCCAAACGATTCTAATTCCTTCTATACAGAAGTGGCGAATCTACTATTAAAGTTCCCAAGTCAAACGTGAAGACAAGTTAAAAAAAACACAGGTTGCGCGTTTAAATATTCAAGCATGATTTAAAGTATGAAATCTGAACATTAATATACAAGGCCCGGTTCATAGAGAATACCTTTATCCTCCTCTTGGAAATCTATTAAAGATTTTTAAGCTGTTCTTGCTTTAAATCTGTCTTGTTTTATGATGCTCGGAGCGGACGATGTGTACTTTATTCCGACTCTGCACGTAACCATGCGCTTCACGGCCAATTGAGCATTTTATTGCCGCCAATATTTTTGTAACTCCTTGAAATCTTTATGTCAAGACAAATTAACTTTATTAATCAATTAATAATAATAATCGTTGGCGCTACAATCCATATTGGATCAGGGCTTTGAGGTGTGTTAGAGCACTTCATTCAAGACCGTAACTGTACACTACAGTATACTGTAGGAGGCAATGTGGTCAGCATTGCGCTCGCCCGAGATTATTACCCTGATTTGATTCAGGTTCTCATTCACAGCTGAGTCGACTGGTATCCGACGTCAAGTCACGATACAAATCCCACTGCCACCAGTGAGACATGAACCGTGACCTTCCGTACGATAGCCTTGTGCTCTAACCACTCAGCTATCCGGACACTGAAACCAATTAATATACAGAAATATCTATCTATTAACATATCTATTAATTAATTACTGTTACTAAATGAACAGATCGCTGCCGTAAGTTGTAATGACAGCGATGTTACATTATGATTTCGGGGTACGGAAAGAACCGACACTTCAGCGGCTGAATCGACAAGGTAGTGGCGCTGGCTCAAGAGGTCGCAAATTGTGGGGCGATGTGGTGCTTCATTTCAGGTAGTCGTTACCCCAGAACTCCCGGCGAATCTAAATTTTTGAAGAGAAAGTGCAGGAGATGGTGCATTATGTGGTCTTTTCAGCGTGGTATCAGCAGGCCCCGGTACTTGCCAAAGGTCTTGACGATCTACTGCCCGATCGTTCTTTTCGAGAGGCGGATCTAGACCATGATTTAGTCCTACTTCCCGAACGCAAAGCACTGACTATTTCTGTCAATTTAGCCGTTAACAGCCAGTGTCTGGTGCCGTTGGCTTGAGGTGTTACGAGACACTTAGCTAAGCGCGGGCGCGCGTGGACCTCATGAATTTTATTTTTGGCGGTGGCCAATATATCAAGAGGAGCCGAACCCGCACATGCCGGGGTGGCTTGTGTCCTTTCTGGAAGTCTCTGCAGCCATAAAGACTGTAGCAACTCGATGTCGACTTTGTCACCATCCAACTGCTTCATTTTACGCACCGAATGTAAGCTCTGTCAGTAAGTGATTAAGTTTGATGATCTCAGTTTAGCTGGTTTATGAGCTGGTCCTCTAGTCTCTGATAGGAGTACCCATCGAGTACGTCGAAGATAACCTCAATTGTCCCTTATTCAGTCTGACAAGCGCGTGACTGAACCGTGTGGTGTCCATTGTGACGCCGGTGAAAGCGAATTGGGTCTCGAGCTGCTGGGTTCCTACGCCAGAACGGAGCTAGCATTACTGCTAAGGCAGTTACTAAGGGGCTTGCCTGCATTCTATCCGTGGACAAGCTGAGGGGAAGCGGAACAACCTGCAAAGACAAACGACACGCAAAGAAACCGAAACCAAGGCTGAAAAGAGCGGGTGAAAGTGTGCAAGAAAAGAGTCCTGCGCCGTCGCTTGCGGCGTTCTTCTTTTTATTTATGTTTGTTTATTTTGAAATAACTTATCAAAAAATTTTAAATTTCATTTGAACAACATTTTTAGTAAGTGGCTGATACTTGCTTTGTTGCTACTTATCTCGCTCGTCTTTCGTAGCTTGTTTTCCGCGTGTTTTGGCGGCAAGCAAGTACTCTGCCGAAAAATTTCCTGGTGAAGTTGAACCAAAGGTAGACAAAAAATATCGCTTTGTCCAAACAATTTCCTAATCCGTGAAATATTCTCTTCCGCAAAAGTTGAAGCTCTGGCTACGGAGAAGTGGGTACTCCGGTAACGATTTGACCCTTGATTTCTTTACCCTGATAACTGCTCGTTTATCTACAAAATTTCAATTATTTACACCTACACACACTTACAAACAAAGGACTTCCTTCTATTTCTTTTTTTGACGGGGTCCCCAATTTGTCAAGACAAATTGAATTTATTAATTAGCTATTATTACTAAGTCAAGACAATAAACTATTTCCCTCGCCCTTTTCACTTCCTGACTTTGAAAAACAATTTTTTCAATGTTTTCAATCCCTTCCATTCATCGATCCGCTTCCAAGGTTCCGCAATCAGCTGTATCTTATTCCGGCTCCCCTGGACTTGGTGAACTGCGTAGGACCCGAGAAAAAATTTTTGGTGGTGGCCCAATGCTTATCGATATTGTCAGGCAGGTTTCAACTCGAGAAGATAGCTCTGCCACTGCCGAGCGACACCTGGATCATACAAGCGGTCGATGTTAAACTTGGGGGGGTCGCAGCTCTCCAACCCTGCGAGAAGTGGCGGCCGCAACGTGTAAGCGATCTTTCGAGGTCGATGTCCGCGCCTCTCTTGTTGCACACATCCAAGAGACAACTCTTAAATCTACGGCTGAAGAGAAAGAGGAGAACTCTCCAGAGTCCCACCATCTTACTTCGCTTAGCCCCATAATGTTGAGCTTATATCGTTGGAATTCCTACCCAAGTTGGAGAAAGCGGGGGCCCTCGATACTGTTGTCATGCAGAAACTAATCATAGTTCGTTTTTGATGGCCACAGGTCGTAACTGTAAAATCAGTCCATATCCGAGAAATTGTTGACGGTAGCAATAAAATTTCAAAATGTGTAAGTTGTGTGTACTTTTGAAGTGGAGGAAAAGCATAGCCTCTGGGCACTCAAACCATAGTGGCCCATTGTACTTGACTCCTCCGTAAAACGAAATATCCCAGATACGTGTATGTACCTGCCACCCGCTGTAACTGGAGTGGTCCCAAAGATCTGATGTTTGATCTCATTACAGGAGGGACACCTATCATCTTGTACAATTTCTATGTAGGTCCAGGTAGTGAATTATGACCAGTCAGAATGCGCACAATACTTCTACAAGTCTTCCTACTTTTCGACAGGATAAATTTCGCAGTATCCTTGTTAGGTTCTGTTTTCATATACTTCAGTTTGAAACACCGTTGCACATTATCTCAAGCGAAAAGCCCACTTCTCATTTTTATTCGAAAGGAAGACTCTTCTTCCAAGAAAATTTTCTATTTTTGAGCCACCGGTATCAAGAGTGGTCTTTATTCCGAAAGCGGATAAAAAAGATCCTTTTCACCCTAAATTTTTCAGACCAATCTGTCTCCATCGTTCGTACTTGAGACGGTGGGAAGGTCATAGACAACTTTATTGGAACTCGCGTTCGCGGTTGCGCATAAATCCAGCCAAGACCAATATAGTACCTTTCACTAGAAAGCGCAAGCTTGAACTCCTGAGAGCAATTAGATTACATGGCATGGAAGTGAAACTTCACACATGTTGAAAACATATGTCGGAAAGCCACAAGGGCTCTGACTTGAAGGTCCATACCAAGGAAAAAATGGGGATGCACCCCGAAAATACTGCACTGGATATACACTGCAATAGCAAGGACAATGATTAGCTATGGGAAGGTAATCTGGACAGACAGAACGGAACTCAGCACAACAGCCTGCGAGTTACACAAACTTCAAAGACTGGCTTGCGTGTGTATCAGTGGAGCAATGAGAACTTGCTCAACGGTATCCCTAGATATTCTTCTGGGACTGAATCCACTCCATCTGCACATACAGGCGAGCGGCTACCTACCTACCTACGAAAGAAAGTTGATATTTTTTCTAGGCGGCATCCCGAATTACTGATATCTAAGGATAACATGACAACGAGGGTTCACTACGATAAGAAATTTGAAACATGTTGGGACAAGAGGGCAAACTGGGAGAGCGTGGCATTAACATACGGTTTAAACCAACTACTGATTATCTCGTATACTGACGAATACCTTACGGCAGAGGGACTAGGCGAGGGGAGGGGGGATGTCATTGGTCAAAGGAAAACGCACTTTGAACCAATGGGTAAGCATACCACCATATTCCAGGCGGAAATATACGTCATAGATATAAGTGCTTTCTTCAACCTCAAAAGCAACTGTAGGGGGCAGAACATTGCTATTCTAACCGGCTGTCGGTCAGCGGTTATTCAGGTCTTAGGTCCTACCAGGTGCACTCCAAGCTGGCATGGGAATGCCTTGAGAGAGTTAATATGTTTGGCTCGCACAATAAGCTCTGGATACTTCGGGTCCCAAGCCACATTTGGTTAGAAGGCAATGGAGAGTAGCGGACAAGGTGACTAGGAAAGGAGAAACGATGCCACTATACGGGCCAGCCCTTTCTGTACAGTCGTGGGTTTATGGCCACATTGACATTGAAAAATGAAGAAGAGCGGCTGAGAGAACTTTACTGGGCGAACTTACCAGGAATGGAAGAGTCCCGGGGTCCTCATGGGGGGATACGAATCGAAAGATTGTTTAAACCTGTTCGGATAGCTCAAATGGTTAGAGCGCTGGGTTGTCGTAGCGGAAGGTCGTGGTTCAAATCTCACTGGTGACATAGGGATTTGTTATCTTGACTGGATGTCGGATACCAGTCGGCTCAGCTGTGAATGAGTACCTGAGTCAAATCAGGGTAACAATGCTGACCACATTGCCTCCTACAGAGTACTGTAGTCTACCCTTACGGTCTTGAATGAAGTGCTCTAACATACTTCAAGGCCCTGATCCAATATGGATTGTAGCGCCTACGATTATTATTATTATTAAGAAGAGTGTCCGGACCATAGTGGAAATACTCACTGGCCACTGCAGGCTAAACTATCACTTGGCGAAACTAGAGATATCTACGGACACTGTCTGCAGATTCCGTGAGGAGAGTGATGATGCAAATTAGGTTCAGGCACCTGAGAGAATGCTTAATACCAGATGCCCGGTTAAAACACTTGAAAGTAGGAAACATAGTAAAGTTTCTGTCGGTTATAGGTTTATATGACATACTATAGTTTATAGGGATACTATAACCAGTACAGAGGCACAATAGTTCTTTTAGGACAAAGTGCGATATCCCTTGACGATATTATTATGAAAACAACAGTTCGTTTGGTTAGGTATTTATTGGGCCTGTCCAGGGGGTTATGAATTGCACTCGATTTTCCAAATTCCGCGTATTTACGAAAAAATAAATGTTAAAGTTTTTCATGAGATTTTCTGCTCATAAATTTATACCGATTTACACCTCATTGGCTCCTCACTGTTCTTCCCTGAATTCCACATCTCCATAGGAATATCATCGACTCAAATTTTCGAGTTTTTGTTTTTGAACTAGCACCTTATATAGAGCTCAGTTTCTTCTCCTGCCAGGTGATGACGTATTTCGGTACTTTCGACCGACGATTTTTATTTAACAAAGCCAAGAGATACGATTTCTTTAGTTAGAACCCTGTGCATATGTATTATCTATTTTTTAATCGATTTTCAATTATATTTATGTTTGATTGACTGAGGAATATTCATTATTTTCCAGGAACCCAATATTGACTTCGAATTGAATGTGAAAGTGCTAATCAATTCTGGCAAATGTGTACTGCATACAAAAGAACTGCATGATGAAAAAATCGTATTCAGTTCAACGACAAAACATCATAAACGGGAACGTAGTATTGGAAATGATTGGGGCAGTCCAACACCATCCAGGAAAAATCGAGATAAAAGCAAGATTCGATATAACGCAAATCACACGGTTCTTGTTGACTTGACTATTTTCCACATACCCGGATTGGATGTAAAGTTGCATTATGAATCCACCACATTGGCGGATGACAGTGGAGCATCTACCTCTACATTAACATCACAAAATTCTAAGACAAATCTTGCGGATATGCCCACTTCGCTCAACAAGAAAATGCTGAACAAGAGAGCCTCATTGTTCACTTGGATTATACTTCAAAGTATTCCCGAGGAGACAATTATTTCGCCACATATACTGGAGTTTTTGGAACAAACTTTAGAGCCAATACCAAGGAGAAGTGAAAGCAACTTGCTGCCATCAAATCCGGTGAACATTGAGTTGCTTCCTAGCAATTACGCTACGTATGCATCTTTCCCGGTCGATGTGATTGTTTACTTCCACATGCAGCCATCAACTTTCCGATTTTCATGTTTACCGATCTCAAGAGTGGAGTGCATGCTTCAATTGCCGAGTTTGGATATTGTTTTCAGCTCTAAAAGGTCCAAGGATGATGTCGATAATGAATCCGATAATAAATCCAATATCGGAGGATTAAGGTAATTTTTACTACAATTATTAACACACAACAAACATTTGATCTGAATTTATTTAACAGCGTAACTGGCTGTCTCGCTGACTTCAATCTTTATATCTTCCATCCGTACGGTGGCAAAAAGAGTGGTATAAAGGAAGCACAGTTCTCTCCCCTAACAGATAGCGAACGGAAGGATTCTTTGAGTGTTAACGTAGAGTTCGTTAAATTCCATTTAACACGATGCCGCAAGCTTTACATTGAACCTTCAAAGACAAAACGTTTGGAGAACCAATCGAAAGCCGTGATTCGATTTTCAACTATCATCGATATTGGAAGTGCATCCTTCAAATATGATATGCGGCGATTAACTGAAATTCTAGCTTTTCCCAAAGCATGGTACCGGAAAACGATTGTGAGAAGACTGTTTTTAGGGGACTTGAGTGTGAATCAGTGCAGTCAAAAGGAATCCGAAGTGTCCCAGCCTGCGGAAAGTGTGAAAGATTCGACAACTCAATACAACTCGAACGACGCGAAGAAAAGTAGTTTTTGTAAGGAATCAATGAAGTTGGACATTGCGCAAGAAACGACTTTGAAGACTGATAAGCTTAAGGATATGGGGAAATCATCGAGCACCGATTCAAATATGTCTGCAACGGAGCAAAATCAAGCATGGGAGACTTTAGTGCTTTTCGCTGTTAACTTCACGAAATTAAATGTCCAAATGAATATGGGGAATTTTATGGGTAATGTGGTAAGTAAGAATCCAAGACATCTAACTGTTTACACTTTAAAATCATTTCCAATCTTAATCTAGGTATGGTTAACGCGAGATTTTCAGAGTGATGGAAAACTCAGTATTGGAAGCACTGGGTATAGAAATATGCACGTAGGAATTCGACTGGGCGGGTCTTCTTTAGATGCCAAAGGAGGTATAGTGGGCGGTATTTTTGATTTGAACGACATCGATACGCAATTCCATGTTAAGGAGGAATCAGGAAAAGAGCCCTGCCATACGATCCGTTTGAAACTGAAAGCCTTGGAACTGCGATTGGACTATATGGGTACCAGCATATTAATGGGGCGAATTAGCTCATTTTCAGCTGCATTACGCGACGAATGGAAAACAACGAACGATAAATTCATTGCAAGCTTGAGAAAAAATGCAATAATATTTATTCATGGCGATTTGATATGGGATCAGGTACAATTGACAGTCGGGATGATTTTTTTGGGATGCACAATCTAATTCTCTACATTTTCAGCTTCAAATTATGATCTCCAAGTCTACAACTGCCGATATTTTGAAAATATTCTATAAACTGGAGGAGTTCTTCTCTCAGCAGTTTAAGTCGTCTAAACGAGTATTTTCAAGTCTGGAAACACGAACATCAGAACGTAATCAAAGCTTGAAGAAGAAACAGGTAAGCGTTTCATTTGCTATCTTTCGGCTAGAAATCCAATGGCATTTGTTGCCATTACCGAAAAGTCTAGGTTTGTTTGTAATCGAAATTCATCTGACATTCGGAATTGATACCAAGAAAACTTAAAGAAACATCAAATAAGATTTTCATTAGTAGAACAATAATTTATTTGTACATTTTCAAGGCTCTGTTGAATAGTTTTAATGTGTTAAATCTACACCAGCTGGCGCCTGGTCATCGATTGTCACGCCGTAAAAGTTTCAAGTCTTCTAGCTTAATACAAAGTGAGTTGTGGATCTGGTCGTCATTCAATGGTTGGATAGGGAACAAAAGATGTTGATTATTCCGTAGCTAGTTGTATTGCTTAAAAGGGCATAAAGAGTAGTACGCCTGGTGAAACTTTTATAAGCGGTCTGATCGCAAGTGATCCCGGTGAAACAAAGCTCCTGGGAAATCGAATTCAGGGTACGAAGTCGGTCACTCGGCATTGGTAGCTAGCGGTCGTCGAGCTTCGGTTCGGGTTGTTCCTTTGGACCTTCAAAGCAACTTTGCCAAAAATTATATGATATCGCGGTGGGGCAAACGGGCTCTAATCAAAATGCTATTAAGACGTCGAATGGCGACTCAGGTATCCATTCACATCTGAGTAGACTGATATCCGATATCCAGTCACAACACAAATCCCTCTGCCACCACTAAGATTTGACACATCTAAAAATAAATACTGTAGTTATTCAGCGATTGATCACTTCAAAACACAAATTCCATCGATTGTTCTATAAGTCTTAGTTTCACCGACTACGAAATGGAATGTCAATTTTTGCAAGCATTTGACTCCAAAAATCGTCTAAAGTTGCAAATCAACCGGGTTCAGATCGGGGCACCCTGAAGGCCCATTTGAGACTTTTTTTCAAAGTCGGAACATTCTTCTTCAGCAATCGACACATTAGATTAGTGCGTTGAACATCATCTTAAATAAAGTACTGCACAAAGACTTTAATATCAATTCGCAGAAATGAATGAACGCGATGGAATTCCAGGAAATTCGCCGCCGAAGAATAATACAGCTTGAACGATGGCTTCCCTCAGCCCGTGGGAGCTTGTTTTTAGTTCCATAAGATAAAAAGTGTGTGTGTGTCAGGTGAGGGAAAGGCATAGATCATAGTGGTCCATTTAATCCGATGGAATATGCCAAGTTCATTTTTACATCACATTTCACATTTTCGTTATATCACATTTCCGTTAGTGTATGTGATGCTACCTGCCCTTCACCCTGGTGTCTAATGTGTCCATAGGCAGGGCACTCATGTAGGAAATGATCTGTGGAATCTGCTTCCTCATTACCGAGCAGCCACGTATTATCTTGTAAAATTCCTATTGATCATGTGTTGATTGAACGCCATCACCTCTCAGTTTAGATAAATATCAAAGAATATAGGGGGCCAATGTAGACTCGAGCCACTATTCATCAGCATGATGAAGTCTTATACAACTCTATTCTAATCCTGACGTGACAAAGAGAGAAATCTGATTTTCGAGAAAATGGGCATATTACATCGATGGGTGGAGTACTTTGATGAACTGCTCAACAGCCAAAACAGCGGCGAGTAGGAGGTCTCCCCAACTGAAGACGATTAACGCAACCAAGCATGGACGAAATAATCCGTGCAACTCATCGGCTTAAAAACCACAAGTCGCCAGGAGTCGATGGAATAGCAGCGAAGTTGGTTAGATATGTAGGCGACCAATTATACCAAGCGTTTCATCATCTGATGTTTATGGCGTGGGACAACGAATCAATGCCTGACCACTAACAACGAGGCATTATCTGTTCCATACATAAAAAGAGAGTTATCACGTAGTGCAGCAAATATAGAGGTATCACGTTGCGGAGTACCATCTATAAGATATTCTCCGCTATCTTACTAGGCGGGATAGCTCCATGCCCTCAGAACAGCTTTGGCCCATACCAAAGAGACTTCAGCCCAGGCAAACCAGCAACAGATCATCTGTGGCAAGAAATGGAAAAACTATTGGAATATGACCACACACTAAGCTGACTCTTACCAATGCGCAAGGCCATATAAAAGCAGCATGATCACTCTCGAGACCGTTTAACACCAACAACGGTCTTAGACAGGGGGATGGCCTATCATATATCCTCTTCAACTTGGGAACTTGGGAAAAGTGATCCTCGATGGTCATATTAATGCCAGAGCTACTATCCAATATTAAATCTAATCGAGTACTGGCCTATGCTGACGATGCTGGCATTATGTGAAGAAAAACCCGAGATGTACAGTCTATCCAGATCGAAAGTTGGCGCGGGTCACTTAATCCGCATGAGTGAGGATGAAAGCCTGGGAAGTCCATAAAGGCAATATCTATTATAGGAAAAGAAGTCGTGGCAGACGCTGCTTGAGATGGAGCGATGCCGTAGGTGAGGACGCCAGACAGCTTTTAAGGATATCGAATTGGTGGACCTCGGTGCAAGACCGGGTTGTTGCGCTGTTGAGGATGATGATAATAGTCCGCATTCGCGCATTCCGAATGCATATATCTGCGAATAGGTACCGTGTGCTTATTTCATTCTTCCCCGGGAGATGTGATTCCAGCACCAGCTTCAAATGTGACAGGAATTCGGACAGCAGAGCATCCTTCATATCACTCTAGCAGAATTCTTGGGTTCTGGTGGAAGCGTGTCTCGGTCAAAGCTCGGACGTGGAGGTCACTAATACTATGACCGGGATGCGGCTCGTGAAGACCTTTGTGGATTCCACATTTTTCTAATCCAAATTCCATCCGAATGTCATGGCTAAACATGTCTACTATTCGTGGTCGTCACTACCAGGACACAACTTGATGACATCTAAGCACACCAAGTCTTTCAGCTCGCACTTAGCACGTAGGCTATGAAAGGGGGGTTGAATGCCATACAAAATCAAGGAGGACTTAATGAAACCCCCTGAAAGATGCCTCTCCGAATGCAGGTAAGCTCTGAACTGTTGGTACCCTCAAATGAACGTACTGATAAGGTGGTAGCGGCCATCGTTCTATGACTGCCGCCACAAACTTTATTCGTTTGGGATTAGTGCGATACAGATGTAGGATATCGATTAACGAAGTGTGCGGGACTCTGTCAATCGATCGATAGCAATCGATATAGCAACTAAGAGCCATTAGTTTCCTATCCTACAATTACCAAGTTGATAATGAGTTGCTCCTTCCAACCCCTTCATCCAACTCGACCGCCCTTCTGTTCCTCGGATAGAATGTTGTTGGTCACGACGTGCACATTGATTTTTTCACTAATAATGGACGTCCTGAATTTGTAGAGGGTTGCTCAGTTAGTAATCGGTCTTGCATCTGCGGGATCCTGTGTCTTTTTTAGCGCAAAGGTAGGTAGTCCCCGCAATGAGGAAGAGTGGAAATCCCTCCAAAAGACTATCGACCTGATTTATGCTTTGTGCCAACCAACCAGTAACACCAGCAAAATTTATGTGCCATAATATTACGGCGGGTGCCTTCCATGGTGATCTACTCATGTAACCCTCAAATTCCACCCCAGTGCTCTTTTGCTTCCGTTATCGAAAATTGTACTGTCTGGGCGCTCTGTTGAGGTTCATTGAGTGATCTGAAAAAAAAACTCCGTTGATTACTCTCGTTCGTTGCATTCTGGACACGTCTGGAGCGGCTTTCGCCATATCGTCCCAGACGACTGCATACGACAGAAAGTTTATGTTTTAGTGTGTCTAGAATTTCAACTATGGGTGTTTCGCTAGAGATGGCATAGTTTCGCTAAACCCTCTGCACTTTGACCTGCTTCCTTGCGTTGGAAGTGACGATTTGAATCAGCCCAGCAATGTCCTGCCTTAGTAAGTTGCGCCAACGTTCTAGACGAATTTTCCATGATGGAACCTTTCGGTCATTTCAACCAATAACACGAAAGCCTGATCGTGCAGTCTGACAGCCGCAACTGCAGTCGCAGTAGAGACACATCAGCACACAATCGAGACGCAATATCACCATTGGTTTGAGATAAAGTTCTCGGAGTTTCTGGAGATGCATATAGTTTGGGAGTATCTGATCTGATCTAACTAGGACCAATTTCTGAAAATGCTATACACGCTCTTTGGAATTCGTCCTGAATCTCATCGGAGGCTTCAACCAGATGGTGAAGGAAAGTGCTTTCGGCAAGTGCTAAAACTGTTGTCCGTAGTTTGTTGTTGATGCCGCTGCTACCCTCCATCGACGAACCGGACCTTAAATTTCTCCTTCTCATTTGTTGGATGCGCATTTTAATACCAGGGGTGAAGATACCTTCCTCAGTGAGTTATCTTAAAGACCACAAAGGCCTTGCTGTTTCCTCATGTACCCCCTGAGATATTGCGGTGGTGTCCACAGGCATTCAAACATGCTACCTATCCGTCCTCCTTTCACAATCGAACTTGGGACCGACTGCGATGGAGTTGTATTATATTTTCCTAATAATTTATTGATTAAACTAAAGAATTAATTTTGGCTTAGATTAATAATGCAGCAACTGTAAACTTAATTATTTTTAGCAGCAAAGACGAAAACAAACGACATCAGAAGGCATGTCCAACACGGAATATTGGAATGATGATGCGCGACATCACAGGCATTGGCAGAAGCCACTCAGTCAGGCAATGGGTCTGGTGGTTCCCACTTTGGTAACAAAGCTACCAAATCACGGGAACATATTGGGAGGAACAATTGAATTGCATGGAAATAATATTTCACTCGCTTGTTTCCATGGAATCAACTTCAAGGTAAATAATTACGCAGTGATTATTAGGAACTAAATTAATTTGAAGTCTACTCCCTTAGTCGAAATCATGGGCTCTATTTAGTTTGCGTGAACCATTCATCAACTTTGCAACAGAGGCGCAAGATGTTGGAAGTGATAACGAGGTATATTTGTCTGCGATTAAAGCATTGAAAGTGGAGGATACACACATATTTTGCTTTTCAGGTGCACATAATAGAGACGCTCGCATTCAGCTTGGGGCAAAATACCCAAACTCCACAAACACACTCCATGGCGATTGTTAGCAGAATCAGTAGGAATATTGTATTCCCACCGCAATATAAAACATTGACCGAATGGTTCCACTACGCCTTTGCTAACAGCGAAATCGATGGTAAATTTGACTGAAAATATTCTAAATCCGAACGGTTACAACATTTTATTCCTCCACAGCTGTGGATAGGTTCCCTGTACTGGAAAGGGATAAGGAGATTGCAACGAATTCGATAGAGCGAGGACGAGGCTCTTCGGTGAGTGGAGCTTCTGTGAAATCCCACAATTTGAATCACAACCGTGAAGTAATATTTGCGTTGCCAAGTCTACAGTTCCATTTTAAAACGGAACACAAGCAAGGTGCAAGCACTCCAGATTTATCAGGTAAAATAGATAGTGCTTACTCCATTTAACGGATTGGTATTAATACGAAATTCTACTTTCTCAGGTGAAAAGCCGGTTGTGGTTTGCAGTTTCATAACAGAATTTGAAGATCACATCTTCGTCACTGTCGATGCAGATGCATTCTTCTTTTTACACGATCTCATCACATCTTACGTAAAAGAGAAGGAAAAAGTGGTAAGTGCAAATAAAGGAAATGTCCCTAGGATAATGCTACAATAACAATCCCAACTATAATTTTCGTTAGATTGGAGCGCAGACAGCACGGGCAGTTTCCCCGAATTCATCAGATGTTCAAGACACTTCATCGAACAAAACACACTCAACCAGCAGCGCAAGTAACGAAACAACTCAATCGAATACTTCCAATGAGGTACGAAGCCCTAGCTCGTCCGAAAGCCATAATACGAGTGGATCGAATGTTGATCTTGAGAAATTTGTTCGGGATTGGCGACACTTTGAATGCAAGGCATGGCATTTAGAACCCACCGTTCGACTCTTGTCTTGGGCTGGCAAGTCAATTGAACCTTATGGGATTGATTACATTTTGAATAAACTGGGATTCAGTCACGCTCGAATCACAATACCAAAATGGCTGCAACGAGGCTTTATGGATCCTTTAGATAAAGTACAAGCGCTGATGATGCTGCAACTTTTAGCTTTGGTGAAGGAAAACAGAAATGAATCCCCGAAAATCTAAAGTTTTTTGAAACATTACAACATAATATCATATGAATACTACATATAAATGTCAAATGCATCTTATCCAATAAAAGTTAAATTATTTGAATGGTTAGAGCAAATAAAATCTTTTTCATTTACCTCTAGAATAATCTCTTCAGGCTGCATGTTTCCTGTCCAAGCAGATGGGAGCGAAGCGCAGCAATCTGCGATTCACCGGAGTGATAACGAATTGATACCGCAAGTTTGCATATTACACATCTAATCTTTATTCCCTCCTAAAATATTATTCAGTTAGTGAACAACATCGATATGATGTGAATTGGGCATTATCTTCCTTCAATTCCTACAATTATTCTGTTTCTATCTACTTAAAGTCTAATATTCTGCTGGATAACAAGAAATATCAGAGTCTGAAAAAATAATTTAATTACGACATAATCCTAAAATATAAATTACAATCTGGAAAACTTAAACGTTATAATACAAATAATTCCCGTGGCTCCTTCACTTTAGTGACTAACATTGAGTCGTCGTCTCGGAGAGTAAAAACTTATCAAAATCAGTTTACTGTAATCAGAACGATACAACACCGACATGGACATCTATTTTATTGTTTAATGCACACAACGATAACTCTAATACGTTTAACTCTACTTCTCTATGCTACTCAATTGGTTTAGTTGCGGCTGCAATGGCATATTGACTTCATGGATATTTACAAATTGTTCCTATCGTGGCTTCCCAATTTTTCCGATTGTTGTCTATTACTTCGAGGAAATATTGAGTTTCTGGGAAGAGATTGGCTAAGATTTCGAATGTTGGTCGAACAACTGTTGCAATAAATTCGATTTGTAATTCTGGTATGCAGGCTTTTTGTCGGTCCATCATTTCATTTGGTGCTAGGCCCATTTGCTTCTCTAGATCACCTTGCGTGAAGAATTCTTCGTAGACAAGTTCCTGAAAATATATTTATTATGACCGTAAGTTATGGTTTAAATGACGATTTTAGGGTATGGAGCGAAATATTTATTTAAAAACAAAAAAAAAAGAATCGATTTCGTACAGGATATTGAGACTTTCTAAAATTGACATTGTGGTGGTCATGGTCATTAGAGGTGATCTGAATGCCAGGGTGGGTTCTTACCAACACCTTGCTCGGGAAACATGGTCTTGGCGATAGTAAAGACCGACACCGTACCAGCAAGTTCAGCACCAACCGCCTATATGATTCAGATGTCACTAGCCAGTGGGAGAGCTCATCTTGCGGATTGGACGGCAAACACATTAAATAATCCGCGCAAGGATATTGATAAGCATTGGGTCGCTATTAAAAATGCTCTTTTCTTGAGCGTTACTCAGGTCGTCGTCCCAAAGGGGCGTCACAAGATCTAGTTGCATGCGGAATCATGAAAGCAGATCGGGATAGGGTATTGGGGGCTCTACCCTACTTTTAAACACCAGATCCACGCCAACGTTTGGGCGCCCAGGTCATGAAGGAAGCATTCCTGACATCACTTTTGCGTCGGAATCGGGTGGCGAGTCCTAGAAGACTTCTCGGCAAGTGATCATCAGTACATTGCGTTCGAAGTGTTTGAAGCTACTTGCCGGCGAGCACCAACATGACGTTCCCCCTGCGTGTGGAATGTCGCGAGGGTGAACATCGGAAAGTTCGTCGAAGCTCTTGGAGCAGGTAGGGTCTCGCTAGGGGGCACTCCGGGGGACGACGGCGTCTGAGGCTTCCATGCCCCGGAGCTCTGCCGTTTGGCACAACGTTTGCACGCCCACAAGGAGGCATTTGCCATGAAGGCACAATATAGATCAGCAAAAAGGAGACTCCGCAGCGCTATAAATAAAAGGAAAGCTCGCGGCTGGCAGAATTTTGTTAATGAGGTGAATGAGGGCCCGTGGGGACTATAAGCTTGTCACCCGGAAAATCGGGGCTCTGCGGAAGCCCTGCTGAGCACCGACCAGATGGACCGCATTGTGCGGGCATTGTTCCTCAGACACCCTGTACGGGTTGATGTAAGTAGCCCGGAAAGCGTCGTGGATTGCCCCCTTTTCACTGAGAGAGGTCGAAGAAGCGGTTCTCATTATGAAAAACAGGAAGGCACCAGGTCCTGATGGCATCCCGGCGGAAGTTTACAAACTGGTGTTTGTCCGCGGACGGTCAGAATTGTTGCTTGAAGTGTTCAACGCGTGCTTGAAGGAGGGCATTTTTCCTTGTCGCTGGAAAGTGGCCAGACTCGCGTTGATCAGTAAGGGTAAAGTAGACCCGGAGCTCCCGTCTGCATACCGACCGCTGTGTATGCTTGACACGGCCGGAAAAGTGCTCGAGAAGCTCATTAGGGGTAGACTCGCTGAAGCGATCCGTGCTGCCGGGGACTTATCCGCAAGGCAGTTCGGGTGTAGAACAGGGAAATTTACAGTGGATGCTGTTATGGAGGTCGTAGATGCGTTTAATCGAGCCGGGGCATACAGCCGCCGATCTCGACGGATAGTGCTCCTCATAACGCTTGATGTCAAAAATGCCTTCAATTCCGTAAGATGGACAGATATGCTAGGCACACTAGAGAACTCCTTTCACGTGCCAAGCTATCTCTTGCGGATATTGAAGGATTATCTGAAAGACCGCTCCCTGCTCTATGAGATGCTAGAGGGCCAGAGGAGGATGGAAATCATGTCGGGAGTAGCACAGGGATCCATCCTAAGGCCGGACCTCTGGAATGGTTCCTACGATAGTCTGCTGAGACTCGATATGCCCGAAGAGTCGCGCCTGGTCGGTTATGCAGACGACGTTGCGGCACTTGTTGCCGGACGCACTGTTGAAAAGGCGCAAAGCAGGTAAGCGGATGGATGACTGCTCCCGGTTTCAACCTTGCGCTGGAAAAACCGAAGTAGTCATCCTGACCAGAAGGAGAATCCCGACCCTGCGTCCCATATCGATCGGCGAGTTGACTATAGAGTCAAAACCAGCGATTAAATACCTTGGTTTAATGATCGACTCGAAGATGAGCTTCTTCGAGCAAATCAAAGCAGCAACGGATAGGGCTGCAGCTGGAGTCGCGGCCTTGAGTCGGCTAATGGCGAATGTCGGGGGTCCTATATCAACTAGGAGACGTCTCCTCAAGGGAGCAACGCAGTCCGTTCTTTTCTATGGTGACAAGGAGGTGCATCGTAAACGCCTCGCTCAAGTGCAGACGCTGCGCTGGGGGAAGTTCAACATAGTGTATGATGTGACAAAGGTAGCTTCTTATTACGATGGTCAGGGAACTAGACACTGCGCAGATAGTAATGATTTCAGAAAGACCTTGACTGTGGTCGCTAATCTTTCGACCGACTCCTCGTCGACGATGACGAGAAGCTGAAAAGCTTAGAAGTAACACTTCACCAGCCTTGTGACATCGGCAGAAGTTTCATCTTTTATGGATGATATGGCTAGTCACGGTTACATGCAGATTTGCTATTCCAAGTAGAAGAGAAATCATCTCGGCCATCAATGCATTCAAATGGAGTCCAGTCGCTGGGCTTGATGGTCTCTCCGTAGAGCCATTCATCGCTGCACTTACAGTTTCTGCAGTGCTGCTACTTCCACTTATACGGTCCTGTGAATCCGAGATGTTTTTTAACGAGTGAAGAAAAAGAAGAAGATTCTGAAGAAGGGGCGCCCATCTCGAGTGCAACAATTGGGTGGATATTTGCGGGCTTCCTGTCGTCGCAATGGCATCGAGGTACATCTCAAAAGCATGATCGACAGAGAGCAGGATGGTTTTCGCCCTCAATCCTCCTGCACTGACCACATCAACCCGCTGCCGATGATTTTGGAATAGTGTGCGGAGTTCAGAACTTCGCTTCACCTGCTCTTTATTAATTTCGAGAAGGCTTTGGGGAGTGTATCTAGTATGCTTTACCCAGAAGGGGCGTTCCAGAGAAACTAACAACTACTATCAGAGCGATACATGACGGCGCATGATACACGTGGTGTATCAAGATAAAATCTCTGAAATATTCAAGGCCGAAAGCCGGATTAGATATGCTGCCTTATCCGGAGGACGTGGAGGAGTTTAATGGATTATGATATCTTTCTTTAAACACTTCGACTATGCTGATGACATCTGTTTACTCTTTCACCGAGTCATGGACTGAAGATAAACACCAGTAAAACCTCAGTCTGACGGGGTCATCGTAACCTCTCTATCTGCATTAATGGGCAGGCATTGATCAATCTGTATATCTAAGTGTGCTCTCCGCCCACGGTGGCACCGAACTGGATGCCGCCCGACGTATTGGGTTGGGGGAAAAGAAATGTCGTATTTTGGTAATAGATGGAGACAGTTAAGCATATCTTGTGTTGTACTTATCGCATCGGATCATACTATACGGCGATTTGAAGACGACAATCTGCGCTACAAGCGTCTTTTTGACAGTGTTGTGATCGTATGTTTCAGTCTCAAGTTACAGCGCGTCAAAGATGGAGTCTACCAAGCAAGAAATTCGTTATATTTTACGTTTTTACTACCTGAGAGGTAAAAATGCAACGAAGGCGGTCGAAAAAATTTGTGAAGTTTATGGGCCCGATACTGTAACGATTCGCACAGTACAGCGTTGGTTCGATCGATCGATAGGCCAATCGTCGTAAAAACCGATAAAATCGTCGAAATCATCCTAGACCAGCATGTGATCACTCGCTCGATTGGCCAGGAACTGGGTATAGACCATAAAACCGTTTGGAATCATTTGCAGAAGATTAGATTCCAAAAAAAGCTGGATGTTTAAATGCGTCAAGAGTTGACGCAAACAAATTTCTTGGACCGAATCAACGCCTGAGATGCACTGCTGAAACGGAACGAATTCGACCCATTTTCGAAGCGGACGGTGACTGGTGATGAAAAGTGGATCACGTACGATAACCTCAAGTGAAAAAAATCATGGTCGAAGCGCGGGGAGCCGGCCCAAACCATCGCCAAGCCCGGATTGAGGGCCCGGAAGGTTTTGCTGTGTGGAAGGGAATCATCCACTATGAGCTGCTCACCTATGGCCAGACCCTCAATTCGGTCCTCTACTGTGAGCAACTCGACCGTTTGAAGCAGGCGATTGACCAGAAGCGGCCAGGATTGGTCAATACGAATGGTGTTCTGTTCCACCAGGACAACGCTTGGCCTCACACATCTGTTATGATCCAACCCCAACCCAATATTAACGTTAATTCGTTTTCACTGCCTTGTCTAAAATCTGGAAAAAAGCTCCAAGTCTCCGTCAAAACTTGTCTGTGACGCATGATATTATTTCAAATTTAACCGGTCACACATTAGGAAGGGGCGATAATCGCATTGCAGGCTACACCATCTAGTGGAATCCTTTCTCCCAAGATGGCAAACGAGTGGGTTGTTCCAAAAGCACTTGGCGCAGAACAGTAGGGGGAGGGGGGGGGGAGTGCGGGCATCTTGAGAAGTCCTTGGGGGAGTGGAAACGCATTTTAGCGAACTGCGAACGATAACGCTTAGATGCGGTTGACGCGCAAAATTCCACCCCGAGGGGCAAATGACAACCACATATATATGATGATGAGATATATATATACCAGGCGTACCATGTTAATCTCCTGAGTTGCACATGCAGAGATGCATGCGACCAGGCGCATGCCATGGGTTGCAGATAATGACATGACCCGCCGGATTAGCTACGAATATCGCAAGTTAATATTGTAAATAAGTAGCCGTGGACAAGCAGAACGTTTCCATACCCTCTGTGTATTATCTTCAACAAAAGTTCCTGGTACCGGCAGCTAAAATTTCCTCGTTCAAAGAAGTCATGAGTAGTGCGAAGGAGAATCCATATTAGCTACAAGATAATAATCAAAAACACAGTCTAACATACAACACAATGTGGGAAGTGGAAACTGCTAGACTCTAATGAGAACAACTTTTCTCAAAAGGCCTTGACCTTCATTTTGCCCATTATTGTGTAGCTTTCGCACAATAATTAGAAATTGGTTCGAAGCAGATCCATTTTACGATTATGCATGTTAAATAATCTGATAAATAAAAAATAGATATACTTACGGCAACGTAATGTGTAGTAGGCCATGGTTTGATTTGATCGCTAAGGTCACAACAAGTGATCAGTAATGACATCAGTAGCATCGTATTATCCTTCAAGTTCTCTTGAGTTAAATTTTTCAGTTGTTTAAAGATCCTGGAAGGCAAATGATTAACCTCGTTAGGAATTTGGAAACATTTGAATTTATGTCATCTAACTACATACCTGAAGTGGTTGGCAAGATCGGTGGCAAGAATCAACTCCCTGAGGTAATCAATACATTCCTTGAACTGATCTGTTGATAGACAGTCTAAGATTTTACTGTTCTCATCATTAAGTATACAAATTGCTTGCGAAAGATGGTGACGTTCGTTAACACTTCCTTCACTGCTATATAATCTGGCCAAGGTACTTTTCGACTCCATTTGGTAGGAATTGTTTGTACCGCGATGATCCAAATCGTGGCAGAAGCAAGCGATCAGGAACGATAAAGATTGAAGGTCGCTAGAAATATAGTATAAATTTTGAAATTTTGCATATCTTCAGAAATCATTCAGAAAATTCAATGAGATTAACAAAGTTGACGTCCCCGCATTGTGTTAAAAATAGAAAACCAAATATCAATCACTCAATTGTATCTTATAGCCATGGTTCACAAACTATGAATATCCCCTCTTCCAGGAAAATCGTCATTAAAGTTTAGTGTCAAATACTTGACATGCAGCCTTGAATTGAATACGACTAGTTGCTGGGAATAGGTATTGAATTTTATGTTGAAGAATGGAGGATGAAGGCCACAATTTGACTCTGAGTTTACCAAACTCTTTAACATGATGTGGCACCTTTGATTTACGAGCCCAACATCAGTATAGGAGCCCTGTCCAATCATAAAGGAGCTACATTGCAAATTATCATATTTTGTATTATTATCCTCACGGCTGGACTACGTGGCCTTTTATTTGCACCTTAGTAGGTGTGCTGTACTCTCCGAACAATGCTTCCCAATGTTGTGCTAACTTTTAGCTTGGCCAGAAACTTCGCAGACAAACATTTCCTGAGTTGTGTTAAACTGTGCCCTCTACGTCAGGTACCACGAATATTATCCTGATTTATTGCAAAGAGCCCCCAACGTGAAATGGAATGAGATCCTTCAGATGGTCGAAAGATTTCGGAAAATTGGAGAAAATTGTTTTTATATGACCGCTAAATTCTAAGTGCAGCTTAAAAGAAATTTTGACTGCAGATAGACCCGAAGTAGACTGCGAAAAAGACAATCTTACGACTGAATGCAAACTGTTGTTTTTCGAACCATTTTTTTCTACAGAAGTTCGCAAAATAGCATTGGAGTCGACATTATTTGCGAATAGTGGAAATATATTTGTAAAGTACATGTTAGTAAATATAGACAAAATGCAATAATACCAGGGTCGATAGTCTACTGTCAATCGACATACTCCGAAGGTTGCTTTTGACATATATTAGCGAGACATCCCAGAATGGGATATAGCGCGCCAACCACGCCTATATGCCACCACAGTTTACTGAAAGATGTTCCAGTTGTCTTTAAGACTTCCCGATAAGCTTGCATTCCTTATCCACTGTTCTGCGCTATGTGTTAGTGGGGCGATACATTCATCGGGTTCCAATGTATGGCTACTCCCATAAAGAAACACAGAAAGAACATTACCAATGAAAACCTTAACTTGATGCTGCTGTTGAGATACCTATTTTCCAGATTTTGGAAAAGGCAGTAAAAACGGATCTGGAGCCGTTAATGTGTCAAGCGCGATCGGTAAAACCCACACTTCTGAGATATACAAGTTGATCAACCCCTTCAATGCAGATAAGAAGAGTCCGATGACTTGTCAAACTACTTGGTTTCTATGGATTTCAACTTCAGTTCGATTCTATTATACTTGCCCCTTTTTCCAAATCCAGAGCCATTTGGCCAACATCCATGACTCGGTGAAGGAATGAAAAAAGATGTCATCAGCGTAGTCGAGGTGTTTGAGGAAAGGTGTCATAGTCTATTGAACCCCTCCACATCCTTCGGAAAAGTCAGCATGCAGAACATCAAAACGAAATCAAATCCCTTAGATACAATCTCTGTTCATGTTGTCAAAAGCTTCCAAATCGATGAGGAGCAGATAAAGCGAAGGTCTAAACTTCGTCCACTGTTGCAAAATTATCTATTTGATGTTTATGTATGTTAGTCAATGCAGTAAGATCCAGAGCGAAAACCAGCCTGCTCTTTGTCAATTGAGCTTTCGAGATCTTTTTTGATGCATGCGGGAATTATTTTGGCTATTGGCTTTGCGACTTATTCTGATTGGAACAGTCCGTATCTGCATGTTACGGTAACTAGCCATTTCATATACAAAAGGTGGATCTTCACCGGATGTCATACGATTAAGAAGCTTGGCAAAGTGTTCTTTCCATCTCTTCAGTTGCTCGTCCTTCAGAGGACAGTCGAATGATTCGCGACTACATGCAAGTTCGTTCGTGATGCGGTATACACTTCTGAAATCTTTGCGTTCTACGGTATTGGGCGCATCACGCCCGCCATAACTCGCAGAAGTCAATGGAGCCTTCACCTTCATCTTCCGTTGGTTGATTCGCTTCCACGGTTCTCTAGTCTGCCAAGCCTTATGCCGCCATTTCGGGTCATGGCAAAGGACCTGCGTAGCACCCGAGAAAAGAGCATTTTTTATGCGGTATAATGCTCATCGATATTCTCAGGCGGGTTATTCAGTGCAGTTGCCGTTCGACAGAAAGAGAGGGGGATCATAACTCTACAACTCTACGAGAAGTGATGGACGCAACTCGCAAGTGAAAGTAAGCGACCATCAGATGATCTCCTTTGAGGACAACGTCAGCGCCTTTCTTGTTCCGCACAACCAGGTGACAACTCCTAAATCAATTGCTGATCACAAAGTGGTAAATCTGATTGCTAGTATGGTGTTGGTCAGTTAAAACCCAATTGAGGTTGCCACCAACGACGAGATGGTGGAAGTTGCGAAAACCGGCCATCATTATCATTACGGTCGCCAAGATCGTGTTTCCCCATCACATGTCTGAGGAAGCATTCAGATCAACCATCACGATCACAATGTCACTTTTAGAAAGCCTCTCCGAGCTGTGTGGAATTGCTCATGGAAAGTATACTTCTCCACTATATTGAAAATGTTCGTTAGTGCATAGTATTGTGCAATTGTGATGGTCCTTAACTTGGATCGGAACCTTGGAGTTAGAATCCTGCCAGAAACCGGTTCCCACGTCAGCGATAAAAATTGTGGCAAATCATAGCTACCTTCATGCTGCAAATTGGCTAAGCGCTCACTGAGCAACATGGGGGGGGGGGGGGGGGTTAGACTCGGTTGCAGATCCGACCTTTGTCAGCCCTGCATTGGTGCGTGGTATGTCCTGGTGCGTCAGCGAACGCTACACCCACAGCGATCACCATGCAATCTTCTTTGAGACATGCGTCGAGCAACGGGGCAAAAAGCTATCATGCCTGAAATCAAAACAGATTTCAGGCTGGTCTGCAAAATCTTTGGATGAGCAAACCTTCATATAGGTGTGGTTGGATCAACCTGATAAGGCAGGTGCCTCTACGGAAAGAGCCGTCCATCTGGGTCAATGAATCACCAAAGCAAGTGACTCGTCCATGCCTAGGAGGTGCTCATTCCCCAGTAAAAAACCAAACTACTCGTAGAATGATGAACTGACCGGCCCTCGATCAGCCTGCCACCGAGCCAGAAGAGCGGCTCAGAGGGCGGTATAAGACAGCCTGCAAAACCCTCAAGCTCGCTATCCAGCGAAGCAAGAGGAAATGCTATCAGGAGCTCTGTCCAGGAGCGGACGTAAACCCGTGGGGGAGTGCTTATAGAATCGTGATGGGACGATTCCGAGGCCGTTCATCTCCGCAGATCACGTGTCCCACCTTCTTGCTGAAAATCATCCGGGGGTTATTCCCCCAGCAAGAACAGAGCACCGACACACGGCAATTCCGCCACTCACCAGAGACGAGTTGCTGGAGATCTGCGGTAGAATAGGAGACAATAAAGTGCCGGGCCTGGACGGAGTACTTACCTTAAACTTGCTGTGAAATTCAGGCCGGACATGTTTGCTGAGTTGTTCGAAGCGTGAATGTCCGAGGGAATATTTCCAGTGGCAGAAGTTGGTACGGCCTTTCAGATCGGCAGTATGGGTTCCGTAAAGCCAGATCAACCATTGATGCCATCAAATTGGTTACTGGCTTGGCCGAAGATGCAATCCACCGAAAAGGTAGTACCAGCGAATATTGCGTGGTAGTAAACCTGGACGTGAAAAATGCATTCAATTCCGCCAATTGGAATCTAACACGCAAATCCCTAGCGAAGGTTGGTATTCCCGCCTATCTCGCTGATATCGTCATAGTTATTTAACTGAAAGGAGGTGGCATGAGTACGTTGTTTCCGCGGGTGTCCCGCAGGGATCCGTATTGGACCCACTACTGTGGAACATCATGTACAACGATGTACTTAATCTTCCCCTTCCGGAGGAAGTCACAGTGGTGGGCTACGCTGACAACACGGCGCTGTTTCTTGTCGCAAAGCATCTCGAAGATGGTGAGTTATATTCAAGCGACGCAATCAGTGCTGTTAAATGCTGGTTAGAGGGCTCTAGTCTGATGGCGGCGGAGGAAAAACAGAAGCGGTCCTCATCACTAAGCGCCGGAAGAGAAATTACGCCTGTATTAGAATCGGGAATCATATCATCACTTCCAAGCCGACCATCATATACTTGGGGGTGGTGATAAATAGAAAAATCAGCTAGCTGCCAGGGTGGTGACCTTAACCATGCTCTATGCGACCCCAGAGAGCCGTTGCGGATGCCAGTTAGCACTAACAAACTGAGTGCAATTTACAGGAGAGCAGCCTTGAGGGTATGCTCTGCCTTCAGGACTGCCTCAGATGATGCAGCATTCGTCATCTCTGGAATGATGCCGATTGACATCTTGGCAGATGAGATGGCGAATATATACAATGCGAAGCCAATCCAATTATCGCAGACGAAGAAGACTGAAAGGGAGAGATCCATAAATAGATGGCAAGAGCGGTGAGAACGGTCGGGAACGGGTCGGTGGACTCACAGGCTCATTCCTGCCATCAAGGAGTGGTTGGAGAGACGACACGATGAGATTAATTATAATCTCACCCAGTTTCTCATGGAGCATGGAGGATATCGCCAATACCTGCACAGGTTTAGATTGGAGACCTCATTCCATTGTTCAAATTGCGATGGAGCCCCAGAGGACCCAGAGCATCTATTCTTCCTCTGTCCGAGATTTGTGGAAGAAAGGACGAATTTAGAGGAGACTCTAGGAGAGGTGCTGGTACCAGAAAATCTGGTGCCGAAAATGATAGCACATCAAGAAAATTGGGATGCAATCAATTCCATGCCCCGCGTATAGAAGAAAGGTAGCTAAGCTAGAATGAGCTGACTCCGCCCCGTGATGTAATACCTTATGGTAGTTCCGTGGGGCAGGGAGGGAGTCGGGGGTGGTTTTAGTGACCAGTGTCCTTTGAAGATTTCCACCTCCTGCCAAAAATGAGACAGACAGACAGATATTGAACCGATTTTAATAAGGTTTTGTTTTGCAAACAAAACAATAAAAATGACCGGTATGGTCAGCGGTCGGGTGTAGACCGTCCAGAAACCGATTCTTACTGCGGCCTCGTGGCTATCATTCCGCTACTGATAGGTATGCGAGCTGCCCAGGCGGGGGTGCTCCGAGTTGCTCAACCGTGGTGGGTTGTGATGCGATTATTTTAGTGTGGTGCTCGGGTGAATCTCCGCTAAATCGCTCACATTCTGCAGCGGCTCTACAGTAGTATCCAAAGAATTATTACCAGCGAATCTTAAATGAAAAAGGGTAACATCAATTATCTGGGGCACATGAGGTATCATTAGTATAAATTCCTTCCTTCACTGTAACCGGCTTCCACTCGCAAAGAAAATAATTGGAAGAGCCCATTAAGCGGAGCAAATTGCTAGATTTTCCCCACCAGTACAACGCCCTTGCACACAAAGTCGAACTTGGGATAGCTACCATTCAGGAGTCCAGTTTTTAACACCCTATTCCCCAGATTTGGTCCCTTGCGACTTCCACCTGCTTCTTTGTTTCAAGAAGTAGTTTCGAGAGCACCAAACATGAAATCACAAGAGTGTATTGGTTGCAAGGTTGAAAGTAAATAATCAAGAAGAATGAAGATAAAGTTTTCAGGTGGTTAAAGATCGACATTGGACTGTAGCATTATAAAAGAAGACTGGTTTCTGTATGTTTCAAGGTATTAAGCCTAGAACTGAGCGATTCAAATACCTTGGGTCAACGCTATCAGCCAATGGAGAACTGCACTATGAAATTGCCTCACGCATTAACGCAACCTGGATGAAGTGGCGTTCCACAACTGGTGTTCTTTGTGATCGACATATTAACGAACGTCTCAAATCGAAAATTTACCGGAATGTCGTCCGTCCTGTCGCCCTCTATGGTTCTGAGTGTTGGCCAACTATAAAAGACATTGAACGACGTTTTGCGGTAATGGAGACGAAAATGTTGCGTTGGACTAGTGGCGTGACACGGTTTGATCACATCCGAAATGAGGATATCCGCGATCGTTATGGGATTGCATCGATCGTGGAAAAATTTCGAGAGAGGCGTCTTCGATGGTATGGTCACGCAATTCGTGCTAACGAGAATTCACTTGCCAAGATTGGTATGAACATCGAAGTCGATGGTAAATGACCAAAAGGCAGGCCGAAACAGCGGTGGCTTGATACGCTAGATGGAGATTTAAAAGCCTCGAGATTGCACCCAGATCAGGCATTCGATAAAGCTAAATGAGGAAACCGATCACGACGAGCCGACCCCGTTTGTGAAGGGGACAAAGGCTAAAGAAAAAGAAGAAGAAGGAGACTGTTTAGAATAGTAAGTTTTATTTATTATTCTTTTATAGTTAAATTTATATGTCAACTACTTCCCGAAAATAAATCCCTTAAATATATAGTTCCAATCCAACAGTTTGCAATTAACAACAAAAGCTTAATCGAAACTTAATAGATCTCATGAACATTTAGAAACAAATGTTTTATACAACTTCAGTGAAAATTGCATGTGCGTCTACTAATTGTACATTGAGATCTGATTGTAATAAATTTCACTATCTTAATTGGGTCAATCATAAATCCAACTATTCTATGGCAAAAGTTCTCCCCTTGACTCGTACAAATGAAGTTAGAAGCAAATTTTCCCAGTGCAACAGGAATTAACAGAAACATATCCTTTTACAGTCCCAAACAAAATATGTATGGGCGAATATGCAACGAATATAACTCCATACAAAAGTGATCAATTATATGATAATATTAGGAACTCTGACATTGAGAACAAAGTTCGTCGTTGGTTGATTTAAAGGACCTCGGTAGCAGACTCCCTCTAGTTTGGTAGACCAACTTTCAGTTTGGAAGTCGAAACTAGTTTAATTTTATTGAAACTAAGCAAATTCTAGGCTAAACAATTTTGAGAGAAAGTTTGATGGTTGTTTCCGAGAACTCTTTGGAAAAAAGGAAAACAGACGACGGGACTAATTAATATAACCTAAAAGCTGAAAATTGGTTGCTTTAAGTTTGAAAGAAGTTTTCGCACATACATACTTAACCAGAAATGCAATTTGTAGAGGATCCATTATGGCATATTATGGTTGGAATAATCGGGGGTTGGTTTTTAGTGATATGCATGTTGTCCGCTGACTTTTTTTTGAAGGGTAAAATGCATCCATACTCAAATGTTGGTTAGATATAGATTGGGTTTTGCCCATTTAGCTTGGGTTTAAGAGCACAATTAAAGTTTGTTTATTATAAAAAAGGGGGTCAAAGGATAGTATAGGTTCCAGAACGAAGGCGTGGAGTATGAAACCGAAAAAACACCTACTGAGCCAATACCTCTGTAACCAAACACTATCTCCAACTGGACGTGATGATCGCTGGCAGTTCTTTCTTAGAGAATAAAGCATTTTGTCATGGAGCGTGCTCTCTCTTCATAGACCGAAAGCTAGCCAATAGCCTCTCCCAATATGAGGCTGATGTCACAGTATCACAGGGGATGCATAGGGCAAGGACCGATTCTCTGGAGAAGAGCCACTACACCATATTTCTAGCGGCCATCCAGTAAACCATGAGCTCAGAGTAGATTTCCTAGTCAACCAAAAAATTATACCTCCAGTTATCAAGCAAATTTTAAAAAGATAAGTGAATGGCTATGCACTCTGCGCTTGTAAGGTAAATTTCAAAATACAATATGAGCCTCGTTAACGCTCAGGTCCCTGCCAAGGAGACTACAGAGTCTAATACCTTCTACAAAGCAGCTGTTGGAAGCTAGTATCGGAAGAATGCCGCATTTCGGGCAATACTGCATTTTCGAACTCTCTCGAACGGAGAGGCAACTTCACAGACAGAAAAGGAAGCCTAAAAAGTCTGCAAACTCGAGAAGTAAAGGGAAGCAACTGCACCAGACGTGGAAGTTTCACCAACAAATCAGCAGGATTATACATCCCGATGCTTATCCTGCCGAGACAAAGAAGGAAGGAGAGAAAGGAGAAGGCATATTGGAACGATAGGTTAGATATTTTGATGAACTGCTCAACAACCAAAATATCTGGGAGTTGATGGTCCCGTCAACTAAAGAAGACGGACAAAGGCTGTCACTCCAAGCATCGAAGAAATAGTTCGTGCAATTTATCGTCTTAAAACCATAAGTCGCCAGAAGCCGATGGAATTGCAGCCGAATAGGTTGAATATGGAGGCGACCAACTACACCAAGCAGTTTATCAACTGATACTCAAGGTGTGGGACAATGGGGGATATCACGCATTGCAGCATTTATAGAGGTATCACGTTGCTGAGAACCATCTATAAGATCATCTCCGCTATCTAACAGGCAGTCAACAACAGATCAGATTTTCTTTCAGATAAAAGCAGCGACGTCAGATAAAAGCAGCAGGCTAACTCTCGAGAACAGTCAACATCAACAACGGTCTATCATGCGTCCTCTTTAACCTGCCCTGGAGAAAATGATTCGCGCAAAAGGCACAATCCTTTTCAAAGCCACCCAACGACTGACCTACGCTGACGATATCGACATTATGGAAAGAACAACCTGAGATGTACAGTCTATCCGAGCAGGCGGCACGAGATCTCGGGCTGCACATTAATGAAGGGAAGACGAAGTACATGGTGGCAACGTCAGCACCAAAGAACAAAAAGAACCAACAACATTGAATCGCACTGGTCAACAGAAAACAATAAAGATAGGAGACTATAACTTTGAGACCGTTGAACATTTCTCCTATCTAGGGTCGAAAATCACAACCGATAACAGCTACGATCATGAAATCCGCGCACGGTTGTTATCAGCCAACAGAGCCTATTTCAGCTTACAGAAACTGTTCCGCTCGAAACGTCTCACCATAGGGTCAGAGCTCTTACTGTACAGGCAGACCCTGCCTGAGATGGAGTAATGGCGTAGGTCAGGCCCCCAGACAGCTTTTAGGGATATCAATTTGGTGGACCTCGGCGCAAAACCGGGATGTCTGGAGTTCCTTACTAAGGCAGGCCTAGACCGAATCCCGGTTGTTGCGCTGTTGGTGATGATGATGATTGAACATCACAATCTTCATATTTGTATTAATGGGCGAAAGAACAAGGGTGTCGATTAAATCATATATCAGGGAAACGCTGTTTCTGATTTTGACGTCGTTCAACCAAATAAATCCGCCTCTGCTATTTTATTCAAAATTTGAAAATGTAACTATATAAGCGCCAATATCAAGTTGACACCTTTTTGTTTTCTTTCCTAGCGAAGAGTTGTGATTGATTGCGCCATTTTGCGAGATCATACGATTGATCTGAATGGAGTCGAGAGGCTCGCAAATGACCATCTAGTGCATTAAGCCGTCATTGATTCGATAGCCTTTCGATTGTTTCCTATCGGCTGCGATATTCAGACCAATCTTAGCAAGTGAGTTCTCATCAATGCGAATAACATGTCCATGTTGCCTCTGTCGTACTTTTTTCACTATCGCTGTAATCCCATATCTATCGTGAATACCCTCATTTCGAACTTGATCATAGTGTGTGACGTTACTGATCTAACGCAATTTCTATACCGCGGAGTACCGTTCATTATCTTTAATAGTCGGCCAGCATTCAGAGCCGAGGAAAGCACGTGCTTTGTGGAAATCCGTGACCTTCACTACTTGAAGGGGCCATCAAACGCAAATATCCGGAGGTAACCAATGTCCTGAGGCCAAAAACTCGCTGTGGTGGAAAGTTGCAGAGTAATACAAGAGGAAACTTCTAAACATTGGGAAAATTAGGTTAGGTAGTGTGTAGGATATGAATCCATGTTGCCCCAACCAAATGTTACAGGTGTTTGGATTATGGGCATACGTCTCCAACCTGTCGGTGACCTGACAGAAGAGCAACAGGCCGCAAATGCGGTCAGGTAGGCCATAAAGCGAACACCTGCAAAGAAAAGGGGAGTTGCGTCCTAAGCAGGGACCGAGCTCGACGCGATGTCTAATCTTCAGGGCACAACTGGAAAGAGCTAGGACGCGGTCAACATGATTCCTACAAATCCATATGCACCGGGTGCAACCGCTCACGAGCTGCTAGCGCAATTCGCTGCGGAGACCAAACCTGATTTATTGCTCATCAGTGAGCAGTACCGAAACAAGGACTCAGCTTCGTGGCATCCTGACATATGAGGTACCGCTGCCATCTAGGTTCTGGGCGACACCCATCTTAGGATTCTTGCCCAAGGTCAAAGGGATGTCTAGATTCGGTGTTTAGGGGTAACGTTTTCCAGTGTCGATCAAAAACCGAATGAAACGAAGCCAGACTTTCCACGCAGGCTTGTTGTTCTGATGGACGATACCTTGGGCACGGTGGGGCAGATTCTGGTTCCAATGCCGGGGCACTTGAATATGGCATGTCTCACCTACACTCCACAAGGAAACGAATTCTCGAAATGGCGGCGAGAATCTAGTTTTAAACACCGGATCCACCCCAACGTTTCAGCACCCACACTGCGAGGAGAGCATTCCTTATGTAACCTTCGCGTCGGAATCACTGGTGTCGCTGATGGACGGGTTGCAAGTTCTGGAAGTGTTCTCGACAAAAGACCATCAATAGATTGCCTTCGAAGTGGTTGGCACAAACTCTCGATGTGCGCTACCACTCTGTTAAATTCAGTTATGAACCTGATAATGACGGCCCGCGGAGCTGTCATGCCCAGGAGGGTATCACAAACCTTCTATGTGTTGGTGGGCGGCGGAAAATGCAGAGCTCCGCAAGGAGTGTTATAGACTCTGCCGACTGACACAATAGTGACATAGTACAGATCAGCCAAAACGAGACTCCGCAGCGCAATAAACAGGAGCCAAGCTCGCTGCTGGCAGGATCTGGTCGACGAGGTAACCCGAAAAATAAGGGCTCTGCGATAACTCTGTTCACTTAAGGCCAAGCAAATGGACCGCATTGTAGGAGCATTCTTCCCTGCGCGCCTCGTACGAGGTGATGATGTCGGTGCGGAGAGTGCCGAGGTCTGCCCACTATTCTCTATAAAAGAGTTGGAACAGGCAATCCTCTCAATGAAAAACAAGAAGGCGCCAGGGCCAGAGAGCAATTTCCCTTCTCGTTGGAAGCGGGCGGGGTTTGCGCTGATCAGCAAGAGAGAGGCGATCCTGAATTGCTGTCTTCATACCGCTTAATTTGTAAGCTTGACACTGCTGGGAAAGTGTTCAAAAGCTTATCAGAAATAGACTTGCTGAAGTGATACGCACTGCCGGAGAGTTATCCCCACGGCAGTTCGGTTTTAGAGCAGGGAAATTCACAGTTCATGCTGTCATGCAAGCCATGGATGTCGTACGTCGAGCGGAGGCACATAGCCGCTGAGCTCGACGGGTGATGATAACGTTTAACGTCAGAAACGTCTTTAATTTCGTATGATGGAAAGACATTGTAGGCACGCTAAACAGCACTTTCTACATGCCGAACTCTCTCTTACTGATATTGAGGGGCTATCTGAGGAGCTGCTCCCTGCTCTATGAAACGCTAGATGGTCAGAGGAGGAAGGAGGTCACGTCGGGGGTAGCGCCGGGATCCATCCTAGTGCCGAACTTCTGAAACGCTTCCTATGATAGTCTACTTAAACTCGACATACCAGAAGAATCGTGCCGGGTCGGTTATGTCGATGATATTTGCCTATCGAACAGACGCAAAGTGGACTTGGCATATTGATGCGACGGGTAAGCGGATGGGTGACTGCTCATGGTTTCAACGTTGCAAGGGAAAAAACCGAAGTAGTCATACCGACTAAAAAGAAAATTCCGACCCTGTGTCCCATATCGTTCGGTGAGTCGATAATCGAATCAAAACCTGCGGTTGGGTGACTCTTGACTCAAAGATGAGTTTTTTTGAGTAAATCAAAGCAGCGAGCGAGGCTACAGCTGGAGTTTCGGTGTTAAGTAGGCTAATGGCAAATATTGGGGGCACTACGTCTAGCAGGCGACATCTCCTGATAAGTTCAATGCAGTCTATTCTGTTCTACGGTGCAGAGGTATGGGCTGACACTCTTGACGGGGAGGTATACCGTAAGCGTCGCGCCCAAGTACAGAGACGGAAATCTTTGTGAGTGACGACTAGGTACCGCACTGTCTCTAAATCGGCCATGATGATGATCACGGGAGTGATCCCCGTTGCCCTTCTTGCTAAGGAGCCTAAAGCCATATACAAGCGCCAGGGAGAAGAGCCAAGGCAACGCACCTTAGAGAGTTTCAACTCTCTTGGCAAAATGAAACTAAAGCTCATTGGCACTTAGGTATGTGGCTGAATCGTGGTGAGAGTGATTATTTCCTTATCCAGTTTTTAAGTGGGCATGAAGGTTTTCAATATTACATGCACAACATTGGAAAGGCACGATCTCCGGATTGTGTGTTGTGGAGTTGTGGACGACGCTCATCACACCTTTTTTTCTTGTGGAAGGTGGGATGGGATTCGTAAACAGCTCTATTTAAACACAGGGGATCTCTCTCCAGACAACATTTTCGAGGAGGTGGACAGCTGGAGCCGTGTTTACGTTCGGGTTCTTCTCGTTACAAAGAAGATAGAGCCCAACCGGTGGAGGGGCCGGCTGGCAGAGGGTTCCTTGAACTGACAGTTCCCTTCCTCCTCTCCCTCCCGTTGGTGAAAGGAATCCCCATGAGAGAGTTCGGGGGCTAGCCCGAAGTAATGTGACAAATGGTTTCAGACTATCTCTCTGACGATGGGGAGGTGTTTAGTTGATAGTCCGACGGCGTACTGTGCCGAGAGTCAACACTCTGTGCGTAAATGCATTCACCTACCCAAACAAGTCGGAATACTTGAAGCTCGCGCTTCGGGTATAAAGGTTTTGTGTTCATCTTATGTGAAAAACTTCTACGCACATTTTTCTATCTTCTTCATATTTTTCCAAAAATACTGTACATACGCATGCACGAATATATAATAAATTGATCGTACCCACATTTTCGATTTACTTCGTGCATACATATGTACGTATATAGTGCATATATTAAATACGGCTCGTTTAATGTACAAATATATCTATCTGAATTAGGCACTACTTGCAAACTCCATTAGCGTTGCTTATACTATATGGCTACATACACACATTATTGTTTGGAGTAATTTATATTCATATACAAATGACTAAAGACAAAAACAAAATAATTCTTTGAGACCCCATTTATAAGAACTCATTTCGTTGTGTTATTGACGAATTGATATGTGATGATGGCGTCATGTTGGTGTAGAGTCAATGAAATTCACTAAAAATGGTAAAGTTTTACCTGCTATAACTTTGTTAATAATACTTGGAGTTTCTTCAAACTTGAAAAAATTGTGCATTATGTTATCCCTTACACCTATTTTGTATTTCTGGGATGGACATAAGGGGGGTTGCTGGGTAAATTTCTAAAATGTGGAAATATACTATTTTTAACGTTATTTGTGCAGATATCGGAACCGGATGTATTTTGAGGCCTAGATTTCGTAGAGATGCACCACTGTGATTTTTTTTCAGATTTTTGGGTTGGATAGGTTCTGCGAACGAGACCTGTTACACTTTTGGGGGTCATATTTTGAGCCATAATTCCCCTATGCTTCACCCGACATCAAATATCAGACATGTTTCGAAAATTACTAATTGAGCCCTTACGTTTGAAACCCCACATGACCACATTCTGTGAAAAAAAATTCGCACCCTCCATTCACGGGTATGGGGAGCCTCCCCTTAAACTTAACACAAAATGGCGCCACTTGCTGAATCTAAAGGGTACAGCAGATCACATACTCTCACCAATTTTCGTGATAATCGGTCCGGCAGACAGACACCGACTCGATTCTAATAAGGATTTGTTTCACACAAAAGCTTATTGCGACCAATCGATTGCGGATGCCATGCAATGAAACGGACTACTCCACGATGGCTGGCGAGAGGAATGCCCTTTAACTACATGGTGAAGAACAATGTAGTGCCCAAGCTTCGGAAAAAATCACGGTTTGATTCGCAATTCATTGCAAGGAATCGACAAAGATGGTAGGTGTGGTTAACGCAACAAGACATCTAGTAGGATTTCTCTGTGTCCCGCAATAACTTTCTGGAAGAAGCCGTGGTTGCTGAGTTAAGCTTACAATATTTTAAAGGCGTACATAGCGTATGTAATACCTAACCGATGATTGCGGTATACAGAATGATAGCCTTCGGGGCCATCTTAGAAAATACAGCATTCGTCATGGTGGGAGCAGATAAAATGAAGGGTATCTATGATGCAAAGCTTGGATGGACATCGAAAGGGACAGATGAATAAGCAGATAAAAAGGGTTGGCGGATCTACAAGTTGATCACTGCCATCAGGGCGGAATTTCTGAGAAAGCAGCGGAAAGAAAAGTCAAAGCAGGCTTGATTTCTTTCGGGATGTAACATCTTATGCTGGTTAAAAATTTCTCACAAAGTTTATTAACTGTGATGGAGATCAACAAATTATGATCAGGTTGTTTGGAGTGTCCTTTATCTATGATAAAATACGATAATCTTCAAAGTGTTCTTGGGTGCAGTGAGATTAGAGAAGTTATAAGAAGTTCGAATAAGAGGCGCTTTTAAAAGACTTGAATAAAAAAGTTTAAAAAATACATAGTCCTCAATAGTAAATAGTTACTTAATTACTTAAAAACCTATCACAGAAGCACATTGCAGCCACACTACTTGACTAGAGTTATTTCAAGATGTGTAGAGGCGCAAATAGATACCTTTTACATTCAAATCTACATAGTCACGTCCTTTTCTCAACAACCCGCATCTTATAAATCCCACGATAATTAATGAGATTTGTCTGCGTTAACTGAATCCCAGCTCGTCAACCACAACATAATGGAGGCTTCGGTCGACGGAAATGTGGCGACAATGATTTGCCTATAGCTAACAATATACATATTAAATCAACTCTGTCATAACATGACATGGGTAGAATTTTTTATATTGTCTTCCACTCGTATCAGATTTTGTTAAGATCATCTCTATGCAAGCAATTTATTCTAGGCTTCCCATTTAATATCACTGTACACAGTACCAACAACACTTGAGTAGACTAGACAACGCGTGAACAGCAATATATCAAGGACCAACCATGGGACGGATGGCTAATATTAAAACGCGGTTGAAAAGTACAGCAAAGAGGCTAAAGCCGGGTAAATATCATATTATATATGCAGAGGACAAAGAAGAGGAAACATCTGTGTTCTGTTCTAAAATGTCCTGATTTCAGGATGCTAATGAAATTAAAAAATATAAAATCTGCTGAATATTCAATATGTGGAGAGTAGTCTAATTACCTTAAAAATCCTCTCTCGATGAGCCTTAAATTCCTCACCAAACAGTAGGCAAAATGTGCCGCGGAGAAGGCATGCAACCAATTATGGTATGGAATCGTGTCGCGATATCCTTTTTGCACAACAAGTAGAAATCTTGCCAGTTTATCCCTTCGCATTTTGAATTTCTTGACGAAGTCTAAGTCGAAGAACATCTTCATTGCCATGTTCACTGTGATGGACCGATCGATATCGCGTGGACAGAATGTAAATGATGCAAAATTCTCAATGACTGGCGTTGGTTGATTCAATGTTGTGAGTAAATTCCTTACATCCTCCTCGGGCACTTTCATATGATAAATGAGGAGTTCTTGCGACAACTTATGACGAGCTTCCGCTTTCTGAACGCGTTTGTGACCGAGCGCATGCATAATTGCAATGCCGCAATAAATCGAGAAGGCCGTGGCAACTTCTTCGTCGCATTTGTCGAAGTGGAAACCACCCAACTGAAAAAAGGGAAAAATGAGGATTAATTAATAATTGGAATTGATTGGAATTGCTAGTGGGCTTCCTGGCTTTGGAGAGGAGAGAGGAGGTGAATTAAGATAGACTAATAACTGCGAGGTGGAGCCCATCAACTTGGCATGTTTGGGCTTAGTTAATGAATGGAGTACTTTACAAATTATTTTTTCTTAATACATAACCAGCGGCACATTCTTCAAGGATCGACGTGGAATATTATTGAGGTAACAGTTGAAAGACCAATTTGCGGAGCTCGATGATGAATGATGAAAATACCCTTGGAAGAAAAGGTGGCGGTATCAATGGTATGACAGAATATTACACGGAGTTCAGTTTGCACCAAAATCTATGTTGCTTGGCACTAAAATGAAGTAATTACTCGCATTGATGTAAAGACGATGGCTTTTGTTGAAAAGGATACTATAGTAAAAAATCCTAAAACTCTCAAAAGTGATGTTTGAAAACGCTACAATATTTAGTTAGTTAGTTTAGTTTACTGGGGGGAGCGGCAGCTCCGAGCACTCAGGCCATTGTTAGGCCCATTGTACTATCCCCGTAAATTGGCTATTCCCGCCTACGGTGTTCGCAGGCTTTAGCGAATCTGAGAACATGCTCCAGAGGCAGAGAGTGTGCAGATTCTTCATTGAATAAGACCTTGCCAAGGTGTCTTCCTCTGAGATCTGAGGATGCCGGGCAGCTGCATAAAAAGTGCAGAGCTGTCTCCTCCTCCTTCTCACATTGCCTGCACATAGCCGAAACCAAGGATTTTCGCTTGGGTGAATCCTTGCAATTTCAAATTGGTAAATTGGGTAAATTGAGGATAGTTTCAAGTGCCGTAGTCAGCGTAGTACTTATTGCTCCAGTAATACTTAGGCAACCAAGTCTCTGAATTTGCGTTAGCAGCTTCCTGCTGTTAGCAAAGTTCAGTCTTGGCTACCAGACGATGCATGCATACATCAAAATGCGTTTTATTATGGATGTATACATCCAGTATATCCGTTTGGGTGAAAGTCCCCAGGTCTTACCTATCGCATTCCTACATCACCAGAACAATGTGCGAGATTTCTGATATTGTTCCTGGATATGATGCTTTCCCGTTAACTTGGAGTCGAAAGTCCTAAGTACTTGACTGTTTGTGCCAGCTGGATTTCCGCCCCTGCTAAAGTGGGTAGCGTATAGCTGCCCCACCTGACGTCCCTAGTGAACATAACTAGTCCAGTCTTCCTAGCGTTCACCGTGAGTCCATTGCGGAAGCACCAGCTGTGGATTTCATGCAGAGTTGCATTCAAGCGGTCACATACTGTGTCCACAAACTTTCCGGTAATTATTACGGCTAGGTCGTCCGCAAATGCTTGCGCGAAGACTTTTTTGTCCTCCAGGAGCCACAGCAGGGTATCCATTACCAAGAGCCATAACAGTGGAGAGACAACTATTAGTTTCGGATCAATGGGATACAGATGTAGGACATTAATTAGCCAGGTATGCGGAACACTATCAAAAGCCTTGACATAATCAATATAGCAACTAAAGAGGTTTCTATGGCCTCTAGTTGCTTCTCCTACAATTACCGAGTCGATAATGAGTTGCTCCTTGTAACCCGTTGACCCAACCCGGCAGCCCTTCTGCTCCTCGGACATAAAGTTGTTGGTCTTGAGGTACACATTGACCCTTTCACTAATAATGGACTTTAAGAATTTGTAGAGGGTTGGTAAGCAAGTAAGCGGTCTTGTTTCCGCGGGGTACTACACCGTGACTTTCTTAAGGATAAGGTAGGTAATCCCCGCTGTGTGCCAACCAACCATGTATGCTGATTAAATTTTTTGTACCAAAAGTTCTGAACTGGCTCCAGACCTGGGCTCCTCCAGTGTTTCGAGTTGTTTATGGCTCGTCGAACTTCCCTTTTGGTAACATCCGTAAAATTCATGCCAAGCGTATTGGCACGGCGAGTGCCTTCGGTGGTGATCCACTCAGCATGCTCAGTATGCTGGGCGGGTAACCCCCAAAGTCCGCCCCAGTATTCCTTCGCTTCTGTTACCGAAAACTGTACTGTCTGGACGCTCTGTTGAGTTTCGTTGAGAGATCTGAAAAAGCTCGGCTGATTCCTCGCGTATGTTGCATTCTGGACACGTCTGAAATAACTTTCGCCATACCGTTGTAACCGACTGCATATGACAGAAAGTTGTTGCTTTGGTGTGTTCAAAATTTAAACTACGGGTGTCTCGCTGGAGATGGCATAGTTCCGGTAAACCCTCTGCACTTTATTTCTCACCCGTCTGCTGGCATTGCCACTGCTGATCTGAATCAGTCTAGCAATGTTTTGGCTTAGTGAGTCCCGCCGACGTTCCAGACGAATTTTCCATGGTGGATCTCGTCGGTCACTCAAACCAATAACACGAAAGCGAATCTTCTGACCGTGCAATCTGATAGCCGTAACTGCACCATAATACAGAAGTGAATGCAGTTGCAGCAGCAACATATCATGCAATCTCATCATTGATTTGAGATAGAATTCTCCGAGTTGCTGGAGATGAATAGAGCCTGGGAATACCTGGTCTATGCAAGGGATCCATTTCCGAAAATTTTATACACGCTCTTTGGAATTCGTCCCGAACCTCAGCGGAAACCTCGGTGGAGAAGAGTGCTTCGGCGAATACTGAAACTGTTGTCTGCAGGGCAGCGTGGTGTTTTTGATGCCGCCGTCTCTGCCCCCATAGACTCTTGATCAACTCGAACACGATCCCTAATGATGGCCGGGATTGTGTCGCTGCGAGTTATAAAGCGGTACTGGTCTACAGCTCGCTGCACAGACACGCGCGCGAATTGCGGGAAACGCTCGACGAATCTCTGGTGCAACAAGGGGCGGTAAGATGTTGTACCCGCCCTCGTCGTTATTTCGTAGTAGGAGCGGATGATGAAGAGGTTCATTTCTGTTGAAGTGGTCGCCAGATTGTGGCGAAACAACTGCAGCAGGCAAAGCAATGCTCCTGGTCGTCGTGGCGCCTAGACGTCCAATTGTCCCACGACTAGCAGTTTCGACGTTATGCTGTCCATCACGAGAGCCCGACCCAGTCACCAAGTCAGATGAGGTATCCGTACCGGACCCTGAATTTCTTCTTCTTCTTCTAGATGAATTTGCATTTTATACCTAACTGCCAGGTGTGGTGATGGCTTCTTCAGTGAGTAATCTGCAAGACTGCAAAGTTCCTGAATTTTCGTCACCTACTCCCAGAGACGCTGCGGTGGCGTACAGCCATTCAGACTGAAGCTATCCATCCCTCTTCCTTTCACAACCGGGCTAGGGACCGGCTACGGCTATTGTTGTTATTATAAATTATTTCCGAGTTATCACAATTTCGGCAGATGCCGGATTTTACCTAATACTAGCACTAAGTGCCGAGCATTTAGGCTCGGACGATCCTACCTACTTAAAAACTAAAGGGATGCTGGTGGTAGTGCCCGGTGGTAGGCCAATGGGAGAATCCGACGAGTACTCCCCGCAACATCGAACACGTATGCAGTATGGTTTGGACCAGACTGTGCGAAAGTCCCACGACATCAAGGGAAACCGTGGGGGATTTAGGTAAAATACCTACAATAATAATAATAATCGTTGGCGCAACAATCCATGTTGGATCAGTTGTTGTGAAGTGTGTTAGAGCACTTCATTCAAGACCGTAACGGTACACTAGGAGGCAATGTGGTCAGCATTGCGCTCGCCCGAGATTATTACCCTGATTTGCTCAGGTACTCATTCACATAAGGATGGACTCTGAGGTATTAGGTATTATAAATTATATTATAAAGTAATAACTGTAATTTAATCTATAGGAGTCAACCCCAAGTGATCCTGTGTGTCAGCATTATATATTTCATTGCCATTCTTGTACTATGCAATTGAGCAATGAGAGTAACATTTATTGGGTTTGCTTATACATCAAAGGGAAGGGATAGACCACGTGTTTAGTACACGGTTGGTTCTAGTGGTTGCCTGCTGTCATCATGAGATTCAAATCAATTGCCATTGTACACGTTATTTTGTTTAGCTAGGATATTGATACCGAAAATTGGAAAATAATTCTTATTCAATAAACAGATATCCGTGGCGGTAAGCTAAATTACTATAATTGATTCTTCCCAATATATGTATTTGTTGCATGACGATCAAAAATCTTTATTACTTAAGAGATTTCATGAAAGCTACACAAAAATGCTCATATGTATAATACTATCTAAAAACAGCCAAACAAATCGTAAACAGATACCATTTAGTAAATTGTTTCCTAAGTATTCAATTGTAACCATGCGAACTACGTGGCTATAAACGTTGGAAAAACAGTCGATATCAAAGATCTCGTGCTTAATATCCATTTCGATTCGCATCCGATAGTCACATACCATAACAATGTCACGCAATTTATCCAATTAAGTCAGTTCATCAGTTTATTAGGTATATTCCACGTTTCGTTTTAGATACGGATTAGAACGGTGAGTGCTTTATATTGCACAATGTTGTTCCAGAAAAAAGATAACATCAGCTGTGCCGAACTATTCGGAGGTTATGTTGTAACTGACAGAATTGTCCTCATGATTTTATTGCGGCAGAACGTTTTGTCGGAGATCATAAAATGATTTGAGTATCTTTTTCTATCACAGGACTCAGTGAATTTTTTTTTTGCTTTGAATTAGTGAAATATTCATTGATGCATGTTCCAAAATAGCTCTTAGGTTGCAAATTTAAATATTACTAGAAGTTATGTGCCAGTCATAGATCTTTTGTGCTGTATACACGACGAGTTCCAAAAGAAAAGGGCCAAATCATACAGACTGACGCTGCAAATCGCTATATGTAAAAATTGTACAAACAAGAAAAGTACCGCATATAAAATATACATAGGGGACACAGAATTTCTAATTCCTAAAGTAGATTTACATGGATAACTTTGGGTTGGGGAAAAAGAAATGTCGTGTTTGTGATCGAAATTTGACGCTTTATTTAACATACTTAGAATTATCCGATTTAAGTCAAATATGCGCCGTTTCGTTCGCAAACTTGTTGCCATTTAAAAGGCATTCATTATCCCCCCCTTATAAAACCCACCCCTTCTTATTTGCAAAAAACTCAGACATCCAGTTTTCGCAAATCTCTTTTGAGGCCAACTTAGTAGCACCAAAGAGTTTTGCATGGACCGAAAGAGATGGTAATCACTTGGTGCCAGGTCCGGACTATACGGTGGGTGCGATAGGACATCTCATCCGAGCTCCCGTAGCTTCTGGCGGACCATCAAAGATGTGTGAGGCCGAGCGTAGTCCTGGTGGATCACAACACCATTCCTATTGACCAATTCTGGACGCTTCTGGTCAGTCGCCTGCTTCAAACGATCGAGTTGCTCACAGTAGAGGACCGAATTGAGGGTCTGGTCATAGTTGAGCAGCTCATAGTGGATGATTCCCTTCCAATCCCACCAAACACACAGCAAAACCATCCTGGCCGTCATGGCTGGCGATGGTTTGGGCCAGCTAGCCGCGCTTCGACCACAATCTTTTTCGTTTGAGATTGTCATACGTTATCAACTTTTCATCGCCAGTCACCATCCGCTTCAAAAATGGATCGAATTCGTTCCGTTTCAAAAGTATATCGCAGGCGTTGATTCGGTGCAAGAGATTTTTTGCGTCAACTCGTGTGGCACCTAAACATCCAGTTTTTTTTAGAATCCAATTTCCTGCAAATGGTTTCAAACGGTTTTATGGTTTATACCCAGTTCCTGGCCAATCGAGCGAATGCTCACATGCCGGTCTACTTGGATGATTTTATCAGTTTCTACGATGATTGGCCTACCAGTATGGGATGTATCTTCGACATCCACTACACCAGAACGCTGTGCTGTGCGAATAGTTACAGTATCGGGCCCATAAACTTCACAAATTTTTTCGTCCGCCTTGGTTGCATTTTTAACTCTCAGGTAGTAAAAATGTAAAATATGACGAATTTCTTCCCTAGTGGTCTCCATCTTTGACGCGCTATAACTTGAGACTGAAACGTACGATCATAAAATTGTCAGATAATCAGATTCGGCATTGAGGGAATAATAAGGAATCTCAGGATGACGCATTAGGGTTACTATGCAATGCACTTGAACAACAACATGGCTCTTCTACAAAGGGGAGGTGATATTAAAGGTAGTAAAAACGTAAAATATGACGAATTCTTTGCTTGGTGAACTCCATCTTTGACACGCTATAACTAACTAAGATTGTCGCCTTTAAATCGCCGTATAGTATGATCCGATGCGATAAGTACAACACAAGATATGTTTAAGTGTCGCCGTCTATTGCCAAAATACGACATTTCTTTTCCCCCAACCCAATATATACATGTTGCGAGCCACTGTTCTTGACCAGATATGTCCAATCCGGCACGTACTCCCATATCTGTTATTGGCTATAAATCCATAGTTTGGTTTCATATTAAATTAATGACAACAACCGACTTCGACAATTAAATGCAAATTATATTTTCGCCGATAGTAAAAAAGATAGTAATTGGAATGAAGGCTGGGGTGCGTTCGTGTACGCTTAATGGCTCCCTTCATCATTTGTTAGAATGGCAAACTATTAACTTTATGGAAGGACCCATGGGTTTGTTGTCCTGCAACCCAACTAAAAGATACGGAGGAATATATTGATACAAAGTTATTGACTGTGTTCCTAGGATACCAGAATGGAACAAAATGGTTAGATGTTTGTCCACATACTATGGAATAATCTTGGGGCTGCTAATTTATTCTAGAAATAAGTTAGATTACTACGAAATTGCCGGAAATTTCTACGATTTATTCAAAACATGTATGGATTCTATTTATATACTAAATTTCGCGATCAAAGCTCTTCGATACGCTGGCAATATAGGTCAAACCCTTAATGGATAAATAGTATTGTAGGAAGTCATCTCAGTCTCCAAAATAGAATACAGCTGATAATGAAAGGCCGACCACTTGATGACTCAGTTAATTTAGGATGACACCACAAACATCGATGTGTTTGCCACAGAACAACGTTGACCCTTCCTTGGACAATGGCCTGGCTAATGGATAATTAATTTTACAAACCGTTTCATAAACTATATCAAAGGACATTTGCCCCATGCTAAGTTTTATGGTAACATGTTTACGATTAGTCATCATGAAAATTTATTGAAGAGAAATTAACTGGTTTTTACTCCTGCAATGTTGGGTGCCATTAGAAAAATTAATCGAAGTACTTGTTGAAAGCTCATCCAATTTACGTGTTACTCCGGATTACAGATTTAAAGATTTAAAAACGAAACGAGATAAAGCTTGAATGGTTCTTAAATGGGTTTAAGAAAATCCAATTTTATCCAAATACCAGCATTTCAAATATAATGGGCCAGAAAATGAGAAAAAAAAGGTCATTTAAAAAGAGAACAAAAATGTTAAACAGCAATATTACAAGTCGGGAAACCGGAAGCTGGACGCTTCAGGTACGAAAGGTTTTGTGTATTTCTTAGTATGTAGCACGTAATATATCCATATATTATGTGAGAATATCCACTTTCGCATGATATTGACATTCATAGTCTTGAATTTGCGAAGAAGCCAGAACTTTGACGTATTATAACTTTGTTAGTAATAGTGCGATTTCCACCAAACTTGGTAAGATCATGCTCTATGTTATACTCTATATTGTTGTGAAATTTTGTCGTTCTAGCATGAACTTAAGGGGGGTTTTGCAGTCAATTATTAAAAATTATAGTAATATACTATTATTAACTTTATTTGTACAGATATCACTATGGAAGGTATTTCGGAGCCCAGGCACCATATAGTGGCAGCCCCCTGATTTTTTTTCAGATTTTTCGGTTGGGTAGTTTCTGAGAATGGCCCCCTTAAAGGAATGAGCACTTTCAACCCCCCGCACTCGCCACCTTTCAAACAAATGTCAAAACTAAGACCGGCCTCGAAAAGTACTAATCGAGACCTTTCATTTGATACCCCACATGACTATATTTGATGAAAAAAAATTTACACCCCCCTTTTGCATGTATGGGGGCCCCCCCTTAAATTCAACGTAAAAGGATTTAACTCACTGTATACGTGAGCGTTTACAGTTCCCACTTTTCTACCAAATTTAGTGTCAATCGCTACAACCGTCTCCGAGAAAAATGCGTGTGACGGACAGACAGACAGACAGACAGACGGACAGACAGACGGTAAACCGATTTTAATAAGGTTTTGTGTTTACACAAAACCTTAAAAAAGTTGAAAAGGATTCATTTTATGCCTTGCGCGATTACAGAACTTGACGTACAAAAGATTTATGAAAGAGGGTTTTTAAAGCATATTGCACACAATATATTCATCCAAAATGGGTAGCAATTTTCCAGGTGGTTTAAATGATTTATAATGATCTAATGCATTGGGCAATAGCCAAAAGACCATTCGAAGACAACCAAAAGGGAAGAGCTATTCCAAAAATGTGAAAATTTAGCGAAATTGATTGTGAAAATCCGGCCGCAACTAGTAGAGTTCCACCGAAGTGTTTCTTCGACACACGCTTGCTTGCCTCTTTGATAGTCAGGCTCGGGAATGTGAAGGAGTCTTTTGAACACTTCAGTCCCTCACATCTAATTTAACAAGAGCTTCACGTTCACGTGTCTTTCTAACCTGAACCTGAAAAACTAACGCAGGGATATTGCGCGTACCTAACGGAAGTAAACACGGAACAAGCTAAAGGTGGACATAAAAACAAAAAAAAAAAGAAATAACAGCTCGATCGCGCACATGGAGCCGTAAAACTCCGAACCCGAGAGCCGCGATGGGGAGGGAAGATCTATGATCGATTACATTCTTAATCGACGCCTTCCACCCTGCTTTAACATCCTCAGGCCATAATATTGAAGTAGTTATACACTATACATTTTAAGCCTATCTTGGTCCTCTTTGATGCAATGAAAAGGAGGAGAAGTATAAATATTCATCTAAGGCGGCGCCTAGTAACAGGTGTTCTCCCTTTGCTTTCCTTACACTTTACAACATTAAAATATTCTATGGATTTATTCTCAACCCTGCCATAACTGGGTTTCCAATTCGCAGTACATAATTCACCAGGGTTGACCATGAACTGGACTACTTGAGCTAAATATAACGTTTCATCGATGTTGCTGCCAATGGGTAGGTCGCTAACCGTGATCTGATGTAACTTTTTACAACGTCGTATGCGTAAAAGATTTAGAAGTTAGGCCGATTTACGTGAAGTATGGTCATGATCGCATCAAATGGATGAAGCCGCTATCGGTACAGCATTTTCAATGCCAACGGAATGCTGCGAGGTGGTAGGAAGTTTCTATATTCTCTGCTCCAAAGGTATCACTTGATCCACCGTCTGGAAGCCTCAAGAAATTGCTCGATTGTTTCTGGTTGTTACTGAATCCTGATGAAAATTCAGGCAATGTTATCTAAAAATAGTTCCCTTTCGACACTCCTCGAAATCCAAGAAGAAAACTTTAAACACACCACAAACGGCATTTTCCGTTAATCGCCCGAGTGGAATGCAATTGACTTTTCCGATACTAGCTTTAGTTTATCAATGCAACGTTTCCAGTCAATTTCCGGAGATCTCGCTCAACCGATACGAGTAAATTTCAAATCGAAAGTCTTCCATTAATTACTTTAGTGTTTGTCCTTTTTAAAATTCCATAATTTGTATGAGGCCATCCAGCCTCGAATTGGCCTCATTAAGAAAACAAAAATCCTCGGCGAATGCAACTGGCATTCGCATGGATTACGCCTTAACCAGCAACAAATGCTAATAATTCGTTTCGTAATATGAGGGGTAATATGGGGGGTCATCTCGTGTGTCTGATCCGCGAAATCGATTTTTTTGCATCAATTGTATCTAGATATAGTGTAGAATATATGGGCTAAGTTATTTTTTGATATTCGGAGTCATTCGGAAACTATAGTGTTAAATACGTAATACGTCACATGCCAGATTTATGACGATCGCTGTAATAAAGCTCGTATTTATCGGTCCGAATGACGTTCGAATGACTTCACTAAAACCACAAGAATTGAAGCCAAGGCTGTGCATGTGTTTCATTAAGAAACCTAAGGTTTATGGACTAGGTGTAGCAGATTGATGATCAGTTAAGATTTTATGGCTAAAAATCACATTCTACTCTTCAAATGCGTTTTTCTCGAAACTGCATGTTGAAAATCGGCTGCCACCATAGCCCAAAATCTATCCAAAGAAATTCTTTGAAATTTTCACCACTTATTCTGAATATACTTCTACTGTCCGCAAACTAGGATAATTGCGATTCATTCAGTAGTTTTTTCATTCATTAAAGAAGCCTTCAAAAAAACACCAAAATTCACAAAAAAAATTTAACACGGCACCAAAAATCTAGTTTTTAATATTTTTTAATAATCCTAGTTTGCGGACTGTAGTTAAGTCAGCACGTTCAAATGCTGTTTACTTTTTTTCTTTAAGATGATCGCAGCGCCCTTTAGCGTGGTAGCAGAAAAATTTCTTTTTATGGAGGGTGGATAAATTGCTCTGTATTTTAATAATGAACTATGCTATCGGGCTGGAAAAATTACTACGCATGTTCAAGTAGTAAATATATGGTGACAAATTTCGTATTTGCATCTTTATCCAGTTCTTCACAAAAAAACTTGTGCTCAAGGTATGGGACAGCGAATCAATACCCGATGATTGGCAATGAGGCATTATCTGTCTCATACATAAGAAGGGAGATATCACACAGTGGAGCAATTATAGAGATATCACGTTGCTGAGTACCATCTATAAGATATTCTCCACTATCTTGCTAGACCGGATAGCCCCATACGCCCAGAACATCATTGGCCCTTACCAAAGAAACTTTACTCCAGGCAAATTAGCAACAGATTCTCTATGAGAAAACTCGGTATCCCGACGAAATTGATAAGACTGACCCTGACTAATGTGCGAGGCCAGATAAAAGCAACAGGATCACTCTCAAGACCATTCGACATCAACAACGGTCTAAGACAGACGGTCTAGGGGATGTCCTATCATGCGTCCTCTTTACCCTGACTCTCGAGAAAGTGATCCGTGATGCTGAGGTAAATGCAAGAGGTACGATCCTCTTTAAGTCCACCCAACTACTGGCCTATGCTGTCGATATCGACATAATGGGAAGAACGACCGAGACGTGCAAATTGCCTTCATCCAGATCGAGCAGGTGGTACGAGATCTTGGGCTGCACATCAATGAAGGCAAGACAAAATATATGGTGGCAACGTCAGCACCGAAAACGAACCAACCAACAACACCAAACCACACTGGTCAAACAGGAATAATAAAGATAGGAGAATACAACTTTGAGACCGTTAATAATTTCTCCTATCCTAGGGTCAAAAATCACAACCGATAACAGCTACGATGATGAAATCCGCGCACGGTTGTTGTCAGCCAACAGAGCCTATTTCAGCTTACGAAAACTGTTCCGCTCGGAACGTCTCACCATAGGGTCAAAGCTCTTACTGTACAAGACAATGATCTTGCCAGTCCTCTTGTATTCCTCGGAGACTTGGGTTCTTAGCAAGAAGAATTGCGAACTCTTGGCCGCGTTCGAGAGAAGAATCCTCTGAAGAATTTTTGGTTTCTTACACGAAGATGGACGATTCCGTAGCCTACATAACGACGAAATCTATGAGCGATACCACGACCGTCAGGTTGTGGTTAAAATCCGGCTCAATAGGTTACGGTGGGCGGGTCACTTAATCCGTATGGATGAGGATGATCCAGCCCGGAAAGTCTATAAGGGCAATATCTATTTTTGAAAAGCTCATTTGCTGTATTAACTTTTAAGCCAGGAGTGGTGTGTATCCCACCGATTATACAAGATAGATCACTTGATAAAATGGTAGAAATAGAATAGGAAAGATACGGTCAAAATAAGCAAGCTATCTCCACAAGCTCCAGATGACATAAAAATGGATGTGAAGATTCAAAAGATATATAGGAATAGTACCGTCTTACATATCCCGAAAATATTTAACATCAAATTGAAGCATCTTATAGATAAGAAATCGGCTAGAAATCCTGAAAGAGTGAAACAACGAAAGAAAAACAGATTTAAGGACTGTTCTCGGAAATGGAGAAACTACTTTATAGCTCCACCTGCCATATGTTCCTTCACATTTCGCTTAATTTGATTGTGGGGTTGAATCACAGCTCTATCTTGGTTAATCATCATCATCAACGGCGCAACAACCGGTATCCGGGTTAGGCCTGCCTTAATAAGGAACTCTAGATATCCCGGTTTTGCGCCGAGGTCCAGCAATTCGATATGCCTAAAAGCTGTCTGACGTCCTGACCTACGCCATCGCTCCATCTCAGGCATGGTCTGCTCGTCTTCTTTTTCTACCATAGATAGTATCCTTATAGACTTTCCGTGCTGGATCATCCTCATCTATACGGATTAAGTGACCCGCCCACCGTAACCTATTCAGCCGGCTTTTTCCACAACCTTGGCTAATGCCAGAAAAAAATGATGGGATCAAGTAACATTCATTTAAAATTAGAAGTACTGAATTAAAAAAAACAAGATTTCATATAATTTAGTTGTTTGAGCACACTGTCAAAAAACTTACCTTATTACATAATTGAGCAACTCCAATAGTGCCGATTTCATCACAGATAGGAAAGCAGAGTATATTTCTGTAAGTAATCAATAAATATGCTATTTATCTTTTCACTCAAATGAAAGAAAGTTTCTTACCTTGTTTTAAATCCAGTTAATTCATCCACACCTTTATAAAACATGGGATGTTGATAGGCATTTCGAATATTCAATAATTTTCCTGTCATCGCTACATGACCAGCGATACCTTTACCTTCTTCAATACGCACCTCGTGAGTAGCCTGCAAATAATATAAATTATCCTTTCACACGGACCATCTATAAATAATGTAACTTTTACCTCATCGCCGTCAAACACTTTCGATACCAATTCGCCAGTATCTTTATCGACTAGAAACAATGAGCAACGTTCAGCTCCTGCCAGATCCTTAGCCTCTGCCATAACACCTCGAAGCAATTGACCCAAATCACCTGTAAAAATAAAACACTCCATTGGTTCCGTGATTCAAATTGACATCTTTACTGAGGCCACCAAATTCACAGATTCATCGTCTTCTTTTAGAGTTTCACCGTCTTGACTTTTTAAAGGATTTGGATGCATCTTTTCGCTATTCAACGTGAGCACAGATAAAATAAAGAACGAAAAATTCACGAAGAAAGCCATTCTATGAAGTCATTGATGTCATTAAGATTAATGGTTTCATCTGAAATCGATTTTAGGATGAATCCTTGTACTTGGGATTTAGAGGATGCCAAAGGAAGAACTTTTCTTTTACGCACGATTTCACCGAATTGAGGTAAGGATATATTTAGGTCGAGAGTAACATTTTTATCGTATTTTTGAGAGAGGTTGGCAAATGTAACATGAAAAATGTATTTCTGTTTAGGAAGTTGAATTCTTTTATAGTAAGCGAACGTGAATTTACAAATTTAAGTTGGAAAGAGGATTGTGGCTAGGATACCACTTGTGTCATGTACGTTATATACCACACATATTGTATAAGATGACTAGACATGGGGTTGAAGCAAGAAAATTATGCGAAAACGAAACCTAACATCTCCCTCGAGGCTAGCTCATATACCCACGAAGTGAATATGGAAACCATTCAAGGCAACCATAAAACCTATCCACAATGCGGCCAAGAACTAAATCGTTTCCATTTCCATCTCAAATGGGGTATACCCCGAAGTCGAAATTTCGGCCACAAGCAACAGAAACAAATTCCTCTTCTCTGTATTCCACATCAATTTCAGTTTGCTTAGCATAATCCTTCTTGACATTTTCGAATTATCGAGAAACTTTTTCAAGGACTCTATATCTAAAATTGATAGAAAAAATAAAAATACTAAGACTTTGAAAGCTTCAAGACAGAAGAGATATTTCATTCGATTCCACAGAAGATCTCCATTGGCTTATTTCGCAGTTCTCAGTTAAAGCAATAATAACTTTAATTCTACTGAAATGGAAGGAAATGGGACGCCCGCAGCAAAGCGCCAGGATCATACAGCACACAACAATGTTCAATATTGTGGAAACAACCATGAATTTCAAATATTCTAGGCTGCTAGCTTTGTCCAGCGCGCACTTGGATTTAATTCAAGATGAAATTGTCATGACCTTGGTCTACATGGATCATGTTATGGAATTATTTCAATTTATCTTTTTCTTTGGGGACTTACAGCCTTGAAAGCATTTTTGTCAAAGAATGATTTAAAGTATTTGTTCAACTTTTCGGAATGTACTCTGTGGAATGACTTCATTAGCTGAAATGAAGTTCGTACAGACTTTGAAAAGAATTTATGTAATTATCTGCTCTTGAAAACCAATCTAATTTTCTCTAAAAGAACTCGTTCTTCGATTAAGGAATTTCTAGACGTAGTGCAATAACCGAGTATAAGCGATGGAGTTGCACATAGTACATATCTTGACGTGGAAAAGTTTGACATTTTCTTAACTACGATAAAGAAGACGCCTCAAGTTCGCTTGAAATGTGCAGATTGTACGTTTCCAGTAAAGCTTTGTTAGCGGAACGTTAATAACGCTTCGACTAAAGGATGAACTTTCTGTCTTTCATCTTCGAATGTGGGTGGGTGGGAAAATAACTAAAATTGGAAATTTGCAATTGCGGAAAAAAATATGTCAATTTTAACCACTTTTTTACTGCAAAGAAATAACATTAAAAATATGCTATCGTCCCAAAAGTTGGGCGTTCGTAGAGGGCTATGTCAAGACTAACGCTGAATATTTATAAATACGCTACTTAGATAACGCTACAAGATTATGTAAGGATGTAAAGCGACTACCTCCTGAGCGCTTCATCCAGACGCTCGGCTCTGCGTTTTTGTAACGTATTTTGGAATAGTTAACAATTTACGAAATAAAAAATAAATCGATTTTGAAAACCTAATGTGGTTTCCCCCCTTAAACGCAAATTTGGTTTCGGTTTGGTGTTACCGATGTCCATTAGGTACATCCAATTGATCCATCTAAAGTGGGGAACATCACAGTACTATAGTGACAAAACTAACGAGAATTATGGAAACTTTAAAGGGTGTTGCAACGTAAACTACCTCTTTATTGATGACGCATTGTTTCAGCAAAGAACTTGTGATAAGATCTTTTTTTAAAAAAAAAAAGAAGTGCGAACCGTAGTTCCAGCACTTGAGCCTTATAGTGGACCCATTGTACTATCCCCTTTAGACAATCATAAATGAATATCCATGACTATAACTGACCCCAACCATTTTGGCCATTGCATTGCCTGCGATAAGATCAGTTGGGTTTCGATTTACCAACAATGATCACTGAGTTAAATTTATTACTCTCTTTTTCTATGACGTTACGTTTAGAAACCGGCCATAAATCAGGTGAGCAGCGAGGTGGTGATCTGGCTTCTATCTTGCCTTTGAGTAGGCGTCTATAAATTTTTGTGCAATCTATTTACTCTACATGTGTGTGTGTGTGTATCTGTGTTTGAGGTGGGGGAGAGGCAAAGCCTCTGAGCACTGTGGTCCATTGTCCGTCTGACGGAATATCCCGGATTCGTTTATGTATCGCAGGCTTTCCGTTAGTGGATGTGATGCTATCCGCTGCAGTTGGAGCACATCAGCATCAAAAATCTTATGTCTGATGCGTCCATAGGCGGTGAATTATGGCCAGTCAGAATGCCCACAATACTTCTGCAAGTCTTCCTGCTTTTCAACAGGATAAACTTTGTAGTATGTTTGTTTAGTTCCGACAGGAAAAGTTTGGTGTGTCTAGCAGCATTAAGGCTCAGCCACCTGTCATTATGGGAAGCTTGTTCCCAGTTTTTGACAGCAGCATCAGCCAATGCTACTGACACCCCAATTACTGGTTCCGGTCCGGGCATGGGGGAAATTGTACCTTCTTTTGCTAAGGCACCCGAGATTTAATTTCACTCTGTATTACCGGATACCCAGACTAATTCCCCCATATTGAATCTGGGAGCAGAGTTCAATCGGTTTCTACTCAATGCAGCTTGTGCCTGCCCTTCAACCGCTGGTCAATTATCCAGGCTGCCGCCTTTATCGCATACACTTCAGCCTGAAAACCATTGTGTATTGTCCAAAGGGAAAAGCCCACTAGACTTCTGCTCCAGAACTGTCAATCAAACCAGCGGCGCGTTTTGTATCTCTACACACCGTTCCGAGATCTTGATTAACAACTAGCACTGCCGCGTCATCCGCATAAGCTTGAACGTGTATTGGCAAATTTTACAGTTGCATAGTGAATTAATCAGCATACTCCACAGAAGTGGCGATAGCACACTGCTTTGAGGGCAGCCTTTCGTCGCTTCCGCTGTTAGGTAGTGATCAACGCCCACTATAGCACATAACAATTCTCTTTTTTCCAATTCTGAGACCTATTCTCCCGGGTGCTGTACTTCCAAGAGGGTGTCTATAGACTCAACTCTGAAGTTCGTGAAAGTACCATCCGGTTTTCTAAGAGGGTCTAATTTGGCCGACTCATCCTTATTAAGGACTCTGCACAGCCTGGAAGTCTCTCTTACACCTTCTAGTTCCTCGTAGTATGCTCTAAAAGAGTTCCGATTCGAAAATTTTACGAGCCTCTTATATTCACGCTGTGAGTTCCGGAAGTTTAACCAGTTTTCATCTTTATTGCTTTTGCAAGCACGATTTAGAAGTCGTCTGGTTGATTTCCTGAGTCTTTACAGTTTTCGGTTGGAACAGTTTTACCACGTTGGCTTCGGAAAATAGGACAATCCTCGTGGAAGCACTATAAAAGTGTGTGATTCAGAGTTTCGGGATCTTCTATCCCGAATGGAGTCCTTACTAGCCTAGGGAGCTCGACTTTGTCGCCAAGAAGTTGATTGAACTTTATCCAATCTGTTTTTCTAGGATTCCGTCTTTGTATTACAGGCTGTTCGAGAGACTTCATCTAGTACTCATCAGTTTCTAATCAACTCTAACAACTTTGAAGTGCGGATTGTTAGTTCAATTACTTCACTTCTTCTTGGCCACACGAACGTAGGAGCGCACCCTACGTTCGCAGTGTCAGATCAGCAGAAGTGATAACATCAAATAGCTTCTTTCCTCTAGGAATGCATTTGCTAGTGCCTCAACAAATATGCTGAGCGGTCGCATCCCAACCCAAAGTTCAAGGCCACTTGATTCTGCATACACTAGTTCTTGCATCAGAGGAGGACACAAAGAATCATAGGGTAAGTAAGTAGAGGCAACTATGACGTTTCTCCTCTTACCATTAACCTTCTATTCTAAGATGACCGAAACAAAGTCCTGCAAATAAAATTATGTCAGTATGGCTGCCTCTCCTCGAGGATCTTTCATCGAAAAAGATCCTAGTCCCCTTGATGATCCAATACCATAGATTCTGTTAAAACGAACCCAGGGCTCTTGAACCAGAAACTCTACATACTCAATCCTCTAGAGTTTTCCTTATATGAGAAGTGGTTTCTGGTTTGTTTATAACTCCAACTTTACTCTTCGAAATGGTTCACTGATAATGTCTCACTGCCATAAGACAGTTCTGATCTGATCAAGGTTTTATATATTTGCAACTTGTTTTCGTGTGTATATTTCTTTTTAAATATTGGTGGGATGATATTGAATGTGGTTATTGGTGTCGAACTTTTTGCCTGACTTAAGTGTATGAATAAAAAAGCAGATTGTTTTTTAATTAAAACTAACCTTAGCAGTTGCGCTTTTCCTCAATGCTTACAATATAAATGGGAAAAGTTCTGGCCTCTGTCCTCTGAGGCATTTGTCTAGCTCGGTGACCGGCTGATCGAAGGCTGCCCAATTCACCATTCCATCAGTAGTTTGCTATTCAACCGAGGAATGTGCATGCCTAGGGGTATGGACGTGTCACATGTTTGGCGATGCATTATGGCAGATGGAGAGACCATTCTGCAGGGGCGCCTGCTTTATTAGGTTGAGTACCACACCTCTATGAAGGTCTGCACATCCAAAGCTAGATGAGCCTAACATCTTTCCCGGTGTCATGCATTATGGTTGTCTGCCCAGTGGCTCCCTCCGTAGTTCTAATAAGATTGCCTGGTAATCGCAGTAGGTGGAGTCCTCGCTGACGCCCCAGGACACACCACGTATTAGTGCAGGGCTGACAATTGTCAGGTCTACGTGAGGCAGACCTTCCATCCCGAAAGGTTTTTACATTACCATCGTAGGCCAAGACTGAGCAGAAACCTTAAATAGACTAAGCCCCCTTGCATTTGGTTTTTTTGCTACCCCACACAAATGTCCAAGCGTTCAAATCACCGGGATTTAGATCTATCCACAGAAAAGCTAAACCCTTAAAACTACGCATCGGAAATACCGTAGTAAACTTAGTAGTAGTAGTACACTTTGCACTAAATCTAAGATGACTCTATACAAAGTCCTCATAAGACCGATTCTTCGCTACGGAGCCCCTACATGGATCTCTTGCTCGACCAAAGCTATGAAGAAGTGCGAATCCTTCGAGCGTAGAATATTGAGACACTGCGCCAGTTTGTCGTACAATTGGAAAACCAAGAAATGCGGCCGCAATGCTGAAGTGTACAGACGAGCAAAAGTTAAACCTCTTCGAGAGTTCACTGTCAACCTGTTGTGTGTGTGTATGGTGGGGGAGAAGCCACAGCTACTGAGCACTCAGGCCGTGTTGGCCCATTGTACTCGCCACCCCCGTTTAACGGAGTATTCCGGATTCGTTAACGTATCGCAGGATTTCCGTTAGTGGATGTGATGCTACCCGTCGCAATTGGAGAACATCGGTACCAAAGATCTGATGCCTGATGCGTCCATGGGTGGGGCATTCACATAGGAAATGCTCCGTGGATTCCGCTTCCTCATTACAAGAGGGATACGTATTATCTTGAGTAATTCCTATTCTGAACATATGCCCAGCTAGTGAATTATAGCCTGTCAGAATGCCTACAATACACCTGCAAGTCCTCCTGCTTATCGACAGGATAAACTTTGCGGTACGTATGTTCGGTTCTGGCAGGAAAAGTTTTGTATGCCGAGCAGCATTTAGGCTCTGCCATCTGTCATTATGGGAAGTTTATTCCCAGTTTTTGAAAACAGACTTAGCCAATGCTACTGATACTCCAATTGCTGGCTCCGGTCCCGACACAGGGAAGATTGACTCCTCTTTCGCTAAAGCATGCGAGATTTCTTTTCCTTCTACGCCACAGTGACCAGGTACCCAGAGTAGTTCCACCGTATTGAACCTAGAGATAGAGTTCAAATGGTTTCTGCATTCCTGAAGGACTTTCGAGGTGATCACAGGACTATTCAATGCCGCCCCTGCAGATTGCGATGCGCCTGCCCTTCAACCGTTCGTGAATCACCCAGTTTGCTGCCCTTAGGATCGCATAAACTTCGGTTTGAAAAACCGTTGCATATTGTCCTAAAGGAAAAGCCCACTTCTCGTTTTTATTCGAAGGGTAGAGTCCGGCTCCGGAACCCTCTTCTGTTTTTAAGCCATCGATGTAGAAGACTTCTGTATATCCCGCCACGCATTCTTCTGGGTCTTCCCAGTCCTCTCTACGCTTCAGGGTAACTTCGTATCTCGTAAGCTGCTCTCATTGCAGAGCTTTGAATAAATATATTCAGGGGCTGCGAATTGAGTAGTGCATTCAGAACTGCGTCGGATGTCGTGCTCATGGCGCCAGTGATACCCAGACACACAGTTCTTTGCAGTGCGGCTAGTTTACGGTGAAAACCTTTTTGTCTCACCTTAACCCACCACACGAACATCGGCCTAATGATGGCAACGTATATCCACATTACCACTTGAGGCCTGAGTCCCCATGTCGAGGCAAAGGTCCGTCTACACAGCCCATGAGCTATGAGAGCTCGGTTCATCTTTACCTCTGGAAGTCTTTACCTCAAGGAAGTTTTTTATCTAGAGTGACTCCCAGATATTTCACTTCTTCGGAGAGTTGAAGAGTAGTACCCCTCATCTCAGGGAGGTAAAGTCCATCCAGTTTTCTCCTTTTTGTGAATAAAACCATTGTAGTTTTATTTGGATTAACTGACAGACTATGCCTGAGGTACCAGCTGTCTATCAAATCAACGGCACATTGTATATTCCTAACCACCGTTCCAAGATCCCGATCAACAGGAAGTACAGCCACGTCATCAGCATAAACTTGAGCGTGTATTGGCAAATTTTGCAGTTCGCATAGTAGTGAGTTGATCAGCATATTCCACAGAAGTGGCTCTTCTTTGCTTCTGCAGTCAGGTAGCGATCGACACCCACCTCAGCGCACAGCAATCTCTGCGTTAGCGTAGCATAGATCCACTTAATTAAAGCATCATCAACACCATGCCCTCTGGCGGCATCACAAACTTTTTGAAAAGGCGCACAGTCAAAAGCCCCCTTAATGTCCACGAATACCCCATCGCGTACTTACCGTTCAAAGTTGCATCCTGAATCTTTTTGACCAAAGAATGAAGAGCAGACTCACAGGACACGTTGAGAAGCATGTTGGTTTTCACTTGGGTGGGTGTGACCTAAGTGCGTTTCCACGAATGTGACGCTCCATCAGTCTCTCCAAACCTTTCAGCAAGTTTGAAGTCAAGCTGATCTGTCTGAAGTTCTTTGGATTAGAATAGTCATCTTTCCCAGGTTTCGGTATGAAGACTACCTTAACCTGTTGCCAAGAGGAAGGTACGTAGCCCAGAGCAAGACATCCTCGAAAAATATTTCTTAGAGGTCGCTCTAAATGTTCCATACCCTCTTTTAGCATTGCCGGATAGATGCCATCCATGCCAGGTGCTTTGAAATGTTCAAAGGACAGTATGGCAGCTCTCACCTTTTCATGGGTAACAACCGCTTTCGCAGTGTTCCAGTTCCATGCAACACTTGCGTGTTAAAGGGGTTGCAAGAACTGTCAATTCTCCCCTTACCACTTCTTTCATCCGTTCTTTCGGGTGGTGTACTTCCAGGAGGGTCTGTACTCAATCCAGTTTGGAGCTCGTGAAAGTATCGTCGGGTTTTCTAAGAGAATCCAACTTGGCCGACTCATCCCTTTTGAGAACTCTGCACAGCCTTGAAGTCTCTCTTTCGCATTCCAGTTCCTCACAGTACGCTCTAAAGGAGTCTCGTTTCCAACACCTAACGAGCCTCTTATATTCACGCTGTGAGTTCCGGAAGTTTAACCAGTTTTCATCTTTATTGCTTTTGCAAGCACGGTTTAGAAGTCGCTTGGTTGATTTCCTGAGGTATTGCAGTTCTACCGCTTTGGTCTCGGGAAATAGGACAAGCCTCTTCATAGCACTCTAAAAGTGTGCAGTTCAGACCAATCTGTTAGAAAGATTCTTCGAAAGAACGGAGAATCACCCCAATCCAATCATGAGGCAACTTTATCTGGACGATAACTCCACCCCATTGGCCACATTCTTAAGGCCTTGCCAAATTGGGAGCTCTGCATTAAAACCCGCCATTGTCTCTCCCTTCGACACTCCTTGCCTGGTAGGGGTGCACAGAGGTTAAGCGCAAAATTGTGAGCGCTGCAAAAACATTAGATATAAGAATTAAATTTAAGTATTATTTATTAGATTAGATTAAGTTAGAATAAGTAAGCAGATAAGCCTTCTCACGTTATAGGTGCAGCCGCAGTTTTTTTCAAATATATGTCCATTTTTTTAATCATGAATTGTCAAGATGAATGTGTAACGTAAATACACCGTAAAAAATAATGTCAGAGAAGGTCGGGCAGGCCAAACATTGTAATAGCCACTCGTTTTTTTTTAAATATTTAATTACAATACATAAGCCACATTTAGGCTAGAAATAAGAAACAAGCGTATGTATTAAATGTAAGTCACTGGTTTTTTCAATAAATGATTTTAAAACGAAAAAAAACGAAACAACTGTTCGTAAAGTGATGCCCGTGGAAAACGCTGTGAACATTGAGCACCTTTGTCAAAGACTTGCCCCCTATAAAGAGTTGGACATTGCTTTCTGAAACTATCTGAAGGTACGTAGGACATTACACCCTAAGTGATGAGAAAGTATTCACATTTACAGGGTGCGGCAGCATAACTTCCTTTTTGCAAAACTCAATAAAAACTATTGTATGCATCGGAAAATATTTATTTATTTTTTATAATGTAGGTACATGTCTAAAGTTTTTATTTACATTGTTTTGAAGATCAAATCTGTTAGGTGACGTCCCCCATTCTCCATACATTGCGTAAACCGATTTCTGGCGTTTGTCATGACTCTTGTTAGCATAGCAGGTGTTATGTTGGCAATTTCTTCTTGGATGTTGGTCTTCAAATCTTGTAGGGTTCTTGGACGGTTCACATAAACACGGGATTTCAAAAAACCCCATAGAAAAAAATCACAAGGGGACAGATCGGGAGAGCGTGCCGGCCATTCCAAATCGCCTCTAATTGAGATAAGGCGCTCTGGAAAGTGTTCCCTCAAAACAGCCATCGATGCTCTTGAAGTGCTGTTGCCCCGTCTTGTTGGAACCAAGTGTCCTCCAAATCCAAATTTTCTAGCCGTGGGAAAAAAAAATTCTGTAGCATGTTTACATACCGGTCTGAATTCACTGTCACTGTAACCTCATTTTCCTCAAAAAACCAGGGACCAATAATTCCAGCTGAGGAAATTGCACACCACACTGTGACTTTGGGTGAATGCAAAGGCTATTAATGCAATTCTCGAGGGTTGGTGTCAGCCCAGTAGCGCATGTTTTGTTTGTTAACCGACCCACACAAATGAAAATGGGCTCCATCGCTAAAAAAAACAATAGCACCTTCGGGAACGACATCAAGAAGAAGCTCACACGCGTTCATCCGAGAATTGAAGTCACGTTCTGAAAGTTCCTGCACTATCGCCATCTTATAGGGATGAAAATGAAGATCATCACGAAGAATTCTTCTCATAGAACGATCGGATAGTCCAAGGGCAAATGCGTGTTTACGCGCAGAACGCCGCTTGAAAAGTAAACCTCAACGGCAAAGGCACGCTCCTCACTATTCCAACGCATGATGGCGACTGAACCGTGTCGGGACCAAACTTTACAGTATCCCCTCTTGAACGAGACCACTAGCGCTCCGCTATGACATCAACTAACTGAGTGGCGCGCATTTTAAAAAAGGAAGTTATGCTGCCGCACCGTGTATATATTTGGATAATCTGAATCAACGAATAAGATGGTGGTTAAGTAAAAGCCAAAATACGCTTCTTATGTTCTCCTGAACATTTTCTTGTGAGTAAGCGAAAATACAAATCTAAATTCATTTTTATCTTCAAACAATGTAACTGTCATGCATTTGTTGAGTTTGATTCATCATATTTCCTGCATTGTGTATACACATACTATGTTTCTAAATAATAAAGATTTCATACTTTGACTGCGATATATTTTTGCTCACAAAAGCTTTATAAATCAAATATTATTCACTTTGGCTGCAAAAAAAAGATGACTATTCCTTTAATAATTTTAAAACTCATTCATAAAATACGAAATCAGAAAAAAATCATAAATGTGAAATTTTCTTGAACGATAGCCAATTTTTCACGGAATCCAATTAAAACAGGATCAAATATATAGATATTGCATAATACCTATATGGATAACAATACCAATGGAGCTTTATGCAGGATAAGCCAATATGATTGGGAGTAAAAGTTTTGGGTAGACTCATGAAACTTTCATTTGTAGCCATCATGGCGACACCCGTATTGCAATTCGAAATCATACCCATGCGTACATATCTATAATTCCATAATTGTCCCGGAAAATCCTGCGGTAAAGAATGAATAAAACCCATTCACAATGTAAATATGTTGTGTTTTCAGCGCTAGACGTCGATAATATCTGAATTAAATCAACAAACAACAATTTACTACGTTTTGAAATTTTGTGGAAATAAATTTTGCTGACATAAATATTTAGCGCGGAGTAGACTGTTTCTTACACGATTTATGTGAATGATAACATATTAAATTTAAAAAAAAAAATGTAAATAATTGGGACATCAGTGGAATTCCACACTTATTTTTTTGAACCCAATCCAATACAACAGATTGTTGCGTATCTATTTGTTTTGAGTTTTCTTTGTCTTTCCTTCTAGTTCTAGTTTTTCTTACTTTAAAGCGATTAACATTGTTTATCTAGCGTAAGTCTTTAATTTTCAGAATAGAAAAATAAATCGTATAAATTAAGAATTTTATCTACACGTACGCATCTACCGATATATGAGTAGATACGCATTCGCACCAGATGAATCTTCCAAAACCATGGACGGATATTAATTGCTGAAGTACTGCACGTTCCACCTCAATATCAAACTTTTGCTACAATGTATATATAATAAAATTGAAATATGACCTCCTTCCAGGTTTTTTCTTACTTTCGAACATACTCAAGGAAGATGGGCATGTTCTTAACAAAGTAAATCAATTTCAAAATGAGAAATCCGACCATAAAATAAGGAAGCCTAATTTCCTTTGTGTTTCGACGGGAAATGAGATTTTTAGTTCGCCTGAAATTCATATGATGTCTTCAGTCAGAAGGAGAGCCTTTCCCCGTCTGTACTTTCATCTCTTGTTATTTATTCGTAGGAAGTTCTCTTCAACATCTCTCAATCCTCGAAGTTGATATGCCAACGTAAAATTTATTAATCTACGCAATTATATATTTATTGTATTTTGGCTATGGAATTTTAATTTTCCAGTGAGAGATTTTACTCTAAATTGTAAGGAAAATTCAATCAGGATGATTTATGTTACGATGACTGGTTTGATACAAATATTTTGAAGAAAATATTTTTTCTCTCACTACTATTTTTCTGTCGTTTTTGTTTGCTGATCCATGCAGAAGCCACAAACTCTTAAGTTTTAGATATTACGGAAGCTTGCCTAAAAAGGGTTCACCTACACTTAAGGGGTTATACCTAGTTGTAATTTTGAAAAAAATTGTTTTTTTTTGCATTTTTAAAAATTTTAAATCAATCCAACAAATATTTTTGAAGATACAAGCATTTTTGTTAGACCGTCTCCAAGCGTTTGAAAGTAGACCGAGAATAGACCGAAGTAGCAGCTGTTTTCCTAGCCTGTTATACGTTTGAGGAGCCTCGCTATTCTGTTTGTAACTATAGAAAAAAAATCAAAAGGTTTATTCTATCTGATAGCTAAATTTAGTTTAATATTTCAAACCAAATAAGTAAATTTCGTCAGTTCCATTAGTTCTCCCACGTTGTTAAGTTGTGCGAGCATTCAGTTGCTTATACTCTCAGTTTGGTGTTTTGTCTTAAAAAACGCCTCACAAGTGTAATAGAACAGCAAGAGCATTTACAAAGATGCAGATATCAAGACCAAAACAAGTCGGGAAACCGGAAGCTTGACGCTTCAGGTATAAAAGGTTTTGTGTTTCCCTTTGTGAGGAGCATAACGTAGTTCTCCATTGGCTTATAGCATTGACCCGAGATATTGAAATCGCTCAGTTTTGGGCAGGTTACTGCTATTGCTAGAACTCAGCGATTTAAATATCTCGAGTCAATGCTATCAGTTAATGCAGAACTGCGTAATGAAATTGTTTCACGCATTAATGCAACCTGGATGAAGTGGCATTCCCCAACTGGTGTCCTTTGTGATCGACGTATCAGCGCACGTCCCAAAACTAAAATTTACTGCAATCTCGTCCGTCTGCCGCTCTCTATAGTTCTGAGTGTTGGCCGACTATAGACGACAATGAACGGCGTCTTGTGGTAATGGGGACGAAGATGTTGCATTGCACTGGTGGCGTGACACGTTTTGATTACGTCTGAAATGAGAATATCCGCGATCGATATGGGTTTGCATCGATCGTGGAAAAACTGCAAGAGAGGCGTTTTCGATGGTGTGGTCACGTAATTCACGCTAACGAGAATTCAACAACCAGTATTGATCAGAACATCGAAAGCAATGGTGAGCAACCAAAAAGCCGGCCAAAACAATGATGGCTTGATACGCTGGATAGGGATTTAAAGGTCTCGCGATTACATCCTGATCAGGCATTTGATAAAATAAAATGACGAAACCGTTCACGACGAGCCGAACCCGCTTGTGAACTGAAGGCTGAAGAAAAAGAAAAAGATGTGAGGAGCGAAGAGTGCACGACAGCTCCGTGTAATATAGCTAAAAATTCCATTCCCCTCTATTTTCTAGAAAGCGATTTAAATAAATCATTTGATGGAAAGCCCTGTGTTGATAATGGTCAACCTCATACGCTTCACTCGAATGTCAATTATTCTCGTTAATTATAACGTCAGCATCTCATTTGTATGGCTTAGGATGCTGTTAATTAGCACGAAATTGATAAGTTTGAACTTCTATAATTTTGACATTAATAGTTGGATTTTCATGGAACCTGGCATGTGTATGCACGAGACTGTCCTCTATGCCGGTGCAAAATTTGGTACAACTAGGATTTTAGTCAATTTCTAAAAGTTGATAATATACTATTAGTAAATTTATTTGAGCAGATACCGGAATGGGACATCTCTCGAAGATTAGATTTCACATAAGTGTTTTACACAATACCTTAAAAAGGGCTGCAGATAAATAGATTCTTCATAAATGCGACTTTAATATTCCACGTGAATGTCAATTATTCCGGGTAATTATGACGTCAGCATCTGATTTGCATGGCTGTGGAAGCAGTAAACTCGCGCGAAATTGCTAAGTTTAAACTGCTATAACTTTAGCGTTAATTGCCTGATTTCCATGAAATATATACGAAATATTGTCCCCTATGTTGGTACAGGGTGTCCTAGGGTGAATTTAAGGGGGGTTTCTCAGTAAATTTCTAAAAAGTAGTAATATACTATTAGTAAGTTTATTTGAACAGATATCGGAATGGGACATATTTTGAGGCCTAGATTTCATCTAGGCGCACCACCCTGATTTTTTTCGGATTTTTAGGTTGGGTAGTTTCCGAAAATGAGTCCTGTCTCACTTCATGTGCGTACATTTTGACTACTAACTCACGCACTTTGCAATTTATGCCAAAATTAATGTCAGTTTCGGAAAGTGCAAATCGGGGCCTATCATTTGATATCCTACACAACTATATCCGGTGAAAAAAATTTTTGAATCCCCCCTTTGCATGTATGGGGAGCCCCCCTTTAAACTCCACCTAAATTTATGCCACTCGCTGTATGCGTGGGATTTCATAGCTCCCATCTGTCCACCAAATTTCGTTCGGATCGGTTTAGCCGTTTTGGAGAAAAGTGCGTGTGACAGACAAACAGACAGACAGACATACAGACGGACAGACAGACAGATATTGAACCGATTTTAATAAGGTTTTGTTTTACAAACAAAACCTTAAAAAACGGAGAAATGTGTTTAATCCGAAAACAGCAGAATCCGATGCAAGTAATTTCAGTGCATCAGCAAAAAAAGTTCAAATCCCAGGAAGAAATTTTAGTGCCACGTGATACCCCTCGATTGAATATCGCATTTTAAATTATTTAAATTATGAATATGTACAATGTAAATCGTGTAATCGAGCAGTGAAATATAAAATTATGGCCCTGGAATAGATGACTCGATGTAAATAATAAAAAATATTTAAGTGTCAACGTCTTTTGAAACTTTAAACGCGTTTTTCTCAAAACGGTGTTGTCAAAGCCAGTGAGCACGATTTCTCCTAAACGCTCGCTTTCAAATTTATGTACAATATTCTTAGATATATTCCCCAGGTATTAATCGAAGGAATAAACTTTTTAACAATTATTTTGATTTTTTTACCACTTTGGAATTGTAAATTTCTTTGAAAATTGCAACTTTTTTTGGAACGCCGCCATTTCTGCAGAAATCAAAATTTTGGATGTTGCTTCGATTAATACCTTATTAATCAACTACATAATTTTTTTTAAAATTTCTCACTTGAGATAATCCAAATCGGAGCAATCTTGCTCACCGCCGAGCACCTTTTTTTGGAGGACCTTCAGAAGATCGTCTGCAGGGGCCGTACAATTTTATATTTTTAAAAACGGACTACGGAAGTTAAAAATATAAAAAATACACGAACTGTACATAATAATCATTTATTCATTAAATAAAAGGTCTCCTTATAAAAAATTTATAAAAAAAACGCATCCATTTCATCCATCCATCCCATCCAATCCATCCAATAAATGTTCGTATTGAGTCCTTAGCCTTGGAAAAATGCTAGAGCGTTCCCCTCAGCCAACGCGGTAGGACGCATGGACGGCTTCAGAACGTAAGTAACTTAGTTCGAGTAAATCAAATACGTTTCTACGCACTAAATATTTGCACCATCGCTGGAAATACCAAGGAACTCGCAGGAGCCCTTCGGAAAAGACATTGATATCTGTGCTCTGCAAGAAACGCGATGGTCTGACGCCAAAAGCTGCGACATTGAACGCGAACGCGGTAAAAATGGTTATAAACTTCTCTAATTTCGTAGCACACACAGTCAATACGGTGTTGATTATCGCCTGACGAAGCTCACCATTATCAGCTGATCACAATATTCACTTTTTCACCGTATATGCACCACAGACAGACCGACCTGATGACGAGGAAAGTAGCTTCTGAAAACTATAGTAGTGTAGTCTATTTTGCGTGCCTTTATACTTGTCAATACATGGTTCATCAAACATTTTCTTATCTTCCTACATTTTATAGTGGGAACAGTAAAACGCAATTGCAAATCGACTATGTTCCCACAAGACGCCGACATTTTATCACGGACTACAAGGCGGTTTCCTATGAGACGATCGCATCTCAACATCGGCCACCGATAAAACAGCGTGAGGAACACATTAGCCCGTTGTGCATTAAATGTAGTGATTCCGTGAGAAGAAAGAAGAAATCATCTCACTTACTCACTACACTTGGCAAATTTACAACAATGTCAATCGGGGAGCAAAGAAAGCGATCGCTGTTAAAAAGATCTTTACGACAAACTGGACACCTGGATGGAGAGAGAGATTTGTATCGACTTGCCAAAAGCCGACACCAACGCACACAGGATACTGAGCACTTCCGTTGCGTTAATGACAAAAACGGTACTCTGTTTACCGATCCACGAGCTGCGACGGATAGATGGCAAGAATATTCTGAGTGAAGAATATTTCAACTGAAGAATTTGTTCATCCTTTACTTCCACACACATTGCCAACATTTGAAGCAATTCCACCTGTTAGCGCCACTGGTGCTCAGAGGTGGCGATGAAGAAGACAGGGCGGCAACCCTGTCGGCCGAACCAAAACCAAGTGGCCGAGGAGAACCCCCATAGTGGTGGGACCGGGAGACGCTGTATGTGACTGTGATGCAGTAGAAGAATGCTCAAAGGCCTAATTAGGGCAATCAGATCCGAGTCTGCACGGGGACTCATCTGAAGTGGCAGTGGCTCATGTAACCTTACCATGGGAACCGGGATAGCCCCTGGATTCACATACTTCGGGAGAATTTCTGTTGCATGTGCGTTCAGCTCGGTTGTTGCCGTTGGCCCCTTATTCGGAGTTTCATGGAGGTTGTGGGGGTAACGGTTAGCGCCACTGAATTTGAGGAAGAAATAAAACGAACGAAATTGGAAGAAGCAACAGGACCTGATGACATCGCATCTGAGCTTTGGAAAGCGAAGAGCGTAGCAAGCCACCATGAAGAATTTTGAACGCATTCTTAACAATCGTATTCGCGAAATCATTCAAATAACCATGGATCAAACGGAATTTGTCAGGAACTCCGAAATTACTTCGGGTCTCCGTCCATGTTCATCAAGGAAGCGCCCTCTCCCCACTCCTCTTTGTTCATGTTATCGACACTGTCACACGGAATAACCTATGTCCAGCGCCCTACACGTTGCTTTATGCAGATGATGTTTTCCTAGTGTCTAATAGCAAAAATAATTGCGAGCAACATGTCCAAAAATGCAATGATCGCCTCATGGAATGATATCAGATTAACTTTGAATAAAACAGAATTTCTGACGACGGACCATTATGACACGGGCATTACCACTGCCAGTGACGGGGACCTGCCCAAAACTGAGCGATTTAAATATCTCGGGTCAATGTTGTCACCCAATGGAAAACTGCGTTGTGACACTGCTTCACGCGTTAGCGCAATCTGGATGAAGTGGCGTTTCTTAGCTAGTGTTCTTTATGATTGACGTTTCAATAAACGTCTGAAATCCAAAATTTACCGTAGTGTCATTCGTCCTGTCGCCCTGTATGGTTCTGAGTTTTGGCTGACTACAAAATGCAATAAACGGCATCTCGCGTTAATTGACATGAAGATGTTGATTACATCCGAAATGAGGGTATCCGCGATCGTTATGGAGTTGTACCTATCGTGGGAAAATTACGAGAGAAGTGTATTCGCGCTAAGAAAAATTCACTCGTCAAGATTGGTCTCAACATCAAAGTCGATGGCAAGCGACTAAAAGACCGGACGAAACAACGGTGTTTTGATACGCTGGATGGTGATTTGAAAGCCCCGTAACTGCATCCAGAACAGGCCCTTGATAGAAACAAATGGCGGAGCCGATCACGACGTGCCGTGATCACCTTAAAGTTAGACAAGTCGCAACACCGGAAGCTGAACCTTTCGGGAATAAAGCTTTTATGTTCGTCTTCTGTGAGAAATTTCCTATGGACATTTTCCATTCGTAAATATGCAATTCAAAATTCAAAATATTCCTCGATATTTCCTAATTCCAACTGTGCCATTCATATAATAATAATCGTTGAGCACTTCATTCAATACCGTAACGGCACACTACAGAATAGCCTGTAGGAGGCAATGTGGTCAGCATTGCGCACGCCCAAGATTATTATTCTGATTTGATTCAGGTACTCATTCACAGCTGAGTCGACTGGTATCCGACGGCAAATCACGATACAAATTCCACTGGCACCAGTGAGATTTGAACCGCGACCTTCCGTATGATAACCTTGTGCTATAACCATTCAGCTATCCGGACACATTCCCTATGTTTCATCCAAACTACTAACCGAGCCTTTTCATTTGATATTCCTCATGATCATAATGTGTAAAAAAAATGTACACGCATGTTTCACATGATTATAGGAAGAACTTAAGCGAGGGTTTGATTTAAATTTCCAAAATATAATATAAACTTTCTATTATTAAGTTTATTTGCACAAATAACGAGATGGCCAGCATTTCGGGGCCTAGATATTGTATGTTGGACTCACTATGAATTTTTTCAGATTTTTCGGTTGAATAACTTCTGGAGATAGAGTTTTGAAATATAAGTGACCACTTTGTAGCTCGCAACTCCCCTATTTTGCAATTGATGTCAAAATTAAGGCCTGATCCGGAAAGTACTAATCGAGACCTTTCAATGGATATCCTACACCCCCTTCCTAATGGTTAAGCTTAATCTAGAACAATGTCATTCATTGATTACATGCGGGTTCACACTTTGACCTTACCATTAAATTTTACGTCAATAAGTATCATTGTTTTTTAGAAAATGCTTGCAGCAGACAAGCGGACAGACGAACAGACACAGACAGACGGTATCATTAACGTTGGAGGACAGAGAGGATATTGACCCTGGTCTCAATGATTATTTGACCATCGGAGCAAATAATTCAAGAGGTGATAAGGAGGAGATGACGAACCTGGATACGTTTAGGTAAATTTGATATTGATAAAGGCAAACGCTGTATCGGGCACATACCAACGACGAGAGCATTGAAGCAGAGGCAGCAATAGTTCTCAGGGTGGAAAACTGCCTGAAGGAGATAGGTAGTACCTAGAACATGCTCTAGGAATTCGATGAACCTTAAAGACTCTTGTGAGAAAGCGATAAATGAATTGGGTTCAACAGCCCAATGTACACTGAATGCAGGACTGTGACAAACTTCTACCGTGAGCACATTCTGGAAAGCCCAAGCCAATAAGATAAGCCTAAAGTGGAAAGCGGTAGAGGGCATAAAGAGGAGAATATTGATGCAGAGCTTCTAAAACCAAAACTATCTGATAAGGACGAACTACTATTGCTATATTACTAGACAGTCGGTGCAAAATTTAGCAGGTGTCGGAAAATTGAATAAAATTGAAAATTGAATTGAATAACGATACTTTTCGCCGAATATTCTACGGGTGGCCCATATCAAAAATGAAATCCAAACAATAGCGGTATAAGTTGTAGAATTAATCACAACACAAAGAATGTAGAAAACAGATAGAAAACAGAAAAAAGCTAAGCAATGACAAAAATTTCAAAACTTGACGAGTATGGGAGGACGCCCTACGTACATGATGCTAAATCATTCGAGAGAAATCCATACACCTTGGCAAGGAAAAGGACGGAAGCATAATCGATAACCCTAGCGACATTTAGAAGGGATGGTAGAATATTTCAGTCGACAACACCTTCAATTGATGAGGTCAAAATAACATTATGTATGCAAACAAAAATACATAAAAATAAGTCAGGTATGAAAGGTTTTGTTTGTTTCTTATGTCAGTATATTTAGCATTTCGAATTAACTTTAATGTGATATTGATATTTAGGATTTTGGATTGCAGTAAATTTACACGGAAAAGATAACTTTGAGCTACTGGAACTTTATAAGTAATAGTACAATTTTAATCAGCTTCATGTTTTTTGGGACTTTTCGGTTGGGTAGTTTCTGAATTTGGGTCCGTTAAACAAATCATCACTTTCCACCCCCGCATTATCCGCTTTGCCAACAAATGTCGAAAAGTAATAATTGAAGCCTTTAATTTAATTATTTAATGAACAGAAAATTTACACCGCCTTTTGCATGTATGTATACCCTTAAATCCACGTACAAAGATGTAACTTACTGCATGTGTAGGAGCTCACAGTTCCCACCTTGTTACTAAGTTCTGTGTCAATCGCTATAGCCATTTCTGAGAAAAATACGTGTGACAGACAGACAGACAATGAACCGATTTTAAATTTACAAACAAAACCATCCGAATCCACAGACACAGAGAAGGTGTACGATAGTATTCATCTGAATTTTCTACACAAAATTGTACTTGTCAAAAGGTTAATACTAAAGTCAATATTCAAAGATAATTAACCTAGAGCAAGTGGTAAGGAGTCACAGACTTTGAATCTATCGCGAGTTTGAGCATTCAAATGGCGGCCGAGGCATGGATTCTGAAGGCCTCACCATGTTTATGTTCTGATAAATTCAATTAACAACTCATTTACAACTTACCAACTAACAGAATAAATGATAGCGTTAATAATGCACTTGACGTTCGTTTCACTATCTTAGCACTGCATTAAAAATCTATAAAACTGCATTAAGGATATGGATGATTAATCAACACAGGATCTATAATATAAAAGGAACACGATTTACAGTTCTCGCTTCATCGTTTCTACACTGCGACTATTTTACTTTGTCGACATTTCCCGAAAACATCAGAAATAGGAATCTTGTGTTATAAAAGGGATAATACCATAAAGTGAGTACGTGGAGGTTTATACGAGTACAAAAGAAATAAAGATACCATTGAAACAACACTTTTAAAAAGAAGCAAAGCACCCCATTTACTCTTACACCCTGACAGTTTCAATATTTTTCTCCGGGGAACAATGTGAGAAAAAAGAAAGGGGATTTTTCTAGCAAACATCCCATAAATTCTCTTCTCAATGCGATTATCCTTACTCGTGCCCTTTTCCATTCGTATTCGGAGCTACTTGCTTGTTATATGAGTATTTGTGGAACAGATACAAATTTTGAATAAATAGGTAAATATAGCTGAAAACTGGTTAATATGTTTATTGATCATAGATTACTGTAGGATATAATAATCCTTTTAGGAAGCAGCCCAACTTCCTTTAATACCATGGTATTTTGTAATATTACAAGCTGAAACATAGTTTTAGGTTGGAATGAACATTTCTTCCTAGCATCCTTAATCAACTTTGGAATTTTCATCAAGAATCCTGTGGCAAATGACTAACCGATCTTAGCAAACGTTTCAACTGCAAAAACTCTAGAACAAGTCACGAATCCAGAAGCTGGACGCTTCAGGTAAGAAAGGTTTTGTGTATTTTTTATATAAAAATATTTGAGTGGACATTAGTCACATTTGAAGCCAGCTCGTAATGTATATGCTTTATAATGTCAGACAGATCATTTTAATTTTACTGATATTCAAAAACTTAGATTGCAGCAAATTTGCACAGAACAGACAGATTTCTCCTATTATAACTTTGTTAGTAATATTGCGATTTCCACCAAACTTGGTAGGATCATGCTTTTCATTACCTATTTCATAACCTAAATCACTCCCACATTTCACCATTCTAATTATGACTAAGGAGAATATCCGCGAGGCCATAGGAAAACAATTTGGACTATTCGGTTCGTAAGAATCCGCAATCAAAGGACTCAGGAAGGCATATCGAGGCACACAAACTGCAATTATCAGCTTACCGGCTGAAGCAGCATTCAAACTGGTTGATAAAGTAAGTATAGACCCAGAGAGCTTGTATCCCTAAAACGCTGTTTTAGACGCATTGAATTTGTCCATGTAGCGGCGAAATGCAACGATGACTGTGATAGGTCACAGAGGTACATAAAATGTGGAGGGGAAGATCATATATCCGGAGAGTGCAGGGCTGACCCAGAATATATGCTTCACAAGGGGAAAAGTGGCATCGATTGTCGGCACGTCACATGCAGCGGCAAGTGCCCACTATTAAGAAGAGGCTGAGGTCGAATTAGGAAAGTAGGTTGACACAAATTAACCTAAACAATTGCGAGGCTGTGGATAAAATCCGGCTCAATAGGTTACGGTGGGCGGGTCACTTAATCCGTATGGATGAAGATGATCCCACCCGGAAAGTCTATAAGGACAATATCTATGGTAGGAAAAGAAGACGAGGCAGACCCTGCCTAAGATGGAGCGATGGCGTGGGCCAGGACGCCAGACAGCTTTTAGGGATATCGAATTGGTGGACCTCGGCGCAAAACCGGGATGTCTGGAGTTCCTTATTAAGGCAGGCCTAGACCGGATACCGGTTGTTGCGCCGTTGATGATGATGATGAATTGCGAGGCAGCGCAGTACTTACTCTCACAGGAAGGGAGTAGGGCCTGGCTATAATCATGGCCGCGGGCGTTATCGTAACAATAAGAGTGGTGCCTGCCTAAAGAGCAACGGGCAAGGCTTCAATATGGAAACACAGAGATCAAGCCATCCAAGAAATGATGGAGTTTACGGAAGTTGGATTTGTCAGGGCAAAAATAGCTAGTATCTACATATACAATTACTATGCTCCACCAGGCGCGACGATGACAAAGTACGAGGAAATACTAGTTTAGGATCCGATAAATTTAAACCCCAAAATTCTGGCGGAGGAATTCACCGCGTGGGCTGTGGATTGAGGCAGTGAAACTACGGGCACCGGGGCCGTATTTTGCTCAAAGCTTTTGAGGAGCTAGACTTGGTTTTTGCAAACATCGGAAGAGACACTCTCAGGCGCAATAGTCGATTTAACAGATGTGAGCGGAAGGTCTGGCTTGTCGGTGAGCACTATGCTCGTAGCGATTACAAAGCAACCTTCCTCCAGATCGAAAATGGGACATGCTTGGAAATCAGGGCTGGTCCGTGAAAACGTCTGTACAGAATGCCTCAGAACATAATGCTTCAGAAAAAGCAACACAAATAATAAGATGCATAATGAGAGCTTGCGATGCTGCCGTGATGAAATGGTGAATCGCCGCGAATAGGCGGTCAAACTTTTGATGGAACGAAGAAATCGCGGAGTTGCGGGCTGCATGCTTTCAATCAAGAAGGATGTGTCAAAGATCTAGAGGAAAACCAGACTGCAGAGAGAAAGGGGAAATATTTGCAAACCAGCAGGCGAGAGCGCGGAGGCAGACCAAAGCCCTTACGGAACAGTGTACAGGGTTGATGAAGCGAGCACCACAACTAATCTACCCGCATTTTTTCTCTATATAGTAATGGCGCTCTTCGCCCGCATAAAGGCGAGTACAAAAAATATATGCAAGCGTTGGACGTCTTCGCCATACCTGTGGGAACTGAGAAGCAACGTCCGGAGATTTTACGGAGAATCGGTGATAATAAAGCTTCCAGTTTGGATACTGTTCCCAATAACGCCCTTAAACTCGCTGTTAAGATCAGGTCCGACTGGTTTATCCACGTATTTGAGTCATGCACGGTAGAACAGTTTTCCCCTTCCCGGTGGAGTAAGCAAAAACTAGTTGTGCCCCCGGAGCCCAATAAGCAACCGGGTTATTAGCTTATAAGTAGGAAGCATTCTAGAAACGGTTATCAACAGTAGACTTCCTCTTATTAGAGAATATAGGGCGAGTCTTACTAAGATTGCCACCTTCTGCCATAAAATAAAAAAAAGTCGGAAACCGGAAGCTCGGCGCATTAGGTATGAAAGGTTTTAGTCAATTTTTATGTAAGAAGATTTGTATGCACGATAGTTCCATCCATAAATAGCTAGTAGTATCTATACATTAAATATGTCCGATATTCAATTCGATGTGGTACTGACTTTCATCTCTTAGGGAGTAGTAATTTGACGCAAAAGGGGCCTACTGTAAATTTCTTAGTAATAGTAGGATTTCCGCCAAACTTTCCAATAGCCTTCAATATATTGTTATTGACTATTATTTACTTTATTTGAGCAGATATATAACCGAGAGTATTTCGAGGCATATATATCATATACGTGGACCACCATAATTTTTTTCAGATTTTTAGGTTGGGTGGTTTCTGAGAATAGATTTTTGAAGTAGTTGACCCATTTCGGATCCCCGTACTCCTTCTCTGTGCAATCACTGTGAAAACAAATAATTTGCTTCGGAAAGTACTAATCGAGACCTTTCATTTAATACCCCACATGGCTATATTCAGTGAATATAAATTTTGCCCCTTCCTTTAATTGTATCTTAAGTTTAACGTGCAGGAAAATAATTCACCGCATGTGTGGGGGTTTATAGTTCCAACCTTTCAACCGACTTTCGCGTCAATATGTAGAATCGTTTCTGAGAAAAGTACGCGTGACAGACAAACAGACACTGTCCAGTCTTCAGAAAGGCGTCTATAAATAACTTCAAATGAATCTGAATCAATGTCCAGCGACCGAGACATAGTTTCCCAAAGCATGTTCGGAAGCATTGTCGGTATAGTTATCGTGACCGAACAATGCGAGAATTTGCATAACAGAATATGGATAGCAGCCGGAAAGAGTAAGGCGGCGATATGGAGCTGCGGAAGTAAGGATATATGTATATATATAATTGTTACGCAGCACCGACCCTCACTTTAGAGGAATTCACTTCATTACTGGAAATACTATCCTTCGATGCAAACTGCTACAATCTTAAAGTAATAGCCGGCGACTTTGACGCGGTGACGCGAAGGCAAGTGCGAAGAGCAAATCCGAACATTTCAAGCGAATGTGTACCGAAGCTGATTCTGATCCAAGAGGTGGCGGATACAGATCGATGGTGGAATCATTGAAAGGCAAAACCCTCCCAATACCCAACACCAATTACACGTCCTAAGCTGCTGCAGAATATAGGGAACATTGTATTCCTCGAAGATGTGAACTATACGAGCCTCCCTGCAGCACATGTAAACCCCGAGGAAGTTTCTGTAGTGGTAGATTTGGAAGTTCTTGATGTAATAAAGAGATTCATGGAAAATAAGACCCAAAGGCCGGATGGAATACCTAATATTGCCTTGAAAATGGCGGGCGGAACAGCCCCAGGTATGTTTGCCAAGTTTTCAAGACATGCTTGTGCAGTGGAAATTAGAAAAGCTGATAGTCATTCCGAAGTTAAGAAAACCATTGGGCGACCCTTCCTCATACAGACCGATGTGTTTGGTCTGGCGCCTTTCATTGCCAAACTATTTAATTTAAAGTATTATCTAACAGACTCCTCGCTATTGCGGAAAAAGAAGGATGCGCTTCTGACAGACAAGGCTGCAATACAAGAAGGCAAATGTTGCGCAATAGTAACCCTCTATGTAGAAAATGCGTTCAACACTGCAAAATGGAAAAAATCATCCACATCCACCTTGAGAAAAGACTATACTGAGACTCGGACGATGGACTGAAAATACTAACAACAACTTGCGAAGTGCCACAGGGTTCTGTCCGAAGTCCCTTACTTGGGCTGCTTATGTATGATAAGAGTGTTGACGCTATGTCTTCCTGATGACGTGACAATCATTCGCTTCGCGGGTGATATCGGGATAAAGCCTAGACGAGATCGAAAACGACGCAACTGAAGCGGTATGGGAAATCAACTCCTGGTTGAAAAATCCCGGTCTATCACTTGCTGAACACAAAACAAAAGTAGTCCTCATTAGCAAGAAAAAAAAGGACACGACCGTGAATGTTAAAGTTGGCGAACAAACAAATTACTCCCAACCACCACTTAAGTATTCGGGACTAGCGATTGACAGAAGACTCAACTTAAAAAAATATGTTGAGTGTGCAGCAACTACAGCATCTTCAATCGCTGTAACGATCTCGATACTACCGAACGTTGGTGGCTCAGGACAAAACCGACGTCTCCTGCTTCCAATGGTGGGTAACTCCGTCCTACTCTACGCAGCTCCACTTTGGACAACTATTTTAAAAAACAAATTAAGCTTCACAAAACTGGAAATGGCGTATCGGCTAAGGGCGCTCTGAGTATGCTATTCATTAATCATCATGAATTGGTGCATTACGAACTTTTATCGTACAATAAAATGGTCATTGTTGCAAAGAAGGTTCAGCAGTTTGAGATGTGCATATAAAAACCAGGATCATCCATCTTATGTGCATAATCGAGAGGTGATGCAACTTGCATACTTCAACAATAACAACAAATTTCAATGGAAATGCCCGTCGGAAAAATGGTAAATAATGGTAAATATTTATGATTAATAATGGCCAATATCTTTAGCAATGTGAAATAAACAATTTCTTAGAATCAATTCAAAATAAAACTGCTTCAAAACTTTTTGTTCCAATCTAATATTTACATTTGATATTTCTATTTGTTGAACATCATAAGAGGGCATTTGAAGCCATTATCAAACATTTCCCAGGGGACTGATTACTATTGGATTCTTGTAAAATGTCGACGAAAGCATTCAATTCTAACTTTTCCTCAAAATATGTATATTACATTTGCTCAGGACCAAAAGTCTATGAGAGAATGAATTCACACTTCTTCATTTTCATCTATTTTTTTATAAAAGTTCAACTGGGTCTAGGGTTTCTAAAAAATGGAAATTCCCATTATAAAATTTACCTCCAGGCAGTTTGAAACTCCGTTGTCTGGTTTCATTTCAGAGAAATATCTTTTGTTTACTTTTAACAGAAGTTTAGATACCATGCTAAATAAAACACGTCAAGCTATTTAAAAAAGAATCAATTATTTGCCTTCCTGGCAAAAAAGCAATTTATCACAAATTATTTCGTCTCCTCAATGTCTATTGTCTCCCTGTTTGAACGATTGGTATTTCTTTAGAATCTTCAATAACAAACAGTTGTCGAACGATAATGGTAACAATGCATTCCTAGGCAACAGGATGTCGTTGGCAATTGGAGTTGGGCGCTTCAGGTATGGACGGTTTTGTGCGTTCCTCATTTAAGGAGTTTTTGATGTACGACTTCTACTTTAATGTCATAACCACGTTTTATGATAGTTTAGGAAACACCCATTTTATACGTAAATTTCCACTTTTATACGTAAAGCTCCACTTCCAGTCTGTTGAGTAAGTCCCTCGCTGGGCCAAATCCTACTAGTTCTATCTCAGAAATCACCCTGCCCAATTAAGCCTTCACGAACTGGGTGTGAGACACTTTTGAGGAAGAGATCTCTGTTAGCTATCACCGGCCAGTCTTCATCCAAAGTAATTAGGTTACACAAAACAGTGCGACCGAAAATCAATCACCTTCCCGTCTATCATAAGCTCTCCACCATCACCCTTACCTCTGATATCCAAAAATAGGGAAAACTAGAAAAACTCAATCAGACTTTCAATTTTTAAATTAAATAACAGGGGATCGCCGAACTTAAACCTCTCTCATGGGCCAAGCAGCTGGCCTTCAGGAATTTCAGATGGTTGACGAATCATGATAATTGCTGAATCTTCACTGAAGCAAGAAACAATTAGTTGCGAGCTGCGAGGGGAACTTAGAGAAATTCTTGGAAATTCTTCTAAATACATCGAGAAGAAGATACTGTCTCCCTGGGGCGTTGCCTTGGCCTCGAGCCCATTTCCTTCTTCATAAAAGCAACGCTGGCTGTAAGAGAAACTCTGGCCGCCAACGTTTTCAACCCTTCCTCTACGATCTCATCAGAGGCAATTATATCACCTCCAATACTATATTTGCGGTATTTAACAAATTCCACACAATCCTAGAAAACACGACGAACCCCTTCAGATGTTTCTGCATATTAAATCCCAACGGGGATGGCACAACCATCAGAGTGGACCCTGTACTGAGAAGGAAGCTCATTAATGGGAAGCGCTTGATTTCATGATTCTGACTACTGATGCCTCGATTGATTCCTCGATTGATTCTTCAAACTCCTTCTGCTTTCTCAGACTGGTGGCTGTCTGTTCGCAACACCATTCGCATTGAATGGAATGACTCCTTTAAACTCACTTCCTTGTACAAAGGCAAATTTTCCTTCCGAATCTTCCCGAATTTTCCCATTGAGCCTTGGCTGCAGGATATGCCGTAAATTCGGGGAATGAAAAGACCCTTAATAGATTAGTTTCCAATTTTTCTGTCTGCAAGGCCTGTGGATGAAACGAACGGCCATATCATATTTCAGTGTGACAAGTTCTCTCCACATAGGATCGATTTCGAATGGACTAAGTTATATCAGTTTTATAAAACAGGTTGGAATGAGAATCCTTCCTTCTAGCTTGTGGGCATCATACAAAAACTGTGGACATCAACTATTCTACCGATCTATCGACAACATATCCAAAACCCTGTCATCATAGGCAACAGCCTACCATTCAGTCCCTGTCGAGAATCATCGCAAGCTGGTTCGTTGCGATCTCGCTTTGCATCGGTAGCTTGGACCTAGCGGAACAAAACCAAAACAACTGACACTCGTAAAGCTCTTCTTTGTGTTTATATAATAACAATCGATGGGACAACACGCCAATTTGGATTTAGACCTTGAAGTGGAATAGACCGTAACGGTACACTAGGAGGCAATGTCAGCACTGCATCCGTCTGAAATTATTACCCCAAATTGTTTCACAGTTGAATCACTGTATTTACGACATACTTTTTATCACCGACCTCCTTTTTTGCGGTGCTATTATATAATATAATATATTGCAAATAAATATACAGTATTAAAAGAAAAGACCTAATTTCTATTTATTCAGAAGCCGCAGGACGGAACACAACATCTACAACTATCATACCTAATTCGGTGCCCTGGCTTAAAGCTGTAGGTAGCCGTGCTCTTTTCCGGCTCAAATCGCTGCTACCGATATCTCGGGAAACTAAAGCCGGCGTGGATTCAGCGACCAACGCTGGCATTTCCTCGGAGGACGGTCTCTACGTGTCGGATCACAGCACTATAACCCGTTTCCTGGTGGACTCTAGCTCCGTGCTCTCCATTATTCCGAAACGACTCATCGCCAGATCACTTACCCAACAAATTCTCGTGCAACAAGCAGCCAATGGGAAACCTATCACCTTATTCGGCGCTCAGCGTCTCACCTTGGACCACGCCCTCCGCTGGCCATACATCATCGCTGATGTTCAAACAGCAGTCCTCGGAGCTGACGCACTCAAGCATCACGGATTAAAAATTGACTTACAATACCGTCACCTTCTCGGCAGCCTCACCAGTCTTTCCGCGATCTGCACACCCGACCCGACTCCACAAATTCACACCACCATCAATCGAGGCCGCCTTTTGCCAGGAGAAATAGCAACCTTTCCATATCTGTTAATTCACCACCAGATCATCAATGTAGCACCAGATTTCGCACGGCCTCGACGCCTCGCGGGAGAACGCAGCGAAGCAGAAGTTCGACCTCCTGTTGGACCGTGGTGTCATTCGACTCTCTTCGAGCCAGTGGGCCCGTCCTTTGCACATGGTGTCTAAATTCGACTAAATGGTCAACTAAATTCGATCACCCGCTCGGACCGTGGATACTGGTGCTAAAAACACAGAATCTACTCCAAGCTACTAGCGGCTATTCTCGGTGGTCGACTTGCAACGCGCCTTCTACCAGACTCCGATCGTTCCCGAAGACGTCTGCAAAACAGTCGTCACTACGTCCTTGGGCTTGTTTGAGTTCGTAGGTAAGCCAATGGGGTTGAGGAATGCAGCTCAAACACCGCAGCGAATTTTGAACTACCTCGTCAGGGAAATCCCATGTGCCGAGCTACTCAAGGGCTGTACGAGCAAGAAGTCCAAAATCAGTTGGGAAATCGAGGCAGACTCCGCGTTTGAGCGCTGCAAGCATAGCATCGCTTCCGCTGCCACTTCAGGTTTCTTATCATCGACCCAAAAGATAGCTTTGTGCAACGACGCCTCTAACATGGCTATCGGTGCGGCTCTGGACCAACAGCGAGCAGACGGTACACGGACTCCATTAGGCTTCTTCTTAAGGAAACTGTCGGCGGCTGAGCAGCAATATTCCACCTATGACCGCAAACATCTCCCCATTGTCGCTGCCGCCAAGTACTTCCAACGGAGCCTGGAGGGTCGCCAGTACGTGATCTACACCATCCCTTGGTGCAACACTCCGACACAGCTTCACCACGTCAGGCTAGGCAACTCGACTGCGTCGATCAGTTTGATATCCGCTTCGAGTAAACGCCTGGTGGCTAAAACGCCACAACAGAGCAGAGTTCGGTAATTTTAAAACTCCTGACGATCGCTTCGATTACATTCACGTGAACCTCATCAAGCTTTGTGAAGGCTACAGAAGTTGCCTTACTATTATTGATTACAGTAGTAGTTCCTGCCCTGGATACGACGGCTCCTACCATCGCAAGTCCCATATTTGATCATTGGATCTCTATTTTTGATATGGAATACGGAATGGTGGAACGGATTTATTATCGCCTTAAAATACACGCCCGAGATTTTATGGTTCCGAGCGCATGCAGCAGTCCTCCTTAGGCTACGCATCATTTTCAAAGAGGATCTGCAAGCCTCTCCGGCTGAAATGGTTTTTCGCTCATCGATCTGCATTCCGGACGAGTTCATCACTCCTTAGGATAAACCATCACCGGCTTGCGCAGCCTCTTTAGAGCTATTCGCCCAGTGCCATCTAGGTATCAAAACCAACATCCTTTCGTCTCCAAGGATTTGGCCACCTGCGAATATGCTTTCCGCCCTGTCGATGCCATCAAGAAGCCGCTAGAGGAGTCGTATATGGGACCGCATCGAGTAATAAAACGGTTTGACGCCCGAATATTCCTTGTAAACATTAACGGAGTCCCAAAAATCTTCTCTACGGACCACCTGAAATCTGCTTTTCTCAAGTTGGCCCGCACCCCATTCCGGAAGGTTCCACTATCTCCACCACAGCAGACCCAGTCATCTTAGAAGTCGTAACCTTTGCCTACTAATCTGTAGCCTTCGGATCTACATTTGGCCCCATTCTCTCTTCGACAATACGATCAAAGCATCGTGGCCCCCAAAAGGAAAGTCACACTTTCACTTCCTTTGCCGAATGCGAAGGTCATTGGGGAGGGAATAGCTGTTGTGCCGTCAACGCTCCTGCCGCAAGCTCAGTGCGGTCGGTCAATTCATTCGTAGCGGTCCTAGGAATTAGACGCGAATTCTTTCGCTATACTTAAAACTCACTTTTCATCACCGACCTCCTTCTTCGTGGAACTATTATTACATTGCTAACAAATATACAATATTAAAAGATAAGGAGTTATTTCTATTTATTTGCTAACATTAGGACTAATGTGTTGTTAAATTTACCTGAGTAGATACCAGGGTCAGATGTTTTTTGTCCCTTAGATTTTATATAGGAGCATGATTATGATTTTTTTTCGATTTATCGATTTCTGAAAATGGGTTCAAGCCATTTGATTTCTCGTCGGAATTACAATTAATAACTGTTTTATCAAGGACTAATCCTTTTATTTTATACCCAATGATGTTAAAATTGCAATTGGTCCACAGACAGGCTAATAAGCCAATTTTCATAAAACCTCAACAAAAGATAATCTAACTTGCCAGGTAGATAAAAGCATTTGTAGAGAATCGCAAATGATTAATAATTTCCATAAGAAGCAAAGGACTTCTGGATTGTTAATTATCAACAGAAAATTGGTGATTTTACGATGGTCCAAAGACTACCTAAGATACTGGTATACATAAATCTACAGCAATTGAATGATGCCTAACAGGCACAGTCAGCGCCACGTGCTTCTTTGCTAACCAACTTAATTTCTTTCAAGAACTTCCAAATTAAACTTGATAATGGTTTATTAACAAACTTCCTTCCTTGAGAAATAACACCGCAGGCTTCATTGTTTAATGTTAAAACGCTTGCACGTGACGATGAATATTTCTGCCATTCACACTCGCATTCGAAATTCTAATGGTTTGACAACCTCCTCAAAAACTACTCCTGTCCGCAATATCTCAAATTTTCCGGCAAATCTATTTCCATCACGAAATGCCACATCAGTAAAATCCCTCGACCCAGCAAAATGAGGATAGAAAACAAACAACAAAATTTCAACGAATACAAGCATATTTCGCACGTACAACACGTGCCTCTTCTTAGCCCTTGGAACTGGATGTATTAGCCTTCATCTGGAACAGAATTAGTTGTGATAGCAACAGGCATGCATGAAAAAATTTCAATATATTTCCCAAGAACATTCCTGAAAGAACGTATAACATCGCATTTCAAAAACAAACAACATTTTCAAAAGCTACGAGCAAGCGACACTTTCGTTCTCTTAATGTACAACTGCGTGATGGAGAGTGCCCAAATCCTGTTTCCATAACTCCTCATTTTCGCATTTTAAGGATAAAGCCTCCAAATGGAATTGTTGGTCCATTGGAGAAGTAGTAATTTAACCCTCTAAAGCATGATTTCTTCGCTTCTATTGTAAATGTACAATATTATGTTAAGTTGCATTACCGCGTATTACCGGGTTTGCTTGATAAAAAGGAAAATGAACTTTAAGGGCACAAATATTTGTTTTTCTATTTCTTTCGAAGGAGAATAGCAGTAAAGAAATAATAGTTCATTTTGACCGGAACTATATTTTTTGTTTAGGGATTGAGGGATCCTGACACCGCATTTACTTTCTCCGACCAAATGGAGAGTAATTTACTCCCACCCACACCCACGTATCAGAGACGAAGAAGGCGTACGATTTCGTTAGTGGAACTGTAGCGGATTTACGTTGGTTATAATTTGCATTCGTGTTGTACTTTCATCACCATCAACGACGCAACAACCGGTATCCGGTCTAGGCCTGCCTTAATAAGGAACTCCAGACATCCCGGTTTTGCGCCGAGGTCCACCAATTCGATATCACTAAAAGCTGTCTGGCGTCCTGACCTACGCCGTCGCTCCATCTTAGGCAGGATCTGCCTCGTCTTCTTTTTGAACCATAGATATTGCCCTTTTAGACTTTCCAAGCTGGATCATCCTCATCCATACGGATTAAGTGACCCGCCCACCGTAACCTATTGAGCTGGATTTTATCCACAACCGGACGGTCATGGTATCGCTCATAGATTTCGTCGTTATGTAGGCTACGGAATCGTCCATCCTCATGTAGGGGGCCAAAAATTCTTCGGAGGATTTTTCTCTCGAACGCGGCCAAGAGATGCACTTTGTGTGTGGATAAAAACGTGGATTAACATCTACGAACCGCCTCGGCAACGCTGTTTCCAGAGTAGAGGTGACACCGCATCTGATCAGTTGCCTCTGCCCTGGACGAAACCGTAAGTCATCTTCGTCTCTGCTTTTTTTTTAAATTTGGCTTAATTTGTCAATATCTATTTTGCTGGGTTCTGAGTTGGACTTTCTCAGGCGATTTGGTCCATCATCAAGTGGTTTCGTACTCAGGATCCATCGAATTATTAACTAAAAAGTTTGCCTCTGCCAAGCTTAGGCCTGAACGAGGCGACATTCAAACCAGATATAATTCGCATTCTTGTTATTTGCGAATGTATATAAGAAAGCGATCAACATCTGAGAATCGCTTTCGGCTTCGCTACTCTGGGAGTAGCGGCGGGGGGGCTGTTATAGTTTGATAAGTTGCCTCTACTATAGAGGAAACCATCAATGGTTTTTAAAGTTGGGTGTTTAGTCCAAAAGTAGTTGCTCACGGATAAAAAAAAGTAGGAGAAAGTGTGCCTTCAACTGATTTAGTCCGTCATAAAGTCGATGCAAAAAAGAAGCTTCTGTTTATTTGACCAACGCAATGGTGAAATTACGTTTGTTACGGCGTACGATACTTTGCCCGTCTCATACTTGATCGCGATAGCAGAGTTCCAATGTGTTGTGCTCTCCCACTGATAGTGGTCAATAGAAATCACAGCAACTTGCGTTCATCAACCCAACTGCCGTAGTGAGAAAGATCTTGTAACGTCCTTTTGTGATTTGACCAATAGCTTCATTCGTGTCGGATTCATCTCGCGGACTGTTCAAATTTTTTTGACGCATGCTTAATAAGAAATTTTACCACAGCTGGCCAACAACTCGATCGTGAAAATAGCTCTGTTTCTCTGCGATGTTAGATGTTAGTAACTTCCTGAAAATTAGATTGCAACTTTGATGGAGATGCAAAACACACATTATTAAATTTCGGAATTACGCAAATTGCATCCTCAGCTTCAAGCTCTATGTGACAATGAAATATTAGCAAAGAAAAGGTCTAAATTCTTTGACAATACTTGTAGCCAGGACCGTTAAGAGGAAATCCGGCCCCGGGGTTAAAACTATATAGAAAATCGGGGCCCGGAATGAAAAATATAAGGGTCCGGGATGATAACTATGCGTGTCCGATTATTATCTCTTTTTTCTTTACATTTTCCAGTGCGGGCTCCTGAGAAAACTCCGGTCCCATGGAGAATCCCCCCCCCCCCATCCTCTTCCATCCTCTTCCATCCATTTCACGTGAAGCCTTATAGTGTAAAAAAATCTTGGCCAAAATCGACTATGAGGTTGTTAACGCGTCACAAGATAAAACGGACCTCAAAACGCAATCATGTTGATCATATAGCATGAATTTATCTATAAATATCAACGAATTGAGCAGTCAATCGTTTAGTATATTACGGAGTTAGATAACAACATCGAAGAATTCATTTCACCATAATCATAGAAATCACCTATCTCAGACGTTTTTCTAAGGCATGCTTCATCAGAGGGTTGTAGAACAACATTACGGAACAACTGAACAACTCCAGCAATTGAAGTTCCAAGAAAGTTGCAAACCAGACAGAAGCGCTTAAAGGAAAAAAAACTACGGCTGCATATGAACAATCCAGGAACAGAGCAAAACACTGAGGAATATGGCGACAAATTTCAGGAGTTGAGTGGAGACGAATCCTAGGGCGTCAAGAGAGCCCAATTGAAGCGCGTCAGGACTACGGTCAATTAGTCATTACCCTTCAAGATCAAAAGTAACTCACACAGAGTTTGAGTTTGAAACCAATAGAAAGGAATGTCCTATGCCAAAATGAACTGCACCTAGTCAGGGAAGTAATAGCCGTTGTGTAAGATAGGGACTGATTCATTTCAATACTTCTTTGGAAGCAAATTCCAATCCGTTGTAGATAGTCAAAGATTATCAAGAATTTTCCACCACCATGTAAAGATCTTTCAGATGGCATCACTGAGACTTCAACAGTACACGGGCTTTTTTGTCGGCTTTAACTTTAATGGACATGCATAAGAAGGAAGTCGATAAGAGCAATGCTGACTGTTAAGCCAGGACACCGAAATCAGCAACAGAACACGATGACGATGATATAAATGCTTCTCAAGACCAACATTAACAGCATTGGCATGACGGAGTTGCCTAACGACCCACTACTTGCCAAATTACTCCAGCAACTTCGAGACGATCTAGGATACGATTTAGAATTAACAACCAACAAAAATATCGTGTGATAGAAGAAGAAATGCACTGAACATACATACATCAGCATCAGAGAAAGCAGCTCTCCCAGCTAATCAGTTCGTGGGTAGTCAAAGCACCTTCACATCGTTTGGAGAAATTTAAAAAACTAGCGAGAAATAAGTATCGACTATGCAGGACATATGGGAAATTGCCATTTCTAACGATGATACAGCGGACTTACAACATTTGAATCATTCATTGAGACTGCCAAGGATATATTTCCAGGATGTTTACCCAGAAGAAAAGAGTTTTGGATATTTTGCAAACGAACGGCAATATTTAAAAAATGTACGACTACTGGACCCACTGAACACAACGTGCAAACACTAAAGAACAGACTCAAAACGATGCAAGGATATGCTGAAGTTTCTTACAAGTTTCTTATGTATGCGAGAAAATACAGAAAATTTTGTACTGGGATGTAATGAGCGCACTGTGAAATAGAGAAACTATGGGAGAGCGATACTTGAAACGAAAAGCTAAAATGACCGTTAAAATACAAGAACACTAGCGCATCTAAACGAAGAGTCCGCCATCTAGTTGACTCAGCGCTCCCTAAATTCCAAACAAAGGAAAAGCAAATTAGTTCTATATACATACTACGATAGAAACAACTACAACGCCGAAGCAACAAGAAACATAATATAATTACTTAAAAATAACAAAAGGCCTGTTACTGTCATTTAGATAGTCTCCGTTGAGCCAATGTGGGGTTGGTTAATTCATTTGCTTTCTTCAAACTACACTACACTTTAAACAACTGAAGTCGCCCGGAGTTGAGTTTGGGAAGATCCCACTACTTTTCCAGGAACCTATTTTCCTTCCCAAGTGTGCTAAGGGGCTATGTAGCCTTGGGACACATAACAAGGACAGAGGGACGAGCAAAAGCGGGCAAAATTGATCCTTGTCACACTAAATATTTCAGACCAATTTGCCTGACATCTTTCGTAGTGAAGATAATGGACATCTATTTTAAAATTAACGTTCGAACCCGTAATACCTTACTTACATCCTTGTCAACATGATTACCCAACAGGACAATTAACAGAAATTGCCTTGTATTAGTTGACGCATGTGTTACACATCGAAACGGGTATTAAAAGGTACAGGTACAAGTGTTACAATTTTGGATATTGTGAGTGCGTTGGACAATGCATTGAATGCGAACGGAATGCTTTTACCTGCAAAAGTCAGGAATACGCTAGCCTTTTGGATGGAAATAACAGGGATTACACAAGTTTCAAAAGCCAACCTAAGTGTGTGTATAACTGCGTCTGGGAACATGCCCAGAACTTTTTTTTTCTGGAATTGACTCTTCTTCATCTTCAAATGCGACAATCTTTGGGTTGTCTGTGGATAGTAATGAGACAGAAAGCTTTCTAAACTGGTACTTGGAATTACTGATGGCGAGTGACAGCATCACAATGAAGTTTCTGGGAAATTATAGCAGTGACACTCAGAAAGAGAAATAAGATCAGTTCCGAAAAGTACTAATCGAGCTTTTTCATTTGATGCCCCATATGACCATATTCCGTGAAAAAGAATGTACCCCCTTTTCGCATGTATGAGGAGCCCCCCTTGAAACTCACAAAATGGCGCTACTCACTGCATGTAAAGGGATACACAGACCACATGTTCTTACCAAATCTCGTGTCAATCCGTTTAGTCGTTTCCGAATAAATTGGATGTGACAGGCAGACGGACAAACATACATTGAATCGATTTTAATAAGGTTTTGTTTCACAAAAAACCTTAAAAAGAACTACACGGGGCAGAACACTGCAATCCTAAATGGCAGCCGCCCAATCAGATAATCTCTGGAGTGATATAGAAACATCTTGATAAATTAAATATACTTAACTCATACAATATGATCTGGATATTCTGAGTTTGACACAATATTGAGTTAAACGGCAATGAGAATACGGTTCTAGGGATGAGAACGCTTTTATGGAATGGGAAAGGGAGGCTGAGAACATTATACCGCGAGAAGTTAACAGAATGAAATACTCCAAGGTGTTTAAGGGCAAAGATGAACAAAAGTGCTTACAGGATTGTTTATGCCTCACCTCACACGGACGCTTTACTGATACCACGGCCGCTTGATTGTAGATAAAATCCGGCTCAACAGGTTACGGTGGGCAGGTCATCTAATCCATATAGGTGAGGATGGTCCAGCCCGGAAACATATATATATAATAGAAGGTCGACATCCATGATAGGAAAAGAAGACGTGGCAGACCCTGCCTGAGATAGAGCCATAGCATAGACCAATACGCCAGACAGCTTTTAGGGATATCGAGTTGATGGACCTCGGCACAAAACCGGGATGTCTGGAGTTCCTTACTAAGGCAAGCCTAGACTGGATATCGGCTGTTGCATCATTAATGATGATGAAGAAGAGCAATAGAATTATAGCGGGAGTACTAAGAGGTAAATGCAGACTATAGTGCCACCTGGAAGACCTGGAAATATCAGCAAATACTATCTGCAGATTCGGCGGAGAGGAAAATGGCAAACACATCTGGGGGACTCATAATACCAAATATAAGGCTAAAACACCTAAAAGTAAGAAACATCCTAAAATTTCTTTCAGTTATAAAGGGTCACAATACTTTAGAGATAGTGCAATCTCTCTTCATACTACATAACAATGTTATTGCTCTCCCAAAACTGGAAATCAAATCAGGGACAAAAGCGCCTATTCAAAGAGAGGAAGTCCTGGAGTTCGTATAAACAAAAATATGTGATAAACAAGCATGTCAGACTAGCCAGTGATATTTAGTTGCAGTAAATTTACACGGTAAAGTCACTTTGAGCTACTGTAACTTTGTTAGTAATTGTATGGTTTTCATAAATATGCTTCATATTACATTCTATAGTACAACCAACTTCTATAACTCTGGGATAAATTATTAATATACTATTATTGACTTATAATGAGCAGATATCGATATGGAGAGTATTTTAAGGCCTGGACACCATATAGAGGCAGCTTTATGGTTTTCTTCAGATTTTTCGGTTGGGTAGTTTCTGAGAATGGGTCCGTTAAAGAAATTATCACTTTCCACCAGTCCCACTCCCCGCCCTTCCAACAAATCAAGACCAGCCTCGAAAAGTACTAATCGATACCTTCCATTTCATACCCAACATGACTATAATAATAATAATAATCGTTGGCGCAACAAGCCATGTTGGATCAGGGCCTTGAAGTGTGTTAGAGCACTTCATTCAAGACCGTAACGGTACACTAGGAGGCAATGTGGTCAGCATTGCGCTCGCCCGAGATTATTACCCTGATTTGACTCAGGTACTCATTCACAGCTGAGTCGACTGGTATCCGACGTCAAATCACAATACAAATTCCACTGCCACCAGTGAGATTTGAACCGCGACCTTCCATACGACAGCCTTGCGCTCTAACCACTCAGCTATCCGGACACACCACAACATGACTATATTCGGTGAAAAGAAATTTTGCATGTATGGGGACCCCCCCAAAATCTTAATGTAGAAGGATATCATTCATTGCATGGCTGGGCGTTCACAGTTCCCACTTTCTCACCAAATTTCGTGTTAATCGATATAGCCGTTTCTGAGAAAAGTCAAAAGCCCGTGTGACAGACAGACAGACATAGGAGTGTTGACGCTACGCCTACCGGACAACGTGACAACTATTGGCTTCGCCGATGATATTAGAATGACAGTGGTTGCAAAGCACCAAGACGAGATCGAGATCTATGCAAATGAAGCGATATGGGAGATCAATTCCTGGTTGAGAAATTCTGGCCTTTCACTTGCTGAACATAAGACAACAGAAGTAATTCTCGTTAGCAAGAGAAGAAAGAACACAACTGTGAAAGTCAAAGTTTGCGAAAAAACAATTTACTCCCAACCATCGCTCAAATACTTGGGAGTAATTATTGACAGAAGACTCAACTTCAAAAGACACATTGAATACGCAGGAACTAAAGCGTCTTCTGTCGCTGCAACGATCTCGAGGATACTACTGACGATTGGTGGGCCAAGACAAAGTCGACGTCTGCTGTTTCTAAGGTAGTCAGCTCCGTGCTACTCTCCAGTTTGGGCAACTGTTCTGAATAACAAAGTGAACTGCCGAAAATTGGGAATGGCGTACCGGCTAAGTGCACTCCGGGTATGCAGTGCATATCGGACAACATCAGGAGAAGCAGGATATGTACTAGCAGTGATACTCCCCATAGACATCTTGGCGAATGAAGGCCGGCGACTCTACGACAAAACGTATGCAGCTGGAGAATGTAGCGCATTTCGACGGCAGCTAGCACGGTGGGAATCTATCGAAGGGTCCCATCTAGCGATGGGACGAGTCACAAACTGGTCGTTAGACATACCGCATCATTCCGGATATTCGGACATGGTTTGAACCAAGCCATGGAGAATTAAGCTATGAGTTAACACGCTTCTATGAAGGTTATCGTACTTATTTACATCGATTGGGTCACGACGACTCACCATGCTGCCCAAGATGTGGTAACGTAGCTGAGAATGTGGAGCAGGTCGTATTTGATTGCCCCAGGTTCACGGCGCACCGAACAAGAATGGAAGCGGTCGCAGACAGACGTTTAACACCCGACAACATTGTGGAGTTCATGCTGGAGTCAACGGATGCCTGGAACCAGGTTGTAAAGGAACTGCAAGCTATTCACCAACAGCTTAGGCTGCAGGAACTACGATGAAAACAAGCAAGGGAGAGAACCATAATGAGCTGCAGTTAAAAGCTGATCTAACGCCGCGACTCAATACTTTATAGGAGTTCCGTGGGAGAGTGGAATGAGAAGGAGCTGGTTTTAGTGAGTAGAAGTCTCATATAACTGCGTGGCAGGAGCCAGCAATAGATTTTGAACCTTTCCACTTTCCAACGCCGAAAAAAAAAGACAGGCAGACAGACAGACATTGAACCGATTTTAATAAGGTTTTGTTTTGCAAACAAAACCTTAAAAATGGTTATTCAATTTTGTATAGTGTCAATATTTCAATAACCGATATTAAAACTCACCTGGGCAGCGAACTACAAAGTGCATTGTCATCGTTTGATTAAAAATAAAGCAAATAGTTTGTAGATATTTACCTTTAGGCTTGAGCAATAAACGATATATTTTTTCGAGAAATCACTTATTTAAGGTTCACGGGGGGTATAACAACTGGTATCATGCAAGGAAAGAACTGCTGTTTTGACATTCATTACTCAAGAAAAAAGATTCATCAAACTACTTCCTGAACGAACCACGTGATATGTATGTATCTGTTTTAGTTCACTAAATAATTATGTAAAACATGCTGACGGAGTCCTTAAAAATTTAGACTGCAGATAAGTAACACTATGCAATGGAGGGTTAAAATTCGTAAATTGCGAAACATGCAAATAACCTGACAAGATTAATTTAATATGATGGAACCTTCCCACAATTCCTTACATTGTGTTTTAGATGTAATTATAATGGGTAATAAATGTTCCGCAGCGTTTAGAAGGATCATATTGTTAAGCATTGGAACCTTCCTGGATATGTTTTTACACCTCCAATTTGAGCACTTGTACATTGAAACAAGTTAGTTCTGGCTTTACTTTTGGATATAGTCTTAATTCAGAAGTAGAATTTATGCTGACACATTTTGACATCAGCTAACCTGGATGGTACCAGGATCGAGTTGGTTGAGCGCCAGATTCTAGATCTTGTGATCGAAGTTCGAATTCAACTTCCGACATGTTTTATGTTTGGCTCTTCTGGCTGCTGTAGGTAAATCACAACATTTATTTATTTAATGAGAACAATACACAGAAAACAAATTCCTTATTGCATATTGTCCTCAGATGGAGGAGCAAATGAAATGGCTTATTGTACACTTAAAACTGGAGAAGGAAATAGAGTCAAACAAACCCAAGCTGTAGGGTGCTGTAAGGCCGGCATAGCCTCGGGATCGGACAGTGGATGTAAATCTCGAGCTCCGCGAAGGGTATATAAAAAATGTCCGCACTATGTGTGTTATGAGACCAGGCGATACGGAAAGTAATATCAGAGTTGGCGGAGCAGTCCATCAGACAATTGCAGAGTTTGAAAAAAGTACACATATCAAGGAAGATACGGCGTTGCTGTAGGAAGGGGAGATTGAGGGAGCGGAGTCATGACGGATAATCAACCCCTGGAAGGTTCTTTTTGGAAAAGAGGTCCGGGTGAATTTGCTTTGTACAACTTTAAGAGCGCGGCAGTCACGAATGAGGAAGGGGAACCAAACTACACAGCAATATTCAAGGATGTTTCTGACAAGGGAATTGAAGAGGTTAAGGAGGGATGGATTGAGATAAAGTTGGAAGAGGAACGTAGGATAAAACCAGACATTTTAGAACCTCTATTGATGATGTCAACGAAGTGGGAATTGAAACGAAGTTTGTCGTCGAATATTACACCCAGGTTTTTGAAGGAGGTCAGTAGTGAGAGGGGTTGTCCCCTAAGGGAATAGGAAAAGGGTGTTGGGGAGGGTTTAAGTGAATAGCACATCCAGTATGCAAAGTTGAAACTTCTGGAAGTGGGGAACATACTAAAGTTCCTAACGGTTACTGGCCTGCTTGAGATACTATGATCAACAGGTACACTATAACCAGTAAAAGGGGCACAATAGTTCTTCAAGGACGCGGTGCGACTTTCCCTTAACAAAATAATAATACAGCACATCCAGTGGCATTTGCTGACATTCAGTGTTAGCTTGTTGACCGGATACCAACGGACTAAATTATCAAGGTTGAACTGTAAGAGAGCACAGTCTAACGGAGACGAAACAGAGGCAAACAATGAAAGGTCGTCTGTGTAAAGCAAATACGGGCAGGTGAGGATGGAGGCGAGGTCATTGATAATAAACAGGAAGAGTAGCGGGCCAAGTATAGAGCCTTGAGGAACATCAGAGGAAGGAGAGAAGGAACGAGATGAGCAACTATGAAAAGAAACTTTGCAGGAACGGTCTGAGAGATAGGAGGAAAGCCAGGAGATGACTGAGGGAGGGAAGTCTAGTAATGAAAGTTTAGAGAGGAGAATGTTATGGTTAACGATTTGGAGAAATCGTGTACTCCTATCGTGAATTCAAGCAGTTAGCAACAAAGTTGGTAAAGACCAGAAGGTTTGAAGCCGTAGATCTATGTTTCACGAAACCATGCTACTCTTTGACAATAAGGTGACCGAGGTGCGCGGTCAACCAGTCGTTGACGTATCTTTCGAGGATTTAGGAGCAAGAGGAAAGAAGAGAAATGGGGTGATAATTCACAGCAAGAGAAGGGTCTCCGATCTTGAGGGTAAGGGCCTCTTTCCAGAGACGGGGAAAGTAGTATTCATCTAGGCTTTTGTTGAAAATTGTACTCGGCGGGAAGGAAATGTGTTTTCTAGAGTTAAAAAAGAAGAGGTTCGGAAGCGCATCGGGGCCAGATCCGACATTGGGATCAAGATTACCAATGAGGAACTCAACCAAGGAAGGCGTAAAGAGCGGAGTGACCAGAGATTCGGAGTAGTCTGGAGTTATGAGAAGCGAAGAAAGAGAAGTAGGTGCAGAGGAGGTCGATAATTGCGACAATAATGAAAATGAAGCACAATCTTTTTCCATATGTAACGGAAGAAAAGAGGAAGAGGCCCTGCGAGTGCCCTATAATCCGAAGAGAGTAACAGGGGGTAAATCGGGGCCCTGAGAGAAATCCTCCTTCCAAATTGCACAATTTATCTAATTTCGTTAACGTCTTCCTATTCCAGACTTCCGAAAAAATACTAGTCCCTTAGTGCAAAGGAGCAAAGAAGAGAGCCTTATAGTCGGGATAAATTTCCGCAGTTTGAAAATTAAATTAGTTCATCCTGTCATTACCACGGGAAATATGAATAATATTTTAAGACACCATTATTCCTTGGGATATAAAAAATCGCCGTATACTATACGGTTGAATTTCAATCCAGTCATGACTTCAGCGTGACGGTCAAGGTAGTTTCCCACATTAAAATCCCATCACCATTACAATGAATACAAAGATTGTCTTTTATGAGCCTTTTTTCGTGCTTCATGCCACCACGTACATTATCCGAGAACGAAATGAATGCAACCTTGTATAGGGTGGGACCATAAAAAACATTTACGACTGCATTTATGGCGCTGTTTGCCTTCAATAATTGGACGGATAATGAAATTTGTTGCAGGACACCTCCATAAAAGATACTTAGATTATTAAATCTGTAAATACAATTTTAACATTTTATATATTTTTTTGAGCACGAGATTATCTTGAAATATTTATAAAGAATAAATCTAAGGCGACCATTGACTCAAGACATTTTAATAATATAATAGGAACTTGACTGTAAGTCTCATTTGCATTTCTGCCATACTTTCAGTATTATAAGGATAACAAAAGATGTACTAGAGCTCACTCAACACAATCTTATGACGAAACGAACTTGGAAAATTCAAGTTTACAACCCGTGACCTCAATTTAAGGAGCTAAGAAAGAAAAGGCGGACAAATTTACACTAATGATAACAGAATATCTGTAATTGCATGAAACGCTGTAACTATGATGTAATGAGTGTTTTCAGCGGGTTCATTTAAAGTCCAGCAATATAAGGAGCGCCAACTTCATTGAGCGTACTCTCATAATCAGACACATTTGTAGGCTAAAATTTCATACCTTCTTGTTGAAGAAAAACAAGCAATTAACTCCAATGTTTATATGATATCGCATATCTACATTTCAAATGACCTTGTCGCATGGAATATCTTCTGGGGAATTAGGGAGGCAACTTAAAGCCAAGGGATAATCCAATCTCAAACCAGAATGTGGGGTGTACAAAGGGCTGAGTGATCACAACCGATAACAGCTATGACGATGAAACTATTTCGTTCGAAACGTCTCACCATAAGTCAAAGCTCTTACTGTAAAGCCTATGATCTTGCCAGTCCTTATGTCCTATGTCTCCGAGAAACCTCTTCGAAAAAAATTCCGAACTCTTGGCCACGTTCGAGAGAAGAATTCTCCGAACAATTTTTGACCCCCTACATGATTCCGTAGCCTACATAACGACGAAATTTATGAGCGATACCACGACCGCCTGGTTGTAGATAAAATCCGGTCTAATAGGTCGCAGTGGGCGGGTCATTTAATCCGTATGGATGATCCAGCCCGGAAAGTTTATAAGGGCAATATCTATGGTAGAAAATGAAGGCGTCACAGACCCTACCGAAGATGAAGCGATGGTGTAGGTCAGGACGCCAGACAGCTTTTAGGGATATCAAATTTGTGGACTTCGGCCCAAAACCGGGGTGTTTGGAGTTCATTACTAAGGCACACCTAGACCGGATATCGGTTGTTGCGTTGCTCATGATGATGATGATCATAGGGGTTAAGGAGCGCCTATAGAAGGTGAATTTTAGGTATCAGGAGTCCCACAGATTAAATAAACTTTGTCTTGGCTCAGAAGATTTATCAGCTTGGCTATGCGAAGTAAATTGTTGCATGACTACTTGCAAAAATGTATTTGCCTTAAGTTGATAGGCAGACAACCTATGCTGTGTTAGATGAATTTACGACCTTGGTAAGAATATTCTCGTCTTAACGATGCAGGGAAGATTCCGCAATTTACCCTGAAAGACAATATGGAAGCGTTGAAAAAGGCTTCCTCTGGCTTCCAAATGAGGGCTCAGCTGGCGAAACCAATTCTAACATGGGTCTCTGAATGCTGTTAGGCAGGAAAGCGGCAGCAAGACAGTTGATAATATAAATTTTCCTGATTTCGGGTGGCCCGGAAAATTACCTGAAGACCTGATAGCTTTTTTCCGGGTCTAAGATGTCGGCTCCGCCGAATTTACCTTTACCTTCTAAGTCCGCAACCACTTAATATCGGACCGGGCCAAATGGGGAGCAACTTAATCCCTCTTTTTTTGATCCACGGACTCCTCGTTTAGGCTTAGCACCCAAACTATAAAAAATAGTAGGCGAAGACGGCTTTACGGTTTCTTACCAGGGCAGAAGCAAATCGTCAGACACTGCCTCACCTCTGTCCTGAGAGCAGCCCTAATATTTTTTGAAGTTTGGGTACTAAGTCCTAAACGAGGGGTCCATTAGCCAAAAAAAAAGGAAGATTTAGTTTCTCTCCATTTGGTCCGGTCCGACATCGAGTGAATGCGGACTTAGGACCCGTCAATCCTTAAACAAAATATTTTACGCTCTGATCAAGCTTTGGCCCAAACTTTGGGCGGATTTACGTTCAATATAATTCGCAGTCATGTCGTGTTCTGCGAATTATCCAAAGGAGCATTTAACATCTGGAAGCCGTTCCGATCACGCTCCTTCCAGTAGAGCAGTGCAGAGGTGAGGGGGCGTCTGACGACTTGTCTCTGCCCTAGTAAGAAACCGTAAGGGCGTCTTCGCTAAATATTTTTTGAAACTCCATGAAGGTTTGTGCTGGAATATTCATTAGAGCTATCCAATATATAATAAGCAAAAATATGGAGGCGATAACAAACTACGATATTAACGGCGATTATATTTGTTGGTGCAGTTCGCACCTCAATATTCCGGTATCTAAATTTTGGAATACCTGCTTCGAATAGAACTGCAGATTTACAATTCGGACGGCCAAGAACGAGAAGTTTGCGGTAGAAATATTTGTTACATCATCTATCATGGAGTGGTGGATGTTAAATGATAACATACTCTCCGCCCGCAGGGGTATACATTTTGTAGTGGGCAATAAACCATTTCCTTTTTTCTGAAACCCTCCGGGGATTAGTGCATTGTTTCGTGAAGTTTATGTATATAACCAAGTAAATCAACCTTTATCAGCCTCCATGAGCGGTTTTGAAGACTGAAGACTGGCCGTGTTTAAGAATATCGAAAAAAAATCGATAGGAAGATGTCATCAGCAATCAAGGCATAGGACAATGGAGAAATAGGGCAAGCTTCTTGGAAAGCCGTGGGGAGGTTTGCGCATCATTTCCAATAACTGACAGCGATGTCGCAGTATGCCCACACATAAGAGTTTAGGGCAAAATGTATAAACTTATATATATTTTCTGGTCAATATTCATATGTCCTCGAAGTGCGTTGTGCTTTATCCTCTTTTTGGCTCAAAACCTTCTTAAAAGCGGTTCATGTACATGTACATCTGTCACATGTACTTTTCTTAGAAACAACTGCACCGATTAATTTCCCGAAGTAGATATGAGTTCTAACTTCGGTTGCAAAGAGGAGGAGCGCGGGGATCCGAAAGGAGGCAATTACTTCAAAGACCCAACCAAAAAATGTGAAAAAAAAAATTATGGCGGCCCATGTGCATGGTATTGTGGCACGGCAGGATTCGCGACATTTATTTATTTCGAACGTCACGAATACCAGCGGACAGGTGACGCCACCGGCGCTCCACTCAGTTCAGACCTCGCTACAAGAGGAACAGAGTAGGTGGCGAGAAACGTCAGATAAAAAATAATAATAAGAAAAAAGAGTTAAGAAGATAGTTGGCAGTCATTGTGAAAAGAACGAGTTTTGTGCAGAAAGAAAATAGTTACGGACGGAAATCAGTATAATTTCTAATATCCATGAATTAAAATAGGAGTACTTTTTTGAAATTGTGTATTGAACGTTGTTAAATACAAGCTCCTATAGTATCTAGGACTCAAAATGCCCCACGTTACGGCATCTGCTTAAATAAGGTTACTAATGTATATATTATATGTGTCGAGTGTGGAGTTGTCAAATCTCCCATCAGGCGCATCCCTTCGTACGGATAAGAAAACGCTCGATGGATGGGCATGCACATGCATGCACCAGAAGATGTGCGTGCATGGGCATGCCTATACGCAGGCCGGGTAGGTGGGAAGTAAACGTCCACCCGCGGATAAACATTGGCTATGGGAAGGACACGCAGAATTCAAACCAAATGTGGAGGACGTGAAGGGTAGTTTTTTACAGTGCAGGGCTTCGGAAACCCAGTACCGGCGGTTTTTGCGAGTGGGCAAGCGAGCTCCCGGCCGTCGATATCCAACGACCGTAGTGCCTCAGTAGTGGGAAACTTGGCTACTTTGGCATTTAATGCTACAAGAGATCTTAGTGGAGTGAAAATGAGATCTACACCGGATCCTCTTCGAAAAAGCTCAAAACTTGGGGGTCACCACAGCAACTTTACCCCTAGGCAGTCGAAATTCGTCGAGGACTCGAAAAGGAACTTGGAGAGTCCCCGGACTGACATAACTATGAATGATGTAAAATGCGATCGTAGAAGGCAACAAACTGCAACAGTGTTTGTTTCATTGGGGCAACGCATAAATGAACTCTGTGAGTTCATTAAAGGCAGGCGGAATATCCACCAAAATATCAGGACTCTGATACGAAGTTGTCCTATATTAGGTCAGTGGACGAGAAAAACGCCCAAGGTCATGTGGAAAAGTCATACGGGAGACGCAGGTGACGCCACCTCAACGTAAGATAGGTGAGAACGCGGGCAAATGGAGTAGGTATGGAATAAGTGAATCCCTTGGTGCCAAACAAGCGGCCAAGAAAAAAAAGCCTCACCCCCAAAGAAAGCTGCGCCGGCGAAAGTTCCAGGTTAATTAAAGGTCCAACTGCGACAGAAGGAGAACAGCCTACGGCTTATAATCCCGAAGAATGGGCAAAGTTGGTCGCAAAAAGTGGCACAAGGAGAAAAAGAAGACTCGTTTGGAAGTAATCATTATTTCCAAGAAAGGAGATATGTCCTATGCCGACATTCTTCGGAAAGTCAAAGCCGATCTGGAACTGGCAGAACTGGGCGGCAGTGTGCGCCTTATCAGGCATACGCAATAGGGGGATCTGTTGCTTGAACTAAACAAATCTAGCGAGAAGATAGTGGATAGCTTTCGCAGCCAGGTGAAGAAGGTGCTCGAAAGCTCGAAAGCAACAAATAGCGATCGAGTGCAAAGACCTAGACGAGGTCACTTCATCAGAGGTTATCTGTGCTGCGCCAAGGGAACAATTCAACCTTAGCGACCTAGAAGACAGTGCCATTAAAAGGATGAAGAAGGCATATGGCATATGGTACACAGACCGCTATTATTAGCTTCCCGGTCAAATCAGGGATTAAACTGATTACCGCGGGCAAAGTAAGAATAGGTTGGGTCGTGTGTCGACTTAGGGAGCAAATATCTCTGAACAGATGCTTCGATTTCGGTTACTTTGCAGCAGCATGTACTAGCGAGCACAATAGATTGAGAAGGTAGCCCACCTTATCCAAGACTGCACTGGAAATTCACGATGCATGTTGTGCAAAGGGAGAACGGGAGCAGACCGCCGCTACGTTGCAGGTGGTGGAAAGTGCCCGGCATATAAGAGGGAGCTGGATCGTAAGGCTAAATGAGGTTGATACAGATTAACCTCAGCCATTGCGAGGCATCCATATCTGCAGCTGCAATGCTCTTCCTAGTGAAACATTAGCGCAATATGAGGAAATGCTAGACGGCTTGGTGTTGGACGCTAGAGACCATAGCTGCAAAATCATTGCTGGCGTTTTCAACGCGTGGGCTTTACACTGGGGAAATCAAGTGACGAAGACCAGCGGCTAAATCTTGCTTGAAACCTTCGCGTTGCCCACCTTACGAGGCACTTCAGTACCTCATTGGCGTTTCATAGTGAGCAATTGTCCTTTTCCCATTATGAGCAAAAATTTGCACCACTTTGTGCTGACTTATTGGAACCACTCCTACTTTCTAGAATATAAATAATAAGTAATTTTGATGATTGCTATTTTTTAATGGCGCCAAAAACTGCAAGTGTAACTGAAGAAGAAGCGCAAAAGTACTATAAATCTAGAAACTGATTAGTAATGTTTATCAGTTCTCGATTTTTGATAATGGGTAATGCGTGTTGAATCTCTGTGATAAGCGTCGGCCTCTTAATAAGAAATGAAAGGTGTTTATAAACAAGTTGTCATTCAGCAGTGGATAAATTACTTTCCTAAATAGATAATACGAATCTCCAGGAACAGTTGGTATCGTTCTAAAAGGGGTACAAAAATGTAACTGATAATGGATGTGTTAAGAGGAAACGATAAATACAGAGTAAGAGCGATATAAACTGGACATTCTAAGCCTAAATAAAATCATGTTATCTTGAAAGGTGCTCCTTTTCCGCTTGCCGCACTAATAGTAATGTACTTTTGTACTCTGGAAATTATAGTAGTAATACACGTGAAATCGATGTAAGATTACCTCTGACAGCTACCGCAGGGCGCGTTATTTTAACATGCCAGCCGATTTCTGACAGACACCTGACTGCAAGATTTCAGCCCAAGTTAAGGAGCATCACGAATGCACAGTGCTATGTACCAAAGGAGATTTTCCACAAAAGTGACATTGTAATAGGTGATCTGAATACCAAGGTCGGCTTTGACAAAACCTTCCTCGGACATGTGATAGGAAAGCATTGTCTTGGCATACATAACAGTAATGGTGGGAGCTTTGTGGATTTCTGCAACTTCCATCACCTCGTCAATGGTGGCACATTGTTCGAGCATAGAGCATGCCATAAGGTCAGTTAGGTTCAACTCACCGACACCCTACGAGCAATCAGATTACCTTCTTTGCAATCAGCACTAGATTGATAAGTCGTCTTCTGGATGTACGTAGCAAGAGATGCGCTGACCTCGATCATTATCTAATGGCCATTAACCTTTACTTACGTGTTAAGTACCCCATTTCTCGTAGAATTAGGGAGCTGCGCGAGGTTCAGATCTACACTTCATCTTCTCTTCATCGAATACTAGAGAGCTTTCGTCAACGTGAACAGGGAGTGTATCTGGCGTACTCTGGAGTCAAACGGGCTCGGGCAGAAACAGAAAAGTTGCTGAATGTCAAAGATACTTGTTTTTTCCGAATCAATTCAACTCACACCTCTCAGTTGACTGCCTCGGATAACCACCAGTCAACCTAGTGGAATTGAGAACCAACGTGCGTGGCGATAACGGCGACTTTATGGATGGCATGTGGAAACGGCTTTCAGGGTAATGTTATAGCTGCCTCCGTCCGAAAACAATCATGGCAGGGCTATAAGTACGTTCAAAGCTATGACACCATTAAGTTGGCAGTGCAGACTCCGTTGAGACGGACTTTTGACCATCGGCTCATCCCGAACTCACATAAGGATTTGTGTCAACCTACATGTGACTCCCTGCTCCTATAGACAATCACGGGGATCATTTAAGACTTTCTAGCGGAGATAGCAACTTGCAGTTGGGACCCAAAATACAATCACAACATAAACAACAACAATCACGACGGCACAACCGGCAATAGCCGAAATGTTTAGAAGGAGCAATAATATACCACGTTCAACATTTCTGGCAGCAAGCGTGAAGGAGGTTATGACAATCACCTACTGAAAAAATAGACATGCTCGCTGTCTCAACGGTGAAAGCGACTAGTAGTAGAAACGGTAGTGATACCGTGGAGGCAAGAGTCTTGCCGGTCAAAAAGGAGAGGGGCCATCGAATTCGAGTTTGGAAAAAGGGCCATGGAAACGCAAGTCATCCCACCGTAGAGGATGGACCTCATCTGAAAGACAAGGGTAGAGGAAGAAAGGATACTCAAGAAGAAGAACTACTGGACCTTATTACACGCCAACAAAACTTCTGGAAGACCGCCGAAAAATCACATCCCTAGCGCAGCCTCTAGTTGCACAGAATGCAAGCCGCCAGCCCGCCAGATAGGGAACAAACAATCGATAGAAAGAGGCGAAGGGAATCTTCTGACAGGGACGCCGCAAGAAGAATTTCGTGAGGTTGTAGCCAAACGAATCAAATAGCGTCGTATAAAGGAAATTCAATAACAACAAACTATGTTGATTAACGACGCACTGTAGCTAAGTCGGAGTCAACTACGACGTCAACAGCCAGGGGGCTACTTGTCGAGCTTGGGTGGAAGATCGATAAGAGGAGTACGTTTTGCGAGATACTCCAGAGAATTCTAGGCACGAAAGCGGTGGTTTCCGGGCTAGAACCCATGTGACCTCTTGAATTAAAGGATCTGAATTGTTTCACTAATAAAATAAAAGGGATTATTCAGATGTGAGCAACATACCATAGAGCTGGCTATTAGCCATTCTTATTGTTCCTGAGAACACAGCAAGTCAACTACTTCATTGCGGGAAAATAAAATCCGGTGAATTATTTCCAGGATAAAGCGGAGCACGGTTCCAACCAGCAGTTTGATGTGCGGAGGAAGTACGGACATATGTACATGGTAGCAGGGACTTGCAAAGGGCAGGACAGAAGCACTTTGTGTTGGAAGTGTGGTGCATAGAATTGCAGCTGCTCACAACCTGATCGGGCAGAAGAAATAAAAGTTGCCAGGGACCCATGGGGCCTCGGGTATAAGCTGTTTACCAACAAATTCGATGCCCATCGATTACCTTGCCCGATAGAAGCAGTGAAGCTGGGTGTTTCTTTCTTCTCCTAGAAAATTGTGAGGCTTGCGCTAATAACCAAGGGCAAAGGCGCCGTTAGCGTGCCGTCCTGCCAGTATGTTAGACAAAGCGGGCAGGCTGCTTGAGAAGCTCATCAAGCTAAGACGCATTCCGAGCTGTGGAGAGTACTCACCAACACAATATGGTTTTAGAGCGAGGCGATCCACAATTGATGTCATTAAGGGAGTGATCGAAGCGGTAAAATTGTTGCATACAACAGAGTCGTCACTGTCGGCGAGTGTAACTCCTTGTGACTCTAGACGTAACAAATGCCTTCAACTCTGTGAGGTGATGTCACATACTTGAGGCGCTGGAAAATCGTTTCCACACTTCAGCCTACTTATTGTGGATATTAAGAGACTATTTAAAGGATCGTGCCCTGCGCAAAATGAATGTCATATTGGAAATGGCTCAGGGATCTATCCTTGGCGCATAACTTTAGAACGCCTTCTACGATGATGATGTTGCGGCCCTGGTTACCACACACTCCATCATTCTTTACGGTTCCGAACTATGGGCTGACTCGCTCAATAAGGAGATGTACTGAGTTGTGAGTTGTTTTCGCCTAGCGTTTCATCCCGGAGCTAGCAGTAATGGAATTACTCCGATCGCCCTCCATGCTGCCCAGCGGAGGTATATATACCCCAGAAAAGGCGAAAGAAATAAGGAAGCCGTCGCTTGTGAAGAGAAAGCCTACGCTCTTTGCGCGAGGCAGCAATCTTGGCAAAAAGAATCGAGAGCTAAATGGACCGCATATCCACGGTTAGGTTGACTTTCCCCTAACCCAGTTGCCACGGGTATTTTCAGTGTTACCTGCACACAACCCGGAAATCACGGTTGTCCGACTGCATTTATTGCAAGAATGTGGTGGATGATGCCTGTCTTATCTTTTTTTCTGCGTAAGATAGGATCGCCTTCACCGTTAGGTTATGCTGCAGAGCGAGGACACGCTGAATCGCGTGGCACAGTACATTCAAGGCATTCTTGTTGTTATTGTTTTTTTGTTTGTCCCCTGGGACCCGGCTGGCTAACAGTCCAAACAGGACCTGATACCACCCACAAAGTACACCAAGAGGACTGTTGCCAGGCACTTACTCTATGTTATCAGAAACACACACGTTTATGGCCAAAAAACAGCCAAACATAAATTTATGGAATTTGACTCTTCTCAAGATGCATTGTAGAATCGAGGGTGGTTGAGGTTCGAAAACCAAGATTCAGTATTCCTTTGGGTGAAACAAAAGGTCTGCATCCTCCATCCGAAAGGCCATCAGCTCAAACCTGAAGGCCGGTAGCAACTTGACGCACGAACACATAAAGGCTGCTCGATAGTTTAAAGGTATTTGATACCGTGTGGATCAAGTACTTCTCCGCAACTATACTAACCATTGTGAACCAATGGAGTGCCGAGGGGTAATGATAGATCAATGCAAGAAAGAAATATAAAAGGACATTATTCATGCAAGGATCTCCACACCCAAAAAGTTAAGTGAAGCCGATTCGGTAATTTTTCTTCGGAAGCTGTAAGCGCACGCGTAGCCTCCGATTGAATTATGGGTAAAGCAGCGTGAATGCTAGAGAAAAACGATCCTTTGACACGTGATACCGCCAAAAACTCATCCTACTCCTATTTATAGGAGTCTTCCTGAATTGCCTTCAGAACATCTACAGGTTCGGCCAAACTTGCGGGACTAGGGCCCGAGCCTTAGGGGCCTCTACATGGGTTAGTTCATTTAATAAATGTCCCGCGTGCGTCGGGCACCATAAAACTTTTAAATGCTTAAAAGGGGGTCAGAAGCGAGGGCATGCATTTTGCCCACTAGATGATGCGATGGCGTAGTTTATAATTTGCAAATATGGAGAGAGTTTGTAATGATAGCAACCTTCTCCTCACCTATTCCGAAAGGCACCTTGATGGCCTGAAGCACGGCAAAAAGTTCACCCGGTAAAACCAAACTGACATCCAACGAAAATGGGCTTTACCACAGATCTATACGTATTGATGGCCTTACGGGGTGTGAGAATCAACGTGCCTGCCTTTTTGATTTTAGGAATAATGGATTATCTCCTTGCGTAGAATAGGTGATGGGTTTGACATGGGCAAGGGTGAGATTATTAATTTTAATGAGGACCCTGCTTCTCTTAAAAGATATAGATTGGGATTTGGTTATGTTGATTGGTAGGACCAATCTTCGGGATTCATTAACAAACGCGTTTACCTCTCTTTGCAAACATTTGGAAGTCGACAACCAATCGTCTTCAGTGGCCAAAATGAGGTAATGGTCCGCATATTAGAAGATGTCAATGCTATCAAAGCATTTATTATGCAGGGATGTTGTGTAGATATTAAACAACATTGGACTTAAAACATTCTTAAGGAGTAAAAGAGCAAGATGGATAGGAGAAATGTCAGAGTAATTGATGTCCCCTGAATTACGGGTTTGAATAGGCCTGGCCTGAGGTAATGTGTCAAATGGTTCCAGGTTAGAGTCCTAGACGCACGATCTTTTAGCTTGTAGTCTACCTGGGGCAGGAGTCCGACACTTTGTGCGTAAATGAATTACGCCTTCCTACCAAAAAAAGAATCTGACCTGCTCTACGCAGAGAGCAGACAGACATATAATGGGGCAAAATGTCATGTGCTGCATCAAGGTAAAGTCTCAAAGGATTTTGAAGTTCAAAACAGAGCCGCCAGGGTTACATGGTGCATTTCGACGCATGCTTCATGCTTTGGAGAACGCTATCTTAGGCACAGATGGGCGCGATGTCGCGGCGTTTGTTGCTGGACGCACTGTCGAACAGGCGCAAAGCAGACTCGCCATATTGATGCGACGGGTAAGCGGATGGATGACTACTCATGGTTTCAACCTTGCACTGAAAAAAAAACCGAAGTAGTCATCCTGACTAAAAAGAGAATTCCCACCCTATATCCCATACCGTTGGGCGAGTCGATAATCAAGTCAAAACCAGCGGTAAAGTACTTCGGGCTGACTCAAAGATGAGCTGTTTTGAGCAAATCAAAGCAGCAGCGAACAAGGCTGCAGCTGGAGTTTCGCCCTTAAGTAGACTAATGGCAAATATTGGGGGTCCTACGTCTAGCATACGACGTCTCCTGATGAGTTCAAAACAGTCTGTCCTGTTCTACGGCGCAAAGATATGCGCTAATGCTCTTAGCAAGGAGGTATATCGTAAGCGTATCGCGCAAGTACATAAGTGGGGAGCTTTGCGTGTGGCGTCTGCGTACCGCACTGTCTGTGAACCGGCCGTGATGGTGATCGCGGGAGTGATCCCTGTTGCCCTTCTTGGCAAGGAGCGTCAAGCCATATACGAGCGCAAGGGTTGCTCGTGAAGAACGGCAACGCAGCCTAGACGAGTGGCAACTCTCTTGGCAAAATGAAACTAGAGGCAGATGGTTCCCGCAACTTAGGCAACTTAGGTCTGTGGCTGAATCGGATGCATGGTAAAACTGACTATTTCCTTACCCAGTTCTTAAGTGGGCATGGAGGTTTTCAGTCTTACCTGCACAAGATTGGAAAGGCACGATCTCCGGATTGTATGTTTTGCAATGGAGTTGTAAAAGACGCCCATCACACTTTTGTTCTTGTGGAAGGTGGGATGAGATTCGTCAGCAGCTCTATTTGAACACAGGAGATCTCTCTTTAGACAACATTGGTAAGTGGAGCCGTGTTGCCCATTACGTTCGGGTCCTTCTCGTTGCTAAGAAGATAAAGCTCGACCGGTGGTTCCCCGAGCTGACAGTTCCCGTCCTTCTCTCCCCTCCCGTTGGTGAAAGGAATTCCCTGATTTGAAGGCTCCTCAAGGCGGGAGAGTTCGGGGACTAGCCTGAAGTAATGTGACAAACGGTTGCAGGCTAGCCCTCTGACGATGGGGAGATGTTTAGTTGATACTTCGACGACGTACCGAGAGTGCAACACTCTGCGCGTAAATGCATTCACTTACCTTACCCCAAAAAAAGAGTTGCATGGTGTCACCGTTACTTTTTCTTCTTGTCATTGGTGGCGTTCCTTATGCGGCTTTGGCTGGATGACATGGGCGGATTCAACGGACTTTACCATTTGCTCTTAAATACCTCGACTATGCCGGTTTGCTCACTCACCGGGTCATGGACTTTAGCCAAATGGCTGTGGATTTGGAAAGAGAGGCAAGTAGGATTGGACTGAAGATAAATACCAACAAACACACAGGTCAGTTATTCGTGGAGAATGTGATCAAAACATAAACAGGGCAGTGAATCGGTCACACATTAGGGGCGACCATTGCATTGTTTGCTACGCCTTCCAGTGGAAGCCACTCTCACAAGCTGGCCGACGAGCGTGTTGCCCCAAGAGCACTTGTCGCAAAACAGTAGACGAGGAGTGTGGGCGTCTCAGAAAGTCGTGGGGGGGAGTATGTATATAGCATCATAAAAATAGAAGTAGAGAGAGGAGAGAGGAAAAAGTAAGAATAAGAAAGAAGAACCAGAAAGGAGTCAACAGGAAACATATAACTAGTTTACCGTCGATAGTGAAGTAAACAGATTATTTCACCGAGTACCTAGTTATCTCCCTAAGCTGTGTCACGTCATTTTCGTATCTCTACCAAACACTTCTTTTTGAATATATCCGCATTCCAATCCAAACAAAAGGACCTGACAGAAATCGTTAAAAGTTTCACAAATCAACAAAGCACACAATTCAACTTTGATCGATTATACCATGTGAAGTAAATAGCCTAGAACACATACATATATCCGAAGGAAAGCCTTTCAAGTAAAGAGCAAACAAACAAACAGAAGATGAAGAAATACCTCATAAATACCATTCTGAATCTAACAGGGCTAATTGAAACCAAACAACAATATCGAATGTATAGATTGCCTCATTCAAGATTGCCCGCCCGACCACCGTCTTTGTATTCCATTTCAATTGTATCCACTTCACCTTCCTTTTCAACCGCCCACTCATGTGCATACTCAGGAAAAGATTTTTCCTTGCCTTCATTTACTTAGTCTTCATTCCCAATTTGCTTTTCAAGAAAAATATAATCTCAGGATGATGATGTCCTCTCCAGCTCGTGTTCTTCATGGCAAATATACTCGTTTTGTACCAATTCATCATTCTTTTTCTGCCAGGATTTACTTTCAAATTGTACACCATTTTCAGAGGAGCCCAGGGAGTTGAGGAGAGAGGAAAGTGATCACAAAAGAGGAATTATAATGGTTCTTTTTCTCGGCAACATGAAAAAACCTTTGAAGAGCGAAAACATTCTTTATTTCATTTCAAATGTCCTTAAAATTGAGCCTCCTTTTCTGGCTACGTAGCTACAAGTACTTGTGTTTCTCCCTTACGGACAATTTAAGACACTTTAGGTGAGGCAAATTGTTCTGGGCAACGAAATAAAGAGATGGCATTTGCTGGCTTTTTATTTAGTGTAATTTTCCTTCTTGTCTTCATTTTAAAGTAGGTTGGGCGGAAACAGATGGGAAAAGTTGTAAAAAGCTGATTATAATTACGTCTCATGATTTCAACTTTGGAACAGATTAAGAATACGAGCTTGAACGGAAAACGTTTTTGAATTTCTTCTGCTGAGTTTCAATTCTTAAGTTTGTTCTGAAGACGGAAAAACTTATTCTGATTTAGTAATACTTTTTGGGTTCGTAAGACGTACAAGTCCTGAGAGCCACATTAATGGAATACACTTCTCAACGCTATGGGTAATTAGCTGTTTTTGCTTTTAATTGGCCAATTAATTTTTCCTTGTGGAAAACAAAATTCAAGTCGACTCTGACCGATAAAGTATACATTGAAATTCGTTTTTATTCAAAACAAAACCAAAAAATCCCAAGGAAAGGCATTTCTAAATTCCCATGAACAAATGGAAGCAATATAAAGGAGAAAAAGCCGTAGCGAGATAAATCCCCTATGCTGTTTCCAATGAGATTTTATAACGAAAAATTTAATTATGTTAATTTCACATCATTAAAATCTCTCTTAACTTATCTCACGCGGAAATCCTTGTAGAAGCACATTCATACCTTCTTCCCCAATTCGTCTTATTAGCAGAGAGATAAGCTCCTTTCTATGGCGCTCAACCTTACTTTGATCAGACAATACCTAAATCTTGTGATTTGCCTCTTAATTAAATTTCAAATTCAATTCCGGCAATTATAATACATAATAATCCACCAAGTTTATTATTTATCTAGGGTTCAGGATTATCTTGACATTCAAATTATCCTTAACCCGCAGCACGGCCCATGTAATATTCCAGGAAACCTCTCTCCTGAGAATTTTCGTCTGTTTAATACACAGCCAACATGACAGAATGATACAACCATTAAAATTTGGTTAATGAAAAATTGATTACGTTTACAGCGTCAGCAAATGTGCACATGGGAGGGGGAATGGCTTATCTCTCGCATTTTTCCACGTCACATCCGACATCCATGAAATAAGCCAGTGGAGAAGAAATGGGCATTGGAGGTGTGGTAGGTACACAATGCATAAAACATGCGGAAAGGAGTGTGGCATCCACTTTAGATTTTTTCTGCTTCTTCTCCGTAAGAAGCGCCGTACTAACTTGATTCACAACATCTTTGTCAAATCTGAAGGCACGAAATGTCACTTTTATAAGATGAATTTTAGATAGGGAGCTTCAGTAGCATTACCTTGATTTCATTTAGGATTGCGACAGCATTGAATGGCAACTTCGTTTCTCCAGAATGACTTTATTTATTCATGTTTTTATCATACTCCTTTTCAATTCAGCCTTTCTAAGGAGGTTTGAGGTGTGGTAGACAAATCGATGACAGAGAGATATTGCATTAACTTAATACGACTCTAAGCCTCTATATAGTAGATGTCTCTATGTAGTAGTGTCGGCTTTGATGATAACCTGCTTCCCAGAGAAGATCCAATTTGAGTTCTAATTTGAATTGCAGTATTTAGATTGGATTGCAATATAATATCAATACTTGGGGTCAAGTAGTGCACAGCAGTATAGACTAACGCGGAATGTAACTCCCTGAGGTCAACCTATCTCTATTTGAGGATGAGCTGTCTCTTATAGGGCGATGTATGGCTTTTCGGTGGCCAAGCCTCTCGTCTACCAAGACCATTAGTGAGTGGTGATAGCCACACCCTGTACAAGGTGGCCCAACTATTAACAAAACGCTACGGATCTAGTCTGGGGAGTCGAAAAGCAACTTCCCCAATCCAGGGTGTCATGCGAACCTAGCCCATTGGATAGTTTGCAGTCGGGGGTAACTAATTGTATCCGAACGGAGCCTCACTGATACCTGGTCGCCTCAGTAAGAAAGTTTGACCTTAACGTACTACGGGGGGCTATGGCACGATGGTATGGTCACGTAATTCGCACTAACGAGAATTCACTTGGCAAGATTGGTCTGAACATCGAAGTAAGTAAGCGACCAAAAGGCCGGCCGAAACAACGGTGGCTTGATACGCTGGATGGGGATTTAAAAGTCTCGCGATTACATCCAGATCAGGTATTTGATAAAATAAAATGGCGAAACCGATCATGACAAGCCGACCCCGCTTGTGAACGGGACAAAGGCTGAAAAAAAGAAGAAGAAGTAAGAAGCGACAAGTGCATGACAGCTCATAGTGTCACATAGCTAAAAATTTCATTGCCTACTATTTTTTAGAAAGCTATTTAAATAAATCATTTGATGAAGAACACTGTATTGATAATAGTCAACCTCATACGCTTCACACTCGGAGTTTAATATTATAAGTAAATGTGAAGAACTTAACCTACAACAGATACAACCAAGTCGGGAAACCGGAAGCTGGGCCCTTCAGGTATGAAACGTTTTGTTTGCTTCTTCTGTGAGTATATTTGAGTGTAGAACTATCCCATTTGTACGTAGCCCGTTCAGAATATGCATTTAGCATGTCAGATTTAGTACTTCAGGTTGTAAATTTATATGGTAAAGACAACTTTGAGCTACTGTAACTTGGTTACTAATAGTATGATTTTGATCAAACTTGGAGATAACATGCTTCATATTATATTTTATATTACTCCCAAGTTTTATAACTTTGAAATAAACTTAAGGGGGTTTTACTCAATTTGTGTCCGGATAGCTCAAGTGGTTAGAGCGTTGGGCTGTCGTAGCGGAAGGTCGCGGTTCAAATCTCGCTGGAGCAGAGGAATTTGTTATCGTGACTGGATGTCGGAGACCAGTCGACTCAGCTGTGAATGAGTACCTGAATCAAATCAGGGTAATAATCTCGGGCGTGCGCAACCACATTGACCACATTGCCTCCCACAGTGTAGTGCGGTGTATCGTTACGGTCTTGAATGAAGTACTCTAACACACTTCAAGGCCTTGATCCAATATGGATTATTGCGCCAGCGATTATTATTATTACTATTATTAACATAATTTGATCAAATATCAATATGGAGAGTATTTTGAGGCCTGGGTACCATATAGAGGCAGCTTCATGATTTTTTTAAAATTTTTCGGTCATCACTTTCCACCCCTCCCACTCCCCGCCTTTCTAACAACAATCTCAAAACTAAGACCGGCTTCGAAAAGTACTAATTAAGACCTTTCATTTGATACCCCACATGACTATATTTGGTGAACAAAAATTTTACACCCCCCTTTTACATGGATCACTCACTGCATGTCTGGGGGTCCACAGGTCCCACCTTCTCACCAAATTTCGTGTCAATCGGTATAACTGTTTCTGAGAAAAGTGCCTGTGACAGACAGGCAGATAGGCAGACATTGAACCGATTTTAATAAGGTTTTGTTTTGCAAACAAAACCTTAAAAAGGGCTGGGGAGAACTAGATTCTTCGTGAATAGAATTGTATGGCTTAGAATGCGGTAAATTCGCGCGAAATTGCTAAGTTTCAACTGCTATAACTTTGGCGTAAATGGCCAGATTTTGGGTAAAAGTTGGCATGTGTATACGAAATATTGTCCTCTGTGCTGGTGGGAAATCGTAATCCTATAATGAATTAAAAGGAGGTTTTTAGCCAATTTCTACAAGTTAGTGATATACTATTAGTAAGTTTATTTGAGAAGATATCGAAATGGGATATATTTTGAGGCCTAGATTTTACCTAAGCACACCACCCTGATTTTTTTCAGAGTTTTCGGTTGGGTCATTTCCGAAAATGAGTCCTGTCTCACTTTAAGTGTGTACATTTTGGCTCCTTGCTCGCGCACTTTGCAATTCACGTCAAAACTAATATCAGATTCGGAAAAATATCTTTCATTTGATACACCACATAACTATATTCGATGGAAAAAATTTTGGGGCCTAGGCACCATACCTAGAGTTATTTTGGGGCCTAGGCACCATACCTAGGGTTATTTTGGGGCCTAGGCATCATACAGTGGCAGCCTCTTGACTTTTTTCACATTTTTCGGTTAAGAAGTTTCCGAAAATGGGTCGGTTAAAGAAATGATTACTTTCGATCTCCCGCACTCCCCACCTTTCAAGCAAATGTCAAATCTAAGACCGTACTAACCGAGACCTTTGGTTTGACACCCCACGACTATATTTGATGAAAAAAAGTTTACACCCCCCTTTTGCATGGGGACCCTCCCCTGAAATTTGATGTAAAAGGATGTAACTCACTATATGCGTGAGCATTCACAGTTCCCACCTTTCTACCAAACTTAGTGCCAATCGCTGCAACAGTCTCTGAGAAAAACGCGTGTGACGGACAGGCAGACAGACAGTAAATCAATTTTAATAAGTTTTTATGTTTACATAAAACCTTAGAAAGAAGGAAGCTGAATGGTTTTTGTCTTCCAGAGAAGAAGAGAAAAAACCTTCAACTGAAATATTTGGGAATTATTGTAAAGATGAAACGAGCTCTCACAGCTTATGGACTGTGTGTGCGAACCTTTGGCTCGATGTGCGGAATTAAGTATCATAGTAATCGAAATATATGTTAATATCATTAGGCCGATGTTCAGCTATGCACCCGCAATGTGATGGGTTAAGGGAAACAAAAGAGTTTTCACTGTAAACTTGTCACACTGCAAATAACTGTGTGGTTGGGTATTACCGGTGCTATGAGCACAACACCCAATGAAGGTTCTTTGCTTTACTAATCTTCATGCGAGTCATGAGAATCAATATTAGTCCGAGTGCCAATGAATGAGCGCGATAAACCGAACGGACCCGGGAGATGAAAAACAGACATAAAATGACAAGATTCATTGCAGACAGGAGCAAAAAGATGCTTTAGACATCATGGATGATGGCAATATCCTCGAGGAACCTAGCATCGATGATTCAGTGTCAAGTAAGCCGATAAAACTCGCTTATGAACGTTTTATTCTAAATTTTTTTAATGCTCAAAACTTCAAAGCGCTTTTTCAAAAACTCACGTTTTCAAAGCCGATGCCCCTCATAAGTCCCAAATTACCGGACTGATCCTTTTAAAATTTCGAACACTATTTCTGTATATAATTTACAAGGTAGCGCTGAAGAGTTTTTTTTTCAAATTTGTAAATATTTTCGATTTTGGAGTAACAAATTATCGGATTTCTTTTCGCAAAAATCGCGATTTCCCCTTGAAAAACCCTCCCAGCATTAAGTGAGAAAAGCGAGTCAGTTCACTATTGTACTAAGGGATAAAGATAGAAGCAACGGATTTTAGCTCTGCAAGTGGTAAGAATTCACAGACATGGAATCCACCAGCGGCTTGACTAATCAAGTTGGGGCCGAGGCACGAATTTTTGAGGCTTAACTAGATGCATGCCCCACGGAAAAATCTGTGGATGACACGGTCTCCAATTTAGTGGAAAGTCTGCACTCAGTCTCTACGTTGCAATGAACCGAAAAGAAAAGTACGGCAACTTCCTTAATGAGTGAAACTAGAAACCTCATTACAGTCGGTCTGTCGATGGCACTGCTGCCTAATGCTTCCAGAAAATGGGAGAGGAAGGCACGGCAGAAGGAAACTTCAGTCGCCAAGGGGAAAAAACTACGAGTTAAACGGTGCCTGTCAGAACCTTCCCCCTCCGCCTCTACCAGAAAAAGCGGTGGAAAGGGAGGCTGGTGGCGTGATCGCAACCGGGCTAATACCAGTATGTGGAAACGGATCCATGAAGACTAGATACCTTGAACCTGGGTACTTTGCCCAGTCGACGACAGCGCAAAGTACCGGGAAAAAATGAGAAGTTTCTTGGGAATAAGAAGACGCAGCAAAAACGGAACTTTCAGCGGAAGGTGGAGACAAGGTGGGGGTCCCGGTGAGACCCATACTGCGCAGAACAGACTCTTCAGTTAGTGGCGGTTTTCACATAAAACTGCACTGAGAAGGATGACCATTCAAATCCAAAGAGCTTCAGACAAGTCAGCTTAAAATGTCCGGAGAGAGGAGCGTCACATTCGTTAGAAAATGCTAAAGTCGCACTCATTAAATAAAAGCCAACACGCTTATCAGCGCGGAAAGCCCTGTGAATCCGCTCTTCGTTCTTCGGTTTAAAAAAGAGAGAGCAAGCCGCGAACTCTGAAAGGCGAGTAGGCGATGGCGGTGTTCGTGGACATTCAAGGGTCTTTAGCTGTGCGCCTTTTCAAAAGCTTTGTGATGACGCCAGACAGCATGGTATCGAACAACAAGAGAAACAACAAAAGGCTGCCACTAAGGCGGTGTACTATCGCAGTTTCTGTGGAATATGTTGATCGAATCACTACTATGCGAACTACAAAATTTGTCAATGGTGGGTTATGATAAAATAAAAAATTTTCACTGTAGCCGCATTGAAAAGAACTGGGCCTGGGTATTCCCGGGGTCATGAGCACAATATCCAAGGGGGGATTGGGAAAAAAGAATTCGGTATTCGCAGTGCCTTCTGAATCTCAGAACCCCATACATCTGTTTGGTAGAAGATATGAAGTTATCCTGAAATGTAGAGAAAACTGGGAGGAACCAGGTGAATGTGTGGCAAGATGTACGAGTACAAGGGACCACTAGGGTCTGAGTGCTCTAAGGCTTTTCCTCTCCTCCACCTCATACACACGCACATTTTATGCAATTTGTAATTAAAATTCAAAACCTCCATGACCTCTCCATTAAGATGTTTCATATTGTAGAATCTGTAGCCGAGTATTACAAATATATTTGTCGCTGCAGCTTATCATCTCAATTTACGCATTCAACCTACCGCGATAAGCGGAACAACAGGAATACATATTGTCTTTGAATTATTTGATATCAATATATAAAACAAAAAACATCTGGCATCTTTGAGCCTCTAATCTTTATATTAATATGATTTGATCTTTTCGTCATAGTTGGACTAAACATTTTCCATTATCTAAGAAAGAAAAGCCGATGCAGGTTTCAATTTGATTTCCGCATTGAAATGAGATTATATAAATATTTTATAATATCTAAAATCAAATGATATAGTCACAGATATATTAGGATTTTTAAAAAATATAGTAAACCCAGTATTTTGTGGCCCAGTTCAGTTTATATACAAAATAATACTTTTAATGAATATTGGATGAATGTGTCTTACCAATTTGTCTAAGCAAGCGTCTAGCCACTCGTAAAAGACTTTGACATTGGCCGCGAACCCGTTTTTCTTCAGCAAGTTCAATGGACGTTAAAAGCTGGCCCAAGGTATATCTAATTTAAAAAGAGGAAAACATTTAAAAATATTTAATAATTAACGCAAATCATATCAAACCACTTAATGTATGTCAGTGAAACGAACATGATATTGTACAATTAAAAATAAAACACAATCATAATTTTAACATAAAATGATTGGACACTTTTGAAACATCTTCAACTTTACTTGACACTGGACACCGGAAGCGCTTACCTAAAAACTTCATTGATGCAATGTTTATAATACTCGCGAAGTGAATCATCGCCCGCCATACAGACAAAAAATGATAATTGTGGCTGACAATCATTCAGTGGTGCTGACGTTGATTCGCTCATATTGAAGATAAGAGTATTGTGTTTATCACCTACAACCTGTAATTTAAAGAAAAATACAATTGTTTGGATAAAAATTGGCGAGTGGAAGCCACTTCAGGAAATATGATAACAAATATACTCGTTTTGAATGCTTAAGGAAATTAAATGAATGTTTTACTTTCTTTAAGTATCTTTTTCCATCATATTTACTCTGTATGAGCAGATTGAAATCTGAAAATCAATCGGCAAGAGATAATGGAGAAATTAAGAAAGATGGCTGAAGCTGCTGGCGAAACTCAGGTAGCCGCTATTCTGGTAAAAGGTAGTGGATCTCCTAATGAGGATGTGGAAGTCTGGAGAAAGACTACACCTCGAAAATGGAAAGATCAGAGGTTATCCATATCTCCAAACAAGGTGAACACTGACCATTTGAGAGATGTTTGCCGCATTAGAGCGAAATCGAAGCAGTGCTGGAGATGCGGAGCAGAAGGCCATATCAACAAGGAGTGTGAGGTAGACCCAAACTGTTAACTGTGCAAAGAGAATGAGCGTGTGGACCATCGGCACATTGCAGATAGCGGCAGGTGCCCGGAATACAGGAAGCCCTCAACACAAATCGCAGATGAGGTTGATGCGAATCAACCTTAACCACATACTCTCGCAAACCATACATTTAGTGAGCCACATCGAAATCACCATGGTGATATTTGAGTAAAAGGCTAGTGGGGGCAAAAAGACGCGGGCCGAACATTATAGCGGGGGCAGCCTGATGACGTGAGAGGACATACTCTCTTCAAAACATTCGCAGAGTTAAAAGCAGTACTCGCGAATATCAGGACCACATGCATTTTCCGAGAAGAGGGTCTGAGGTCTGTAGTAAACCTGACATACATGTGGGCCCCTTAAGCCAATAGAGTCGCTTGCAAAGCAGTAAGGACTCACAGTCACCACTAGACAATCAGCATGTAAATTGAGGACGAAACGACCTAGAGTAGGTTTTTTTATATTTTGAGACCAACAGATCCATTTTCGTTAATAAAAAGTACAATAATATGTGACCAAAAAATGAGTCAATCATTGTTTCATTGACACAATGCAATATATATCATTGGCATAATAAATCGCCAAATATATTCCGTTGCCTGCGGTGTAGACCTTTTCCGTCCCGTTCAAGCTTTTTGAAAACAAGCCGACTTGGTTTGGTTTCTATAATACTTCGTTTTTTAATAGCAGAGAGTATAAGGCTCACAATCAAGTGTGTGTTTTTGTAGTAGCCAAGTATCAAGTAGAACGCCATTTTTAAGAAAATTTAGTGAGCCCCTATTAAACTCAATAGAAAATAGCCCTACTTTCTATGTATAGAGGCATTCACAGACCACACATTCGCACCAAATTTCGTGACAACCAGCCTTTTTCGACTAACTCGATTGTGACAGAGGGACACCTGTGCGAGTTATTGATCTCGCATCAGGCGGGTCCCCAGGTGGCGAATGGGGCATATCTAGTGATGTGTAAGTGTGTGTTCATGCATTTTTTTTCAGACTGTGAGGGCACCAATAATAAAACCGAAGAAAGACCAGTTAGAAGCAGATTGCTGAAACGGCAACAACACCCACCGCGTTGGTTCATGAGGGGGCGACAGCAGGAGATATTCCAGAACCAAGAAAAGGACCCATTCGGGAAGAGCTCGTCAACTTTGAGATCTCCACCTATGCCATAAAACGTAAAAGAAAGCATACAGAGAAGGTCTATACATATCAAAGGTGAAGAAGCATATAAAAGGGGTTATCCCATCGAGGTAATAGAGAACAGAGCCCTGATCAGGGTGAATTACCCTTCATCCAGCTTAGGGCAAAAATAGTTAAGCTATTCGAGTTTATCAAAGGCAAACACAACGTGCATCAAGCCATAAAGAATCGGGCGAGGGCTATTTCTTCAACAAATTACAGAAGGAGGAAAGAAGTTCAAAGGAGAAGCCGAAACCTTCTGTCCCACCAGTGCCACAGGACACTCAAATGATACCTAACCGTATTACTATCGAATTACAACCAAATAAGTGAGTACGGCAAAAGGAGGGGCCCCTAAGAAGTCAACAGTCTCCTGAAAGGAAAAACGGTATACAGACAGTACCAACAAGTGAAACGAATAATTCAGAAGGGAAAAGTGCATGATCAAAATTAACCATCGCAACCCAAGGGGGACGAAAAAAAAGGGGTCAAAATTACCAGCAAAAAGGCGAAAACGAAAGCAAAAGTGGGAATTCGCCCAGAGGCTGTGATTATCTGCAGCAAGGGTATTCTGTCCTATGCGGAAATACTCAAAAAGGTCAAAACTGATCCCCACCTAAAGGATCTGAGTGAAAGAAAACCCAGAAAGGGGATCTTACATTCGGGCTGATAAGATCCAGCTTGGGCAAAACTAATGGCTTTCACACTCAATTAAAAAACTCAAATAGGAAGAATGCAGCAGTGCATGCCCAAAAACATGAGACCTATATCCAGTGTAAAGATCTCGATGAAGTGAAATCGAAAGGATAAATTTCCATTGTAGTGAAGGAAAAATTTGCGGAGGGATCTATTGTCAATTTGCGAAAACCCTATGACAGCACTTAAACGCTACAATGCGATTACCAATGGAAGCACCGCAAAAGTTGTTGGTGGCTGGAAAAGTTCAGATTGGATTGGGAGTCTGCCATTTAAGAGGACAGATATCACTAAAGAGGTGTTTTAAATGCCTCATGTTTGAACACCGTGCAAATGTATCGCTGGCGGCATTGATCGATCCGGTCGATACGGAAGGTGTGGGAGGAAAGACCATCTTACCAGGGAGTGCAAGGGGGACCCCAAATGCCTGTTGTGCGAAAGAAAGAAGGGGCGGGATAATCGGCATATTGCTACAAGTGGTAAATGGAAAGGCGTTGATTGTAATCAGAAAATGAGATTTGTTCAAGAAAACCTCAATCATTACAGGTTCGCACAGAATTTACTTGAACAGACCACCTACGAATCTAAGTTGAAAATTGTCATAATAAGTGAACGCTATAGAAACCTTTGTACTGATTAGCCAGGATTCGACCGAGCTCCGCAGGGAGTGAAACTCACCCGCCAAGGTGACTCCCTTACTTGTAGGTAGCGGGCTGGCGGAGTAATCGTGGAAGTAGAAAAATGTAGAGAGTGATCAGTGAAAAATAGTTGAATTCAAACGGAGCCAATGGAAATTAAGTAGCAACCGAAGAGAATACGCGGACCGAACGCATCGAGATTTGGCCATAAATCATCAAAGAAACAGAAAAACACCGCACAGAAACAACTGTTTACCAAGAGGGTTCCCCACGAACGCATCGTCACCAGCAAACATAACTCCAACATCAGCGGCATCTTCACCACCGCCAGCAGTACTCATTTGTTGAATGACTTAACTTGCTGATGCTGTTGGTGCAAGCTACACTTTCACGGTGGCGTATGGGCCATAGATTGGAACGACGGTAATATAGGTGTGCGGTCGACAAACCATACAATGTACTATAAGTGGCTTTGTGTCTGTCACTCTTTAAATTCGAGGGAACACTTAACATCTTGTTCTCGACACAAGAGGACGAAGTTCAAAGGTCATTGCTGAAGACTTCAATGCTTGAGTCCTTGATTGGCATAACAGTAAATGCAAAGGGGCACAGCCTACTAGAAGTTTTTGCGTAGTTGGATATAGTTCTGGCCTATGAAGGCAATGTGAACACCTTTCGGAAAGGAGGATCTGCTTCAATCCTAGACCTGTCCTTTGTCACCCTTGTCCTTGTACGTCAGCCAGGATTACACCCAGAGCAATAACCAGGTGATTCTCATTGAATTATGGGGAAAGCCACAGGGTAGAGAACCATCATGCCCAAACCCGAGAAAAATGTCAGGGTGGTTTGCAAAGGCGTTGGAATTTCATAGAAGATCAACCTAATAAAGGCTTGTCTATAGAAAGAGCCCCCATTTTAAACAATGCACCGCCAAAGCATGTAATGCGTCCATGCTTAGGAGCTGCATATTTCCTCTTAGAAGACCCAATTACCGGTGGAACAATGAACTGACCAGCTTTCGATGAGCCTGCCATCAAACCAGGAGAACAGCTCAGAAAGTAGTAAGTAAGATCGATCAGTAGTATGCCTACCAAGAAACTCACAGAACCCTCAAACTGGTCATCCAACGGAGCAAGAGAAAATGCCGAACTCTAATCGGAAGTAAATCCCTGGAATAACACCTAAAGGATCGTGGTGGCACGATTCAGAAGCCGTTCATCTTCACAAATCATGTGTCCTACCCTTTTGTTGAAAATCATCCAAGGAATATTCTACCAGCAAGAGAGGGGCACCAACCACGAAGCATGCATGTCCTAGGGGATATTCCCTCCAGCATAGAAGCGGCAGAAGTTGATACAATTGCCAAGGCTGCAATGCTAACAAATTATTTACTTACTTGGCCAAAGAGATAATTCATGCAAAGATTAATATCAGGAAATATTGCATGGTAGTAACCCTGGACGTGAGAAATGCATTTAATTCGCCCAATTGGAACTTATAGAAATCCCTGGCAAATATTCGCCGCTGTTATCAGCAGCTATTTACAAAAATGGAGGCTCTGGTATGATACACATAACGGACCCCAGGAGTACATAGCCTATGCGTGTGTACTTAATCTTTCGGTCCCAGAGGAAAGGACGGTGGGGGATTACGACAACATAGTACTGGTTGTAGTCGCAAGACATCTCCAAGATAATAGGGTATAATCATGCGAAGCAATTCTGGCAAGGCTTGGCTAGAGCATTCTGATCTAACACTTGCAGAGGAAAAAATAAAAGCGGGCTTCATACTAAACATCGTAAAAGAATTATGCCCTCATTCAAATTCGAGATTATGTCATCACTTCCAAGCCTTCAAATATTTGAGAGTGATGATAGACACGGAGCTTAATTATAAGCTACACTGTAAGTATGGACCTGAGAAGGATGAAGCCATACCTGGGAGGGCCACTACATATTTCTAGGTAGTTTATAGCTAGGGTGATGAGCTTGATCTTGCTCTGTGCAGCCCCAGTTTGGGAAAAAGCGTTGCAGATTTCAGCTAATACTCGTAAAATAAATGCAGTCTACAGGATGTGCTCTGCCTTCAGGACTATCTAATATGATTCTGCGTTCATCATTTCGAGGATGATGCCCATTGACATCTCAACAGATGAGATGACTCATTTATCGCAGACGAAGAACGCGTTAAGGAAAAATCTGTAACTAGATGGCAAGAGCATTAGGAACGCTCGGGAAAGTGTCAGTGGACACACAAGTTCATCCCTGCCATGAAAGAGTGGCTGGAGAGGCGGCACAGTGAGATTTATTATAATCTTACCAGGTTTATCATTGGGTATGCAGGATATCGCCAGTACCTGTACAAGTTTAAGCGATGGAGGAGGAGCTATAGTATGTATCCTCCCACTTTCCAAGACTTGAGGAAGAAAGACAGGACCTAGAAGACACTCCAAGAGAGATGTTGGTAACGAAAAATCTGGTACGTAAAACGCTAACAAGTCAGCAGGACTGGGATGTGATCAGCTCCATGATTGCATCTATCCGGAGCAAACTGTGAAGGCAGAGGAGATGAGAAAAGCGCAGTTATGTACGCCATGTAGAGGAGAAAGGTGATCAAGCTAGAATTGACTTCGTCCCGTAATGTCATACCTTATGGTGGTTCCACGGGCATGGGGATTCGGGGGCGGTTTTACTGGAAAACATCCCACACGTGCCTTTTAAAAATTTCCACAATTTCCAAAAAAAGATAGATGGACAGAAAGACATTGAATCGATTTTAATAAGGTAATTTGAATAAATCTGGCGAAGTACGTTGAATTTTCTGAAAATATTGTTTTTCAAGAAACAGGATGGTTCTGGAAAATGCTCAATATGAAAAATAAATAAATAAATATAGTGTCAAGGTTTTCTTTGCCTCTAAATATATATCCTACGGAATTGTGTTGCATTTACTTGAGTGGTATCATCAACAATACCAACGATAAAAAAAATCGGAAAACCGGAAGCTCGGCGCTTTAAGTATGCAAGGTTTTGCTTGTTTCTTGTGTGAGTAGATTTGAGTGCAGAACTATCTCATTTGTACGTAGCCCATAATGTATATGCATTTGGAATGTCAAATTACTCGCTTTAGTATGATATTGACATTTAGCACTTTGGGTTGCAGTAAATTTACATGGTAAAGGCAACTTTGAGCTACTGTAACTTTGTAAGTAATTGTACGATTAATATTGGGGATAACCTGCTTCATACTATAATCTATATTGCTGCAAATTGCTATAGCCTTGGGATAAACATAATGGGGGTTTCTAGGCAATTTCCTTCAAAGTGTAGTAATATACTATTATTAACTTAATTTAAGGAGATATCGATATGGAGAGTATTTTGAGGCCTGGACACTGTATAGAGGCAGCTTCATGATTTTTTTCGGATTTTTTGGTTGGGTAGTTTGTGAGAATGGATCTGTTAAATCATCACCTTTGACCCCCCGCACTCCTCGTCTTTCCAAGGAATGTCAAAACTAAGACCGGCATCGGAAAGCACTAATCGAGACCTTTTCATTTGATACCCAACATGACTATATTCGGTGAAAAAAAATTGTACACGCCCTTTTTGTATGTATGAAGACCTTCTTCAAATTTCAGTCGATATAGCCGTTTCTGAGAAAAGTACATGTAACAGACAGACAGGCAGACATTGAACCGACTTTAATAAGGTGTTGTTTTGCAAACAAAACCTTAAAAACCACCTTAAATCATAAGGCCACTTTTGCTTTATTCTTTGCACAAAGATCAGTTCTACAGCCTGCGCGGAGTAATTTTGATTCATTTTAGATTAAAGGATAACTTAAATATATTAAAACTCCAGACAAACGCATATGTATCTGGTGCTATAATGCATATAGATTATATCTACACTTCATCCGAAAGCTACAAACGAGGTCAAATAGACCGTTTTTAAAAAATGATGCAAGTTCAATCTAAAACGCACCCATTACCACCCACTGTCATATATCATATTACATACATAGCTACATATTTTTTTGATAAGGGTTTAATGGAAATGAAAAATGCTTCCAAATCCCCAATCATCCGCTCTTGTTCATTGTTCCGGAAGTTCTGTGTTGACATTCCATTTAATATACAAAAAACTTTTGTCTTCTGCAATGAAGTGAATATATTATCAGCGTCTCACTTCATCCCCAATCGGTAGTGTTGCCCCCATTCCTTTGTTTCATTCTGCGCCTTCATTAATCTCCCATTTCATAAGGCTCTTCCGAATGACGATAGCTTTTCTTTTTGATTAATACATCCGTTTTGAAAATGTCCATCACTCTGGCGTCATTTCAATATGCTTCCCATCATCATTATTATATAAAATCTTCCAAGCTATCATTATCCTTTCTGCGTATTGTTGTCGCTTGGAAGCTACGTAAATGAGTGGCCTCCTTTCTATTGCCTGTTGCAAAGCGGGTGGAAACTTGGTTGGTTTCTATAGTTATATAAGTACATATGTAATTAAGCCGTGCGGAATGCTATACAGTCAGTATTATCTCTCCCAAAAGGACTCATATTTCCTTATTATACAGCGTTTCTCTTTAGAATATGAAGGCATTAATCTATGTCGTCATGGGTTTCCACCGCATTTAAAGTGAAATTGAAATCTCTTCGGTTTTGCTTCTTAGATTTGCCACAGCTGTGGAGAGAATATCTTGGGGCTAGGGTATAGCCACCCTTCAAAAATGTAGACAAAACTCTTAATGCAAAAGTATCTGCAATATTTCCAAACAAAAGGACGATTGATCTGTGGGGGGAAAAGAGGATATCCCAAATCTTTCTTAGAATAATCAATTAAGTTGTCTGGTCTTTGTTTATAAATCAAATATCTGATGATATGCGTCTGTGAAAGCTTGTTTTTATTATAGTTGAAGACTACATCGATTTCGTGAAGCATAATTAAAAATGGTAAAGCTAATGGTATTAAAGTTTGAGAAGTGCAAGGAAAAGTAAAAATTGAGTAACTAAGTAAATCTTTTTAATATTTTTTCAACAGCTCTGCATGTTTGCCACGACATCAACGATTCAACTTTTCCACAGGAAAGTGGTGAAAATTCCCAGTTTCAGCCAATTTATCGATTCACTCCAGATTGTGGCGATTTTGGTCAAGCTAGGGCTTGAGAGAGTCTTCTGAATTGGCATATTAAGGAAGAGTTTGAAGTTTTTCGACGAGAAACTTGAAAGATTTTGAGTTTTGTGTCATTCCGATCGACAAGAAGTGATCATTTTTCTGCTTGATTTTGCTTATTTAAGGACATACCGCGAATGAGGTTTCCTACTGAAAATTTATCGGCTCATGTCCTTGAATCAAATCACACCTTTTCGTCAAAATTGATTACGTAGATATCAATTTAGAACTGAAAAGTGAATTCCACCCTGAGGAACAACTACTTGCACTCGTCCCAGCGGCTAGTTCAGATTCCCAATCTCGATCGAAAATCTCGAGCAGTGAACATCACATGGTTTCAATCCTCTTGTATGCATTTTGAATGATAAAATACACTCAATTCTCCAGCGAGAATATCAACGGAGATCATGCCGGTCACCACCAGGATTGCCTCACGTTTCAGCCAACTAACATTCGACAATATCCTTGCAAGTGTCACGGTGCCTTGTAAAGTTGTTCTTTCCGATTTTCGATTCTACCACAAATTTCACGCATCATACATTCGTTAAATTCTAGCATCATTTAAATTCCGCCACCTTGTTGATGAGGAAAGGGAGTGGCAACGAGTTCTTTAGAAAGCACAAGCACCCAAATGTTTGGTGTCGCCATTCTCGCAGTTTCGAATGAACTCTTCTAAGTGGCTCTGCAATGGCTTGTGTTTCTTCTCTTGATTATCGTTACCGGGATTTGCCTCCAACTTCTGGCAAGCCCTCTTTGTCTAAAAACATCCAGCTTATAACGCTTTGCTTTTGTTACTTCACTAGTATTTTCATTTCCTAATGAGGAGCAGATGAGTTTTGGGTATAGAGCATTGCATGCCTCCATGACCCCAGTAAGCTAAGTGATTTTTTCTATGGCCTTATCATTCTCGGATCCCTAGCCCCGCAGAAAATATGTCCCTATCAGAAGCGTTCGTCGTTCATCTGAGCACCACAACCGACATCCTGCGAGAGCTGCGATTGGAGCTCGGTTCGCTCTTGATCGTCATTCTGATTGCATTCCTCCTGACTAAAGTTCCCTGTGGACTGTGGCTTAAAATACACTCAAAGTCGCCCCTGCTAGTAGTAAGAGATGACTAAAAGGAATAGAAATTTGTGGGTTAGCAATCGACAAATTTTGAAACTTTACCGTAACCGTAAATTGTCAACAATGTTTCGGATAAATCGTAGTTGCATAGCAATAAAAATGAAGACTGGCTAAACTTCCCGAACTCACAGCGTGAATATAAGAGGTTCGCAAAACGTTCGAAACGCGACTCTTTTAGAACATATTATGAGAAACTGGAAGATGAAAAGGAGACTTCCAGGCAGAGTCCTTAATAAGAATGAGCCGGCCAAGTTGGACTCTCCTAGAAAGCCGGATGGTATTTTCACGAACCCCAGAGTTGAGTCTATACAGACCCTCTTGGGAGTACACCACCGGGGAAAACAGGTCTCAGAAGTGGGAAGAAGTGAATTGGCGGTTTATGCAAATCCTTCAACACGAAGGTGTTGCAAGGGGAATTGGGACACTGCGAGAACGGTTATTATACTATCATTTGAGTACTTCAAAGCACCTGGTATGGATGGCATCTACCCAGCGATGCAAAAGGAGCGTATAGAGCACTTAGAGCGACTTCTAAGAAATATTTTTCGAGGATGTCTTGCTCTGGGCTACGTGCCTTCCTCTTGGCAGAAGGTAAAGGTAGTCTTCATACCAAAGCCTGGGAAAGATTACTATTCAAATCGAAAGAACTTTAGGCAAATCAGCTTAACATCATTTCCGCTGAAATGTCTGGAAAAACTGCTTGAGCGTCAAGGCGCTAAGGTCGCACCCCCTAAATGAAAACCAACATGCTTACCAACGTGGAAAGTCCTGTGAGTCTGCTCTTCATTCTTAGATTTCAAAGATAGAGGATGCAACTCTAAAGGGTGAGCACGTGATGGGGGTGTTTCCAAAAGCTCAGTGATGCCGCCAAAGAGCATGGTATTGACGAAACTCTAATAACGTGGATTTACGCTATTCTAACGCAGATATTGCTGTATGTAAAGTGGGTGTTGATCGCTACCTAACACCGCCTATCTGCCCTCAAGGAGGTGTGTTATCGCCACTTCTGTGGAGTATGCTAATCAGCTCGCTACTATGCGAACTGCAAAATCTGGCAAGACATGTTCAAGCTTATGCGGATCACGTGGCTGTGGTGGCTGTTGATCGAGATCTCGGAATGGTGTGTAGAAATACACAACGTGCCGCTGATTTGATTAACAGTTGGTATCTCATCCAAATAAAACCACAACGGTATTATTTACGAAAAGGAGGAAACTGAATACTTTTTGCCTTCCCGAGATGAAGGGTACAACCTTTCAACTCTCCGAAAAAGTTATTCTAGACAAGAAGCTTCGTTGGAACAAACATGTAGAAGTAAAGATGAAACGACCTCTGGCATGGGGGGACCTTGCCTCGACATGGGGACTTAAGCCTCAGGTAGTAATGTGGATACATGTTGCTATCATTAGGCCATAGTTCGCTTATGCAGCTGTAGTGTGGTGGGTTAAGGAGAAACAAAAGAGTTTTCGCTGTAAACACTGCAAAGAACTGTGAGTCTGGGTATCACCGGAGCCATGAGAACCACATCCGGCGCAGCTCAGAATGCCTTACTCAATTTGCTGCCCTTGAGACCAATGAGAACAGCCCAAAGACTAATTCGATTAGATCTATGGAGAAACAACGGATATGGCGGGCACAGAGCATTGGAAGAGTAACTAGAAATACTGAATCCAGTTCTTACAATGTTTGAAAGAACATCTCGAAAGCTTAATCGACAGAAAGCAGGCTGGATTTCGCTCCAGACCCTCCTGCATTAACCACATAAATAACCCTAAGAATCATTTTGAAACAGTGTGCGTAGTTTACACCTTCGCTTCACCTGTTCTTCATCCGTTCCGAGAAAACTTTCGATAGCGGGAACGGGAAGTGTATTTGGCGTGCTCTATGCAGGAAGGGCATTCGGGAGAAACTAAATGCTAAACAAACAAGTCGGGAAACCGGAAGCTAGACGCTTCAGGTATGAAAGGTTTTGTGTATTTCTTTTATAAAGAGATTTGGGTGTGCATTTGTCCCATTAGCATGTAGCACGTAAAATATGCATATATTATTAGCCACTTTCAAGCGATATTGACATTCATAGTCTCGAATTTGCAGAGAAGCGACAGCTTTGACCTAGTATTACTTTGTTAGTAATAGTGCGATTTTCATCAAATTTGGCAGGATCATGCCCTATGCTGTAGCCTATATTGTTGCAAAATTTTGTGATTCTAGGGTGAACTTAAGGGGGGTTTTCCTGTCAATTACTAAAAATTATAGTAATGTACTATTATTAACTTTATTTGAACAGGTATCGATATGGAGGGTATTTCGGAGCCTAGGCACCATATAGTGACAGCCCTCTGATTTTTTTCAGATTTTTCGGTTGGGTAGTTTCTCAGAATGGGTTCGTTAAAAAAATGACCACTTTCAACCCCCCGCACCTCCCACCTTTTCAACAAATGTCAAAACTAAGGCTTCGAAAAGTACTAATCGAGACCTTTAATTTGATACCCCACATGACTATATTTAATGAAAAAAAAATTTACACCCTCCCTTTGCATGTATGGGGACCCCCCCTTAAATTCGTCGAAAAAGGATGTAACTCACTATATGCGTGAGCGTTCACAGTTCCCACCTTTCTACCAAATTTGGTGCCAATCGCTACAACCGTCTCCGAGAAAAATGCGTGTGACGGACAGACAGACAGACAGACGGACAGACAGACAGTAAACCGATTTTAATAAGGTTTTGTTTTACAAACAAAACCTTAAAAATGCTAAAGGTTCCTCTTTTTCCGCCCGCCATAGTGATCTACATCTTTAGAGTAAATAATTTAGTGTTATATTCATATACTCGTATGTATATTGTGACCTAATAGCTACCTGCAAATGGAATCGTCGTGTAATTAACTATTCTTACATATCAAATACACAAAGCCTTCCATACCAGAACTGCATTTGGTTTCCGGTTTTTTTTTTCTGTTTTCACTTATCGGCAATCAGTAATCAATTTTTCTGCCTCCTTCCGGCTTTGCTATCTTGTATTTCCTGACTTCCGCGCTTTCATTTCACTTAAAAAAAATATCATTTTCAACAAACTTCATGCACGTAAGTCAAGGAAACATAATAATTGAAGGTCACTTTCCACACAGGAAGAACATTGGCACGCAACAGTTTCAAATTGATTTTCAGATAGTTGCATTTTAGTATTTTGGACAAATTAGCTAAGCCGCGTCTAGCGTTGTTAATGCGTCGAGTGACACCAATGTCAGAAAGAACAATTTCTAAGTATACAAGTTGGCCAACGCCCCCGATATTCTGCCCATTAATGCAAATAGGTAGAGTGCGACGAAAAGTCAGATCGAGGTTTGTCCAACTGCTTCCACGTTTCCGCAGTTGGTCAAGTGTTATGATATCCTTTTCGGATGCCAACAATTTCACCCGCACCAAAGATAAAAGCATTTTTGATAAGGTTCGAAGTCAATGTTGTCAACTATTTGTTACGTGCATTCAGAAGACAACTCCTAAATCTACTGCTAACTCCAATGAGATCAATCTGACTGGATGTTTGTTGCCGGTTGCAATTTAACTGGTACTTGGTCAGACCATGTGGCGCTCAAAATGGTAGAAGTTCACGAGTCTTTCTCCATTTTTGGTACGATCACCGTCCATCACATACTCGCATTATCAAACAAGGTGTTGTCAGCACGCATCTTAGCATTCAGATCACCCATCACCATCACAAAGTCAACTTTTCCTGAATTGTGGGAATCTCCGTTTTGTCGTGTTGCACAATTGTCACACTCCTTAATCTGAATCAGAATCTGATAATCAAAATGTTGTCAGAACCAGCGAATATTGTGGACACCCTCGATACCATTTTCAGGAAGTGTATGCATATTCCAGAAATCAATCAAAAACCGTGAATATCATCATTATACGAAGTGCCGTTGACGTTACAGTAGCAAGATCGTTTTGAAAATATTCAGTTTCCTAACCATCAAATTTTTATCCCTTCCAGCCGCTTTTTACGACAAGCAGGGATGCTCCGAGTATATTCATAAGTTGCAGCTCAAGGGGCTCAAGGTGGTATGAAACAGAAGAAAATTCAAGTATTTGTAGGTCATCATCAACGGCGCAACAACCGGTATCCGGTCTAGGCCTGCCTTAATAAGGAACTCCAAACATCCCGGTTTTGCGCCTAGGTCCATCAAATCGATATCACTAAAAGCTGTCTGGCATCCTGACCTAAGCCATCGCTCCATCTAAGACAGGGTTTGCTTCGTCTTCTTTTTCTGCCATAGATATTGTCCTTATAGCCTTTCAGGGCTGGATTACCCTCGTCCATACGGATTAAGTGACCCACCCACCGTAACTTATTGAGCCAGATTTTATCCACAACCTGACGGTCATGGTATTGCTCATAGATTTCATCGTTATGTAGGCTACGGAATCGTCCACCCTCATGTAGGGGGCCAAAAATTCCTCTGAGGATTCTTTTCCCGAACGAGGCCGCAATTCTTCTTACTAAGAACCGAAGTTTCCGAGGAATACATGAGGACTGGCAAGATCATTGTCTTGTACAGTAAGAGCTTTGACCCTATGGTGAGACGTTACGGGCGGAATAGTTTTTGTAAGCTGAAATAGGCACTGTTGGCTGACAACAACCGTGTGCGGATTTCATCATAGTAGCTGTTATCGGTTGTGATTTTCGACCCTAGATGGGAGAAATTATCAACGGTCTCAAAGTTGTAGTCTCTTATCTTTATTCTTCCCGTTTGACCAGTGCGATTCGATGTTGTTGCTAGGTTGGTTTTCGGTGCTGACGTTGCCACCATATATTTTGTCTTGCCTTCATTGATGTACAGCCCAAGATTTCGCGCCACCTGCTCGATCTGGAGGAAGGCAGTTTGTACGTCTCGGGTCGTTCTTCCCATGGTGTCGATATCGTCAGCATAGGTCAGTAGTTCAGTGGACTTAAAGAGGATAGTACCTCTTGCATTTACCTCAGCATCACGGATGACTTTCTCCATGGCCAGGTTAAAGAGGACGCATGATAGGGCATCCCGTTGTCGTAGATCGTTGTTGATGTTGAATGGTCTCGAGAGTGATTCTTCCGCTTTTGTTTGATCTCGCACGTTGGTCAGGGTCAACTTAGGCAGTCTCATGAATTTCGTCGGGATACCGATTTCTCCCATGACCGTGGACAGTTTTACCCTGGCTATTCTATCATAGACGGTTTTAAAGTCGATGAAAAGATGGTGCTACTGATGTCTATATTCCAACAACATTCCAAGAACATCGTTTGCCGCAGAGAGAAAATCTGATCTGTTCTTGATTTGCCTGGAATGAAGCCTCTCTGGTATGGAAAAATGATGTTCTGGGCATATGGAGCTATCCGGCCTAGCAAAAATGGCGGGTAATATCTTATAGATAGTACTCAGTAACGTGATACCTCTATAATTGTTGCACTGCGTGATATCTCCCTTTTCATGTATGGGACAGATAATGCCTCGTTGCCAGTTGTCAGGCATTGATTCGCTGTCCCACACCTCGAGCCCAAATTGGTGAACAACTTGGCATAATTATTTTTTTTACCAATTCGGTCGCAATTCCATCGATTCCTAGCGACTTATGATTTTTAAGCCGATGAATTGCACGGACTGTTTCCTCTATACTTGGTGGTGGCAGTATTTGTCCGTCGCCTTCAGTTGGCGGGACCTCCAACTCGCCGATGTTCTGGTTGTTCAGTAGCTCGTCAAAGTACTCAACCCATCGCTCTAATATTCCCATTCTGTCGGAAATCAGATTTCCCTCTTTGTCTCGGCAGGATGGACATCAAGGTGTGTAAGGTTTCATCCTGCTGACTTGCTGGTAAAACTTACGCGTCTGGTATGGTTGCTTTTGGAGTTCCCACACCTGTTGGTTCTTTCAGGCTTCCCTCTTCCGTCTGTGAAGTCGCTTCTCTGCTCGCTGGAGTTCGTGATAAGTCTTCGCGCGTGCCTGCGTTCTTTGAGAATGCAGCATTACTCGGTATGCGGCATTCTTCCGTTCCGTTGCTAGCTTACATTCATTGTCAAACCAACCGTTGCTCCTTTTTGCGGCTGGGGCCAAGTATGTTGGTGGCCGTATTTATGATTACGTTCTTCAAGTGATTGTGAATATCATTTGCTGACGCTTCGTCTTCAGTGTTAACTCTCACCTGATTGTCAGAGGGGCTGGGTGGTGTTGTTATTCGATCGCGAAGCTTTTTGTGTCTGTGTAGGTCGGTTTCCCTGATTTGGGGATAAATATTATCTTCACATCACACCTGCTGGTTGGAGGCAAGAGCAGTATATATTCCCAATGTGTAGACCCAAAGCATTCATTCCCTCTATTACTAGAGCAGGAATAATGCCAACCGGACCTGCAGACTTGTATCTATGGAACGACTTAAATGCCCATTTCACTCGCTCCTGTGAAACTACTTTGCATGCCAGAGTCCAATCTTCCGATTGAGGGCTGTATGTGTCCGTCGGCCCCGAGATGAGACATTGGATGCTGCTTGGCAAGTGCATTTCAAGCAAATGGTTTGCCATTTCCTCATCGTTTTCTGTGTACTTCTGACTTTGTAGATAACCCAACTGCTGGCTACGTTCTTTGAAAAAGATCCGCTTTAGCTTTGAGGTTACCTCAAAAGATTTAGTCTCTTCGCATGCCTTTCTTTAAAGCTTTTTGAGCCTCTTTGTGCCGACTTTAGAACTCGGTTGAGAAGCGCCCTTGTCGTTCTGCTCCGTTTCGCCAAATCCGAGTTCCACCATGCTGTTTCACTGTTCTCTGGCATTATGAGTGGACAGCTCTCTTTGAAAGCTTCTGTCATGCTGGTAGTAATCATCTCCCACTTCCAGCAATGGATTTGATTTCCCAGGGATCGTAACTCGGGCGCTCAATTCTGTTTTGTACGTCGCCCAATCTGCCTTACGTGGATTCCGCAATAGAGTAGGTGGAGGTGAATCTATGCTCATTACGAAATCAATGCGCTTGTGATCCGAGGGCGTGATATCGTTGATACACTCCACTCTTCAACAAGAGCCGTAATGTCAGAGGATGCCACCGTGGTGTTGATGACCTCTTGCTTGACCACGTTTAAGGAAGAGGATCTGCAATTCGATTCTTAAAAGATAGTCCAGTAGTCTCGATTCTCTCGCGTTGATGTTGGAACTTCAACAGCATACATGGTGGGCGTTACATCATATCCTACTATTATTCCCATGCCTTTACTTTTAGGGTATTGGTTACCTCTGGTGAATGTTCCACTGGGAACTTCGTCCACGTCATAAGGGAAATAAGTAGAGTTCCATAGGATATCTTTATCTCCCTGTTAACTTCATACTCATATACCACATTTCATGCCAAAACACCTGCGAAGAGCAAATTCTAGAATACATTTTGAGGATTCTAAACCTAAAGTCCAAATATATAATAAAGTTAAGGGGCTAATTTAAATCTTTCAGACCAATCTGCCTAACATCGTTCGTACTCAAAACGGTGGAGAAGGTCATAGACAACTATATTAGAACTAACGTTCTAAAGCGTAATCCCTTACATCACTGTCAACACGCTTACCGGGCAGGAAGGTCAACTGAAACTGCTCTGTATCAGCTGACAGAGGTACTACGGGACGCCATTGAAACAAAAGAAATTGCACTGTGCGCGTTTTTGGATATCGAAGGAGCATTCGACAACACATCGCACACAGAGATACAGAATGCCCTGAGCCGCAAAGGAGTGGGAAACACCCTGGCACTCTGGATGGGCAAAATGCTAGAAAGCAGACAAATAGAGGTACAAACAGGTACAAATTCTATTATCATGAACACCACTCAAGGCTGTCCACAGGGCGGAGTACTATCGCCGCTGATGTGGAGTATGGTAGTGGATGAACTCCTGGACGTGTTAACTAATACTGGAATACAAGTCCAGGGCTACGCGGACGACATTGTTCTAATCTGTAGGGGCAAATATGAAGATACCCTATGTGATAGAATCCAAACTGGATTAAGGGTTACTAGTGCCTGGTGCAGGAAGGTGGGACTGCGGATCAACCCAACCAAAACCACCATAGTACCATTCACTAGGAGGCGTAAGCTGGATCACCTGAAAGCCATAACATTACATGATATGGAGGTGAAACGAGAAACAGAGGTCAAATACTTGGGAATCACGCTAGACCAAAAATTACTCTGGAAGACACATGTCGGAAACACTTGTCGGAAAGCCACGAGGGCTCTGATGACTTGCAGATCCATAGCAGGAAAAAAATGGGGTTGTAGCCCGAAGATACTACTTTGGATATATACGGCAATAGTAAGACCAATGATTACCTATGGAGCGGTAATCTGGGCAGAAAGAACCCAACTCAGCACACAAGCCAGGGAATTACATAAGCTCCAAAGGCTGGCTTGCGTGTGTATCAGTGGGGCAATGAGGACATGCCCAACGGCATCCCTGGAGGTCCTTCTGGGATTAACCCCTCTCCATCTGCACATACAGATGCAGGCAAGGAGATCAATATTCAGGATGGCCGGTAGCATGAGTGAGGCGGGGAGCTGCCTAAATCGAAGGAAGATTGATATCCTTTCTAGGCGGTATCCCGAATTACTGATACCGAGGGACAACATGACAACGAGGTTTCACTTCGATAAGAAGTTTGAAACACGTTGGAGTAACAAGGCAAACTGGGAGAGCGTGGCTGCGACATACGGCTTAAACCAGCAACTGATTACTTGGTACACTGACGGATCCCTCACAGCAGAGGGAGCGGGTGCCGGTGTCATTGGTCCAAGGAAAATGTACTTTGAGCCAATGGGCAGGTACACTAGCATATTCCAGGCGGAAATTTACGCCATAGACAAATGTGCCTCCTTTAATCTGCAAAGGAACTACAGGGGGCAGAACATAGCTATTCTCACCGATCTCCAAGCAGCGATCAAGGCACTTAGGTCCAACCAGGTGAACTCTAAACTGGTATGGGAATGCCTTGAGAGACTGAATACACTCGGCTCGTCCAACAAGGTCTGGATACTTTGGGTTCCAGGCCATGCTGGGCTGGAAGGCAATGAGGCAGCGGATGAACTAGCCAAGAAGGGAGCAGGGATGCCTTTATACGGGCCAGAACCCTTCTGTGGAATCGGAAACGGTTTCATGGCTATGAATCTAAGAAACGAAGAAAAACGGTTGAGGGAATTATATTGGGCGGGCCTACCAGGGATGGAGCAGTCCAGGGTGCTTATTGGGGGATACGAACCCATGCGCACAAAGGATTGCTTAAACCTCACCAAAAAGAACCTCCGAATCATAGTGGGAATTCTCACTGGTCATTGTCGGCTGAACTACCACCTAGGGAAGCTAGGGATATCTACGGACACTGCCTGCAGGTTCTGTGAGGAGGAGGACGAAACCTCTATGCACGTCCTGGGACAGTGTCCAGCACTTGTGCAAAGTAGGTCGATACATCTGGGAGAACACTTAATACCAGATGCAAAGCTGAAACTTCTGGAAGTGGGGAACATACTAAAGTTCCTAACGGTTACCGGCCTGCTTGAGATACTATGATCAACAGGTACACTATAACCAGTAAAAGGAGCACAATAGTTCTTCAGGGACGCGGTGCGACTTTCCCTTAACAAAATAATAATAATAAGGGGCTAATTGCTATAGTACTATTATACATGCATATTGCATGCTCATGTATAACTCCCAACATTAGTTCTTATCGATAGCACAATCGAAGTAATTTTGGAAATGAGGCGTGAACTTTTAAAGAAATTAAGTATCGATTTATCACTCTCCCCATAGGCAGGTACTACCGCCAAACACTTTAAGCTTGCTGTCATAAATATTCATGGCCCGGTAAATGGAAATGAAGGACATTAAACTTTTAACTCTTATTTACATAAATGATACTTTCATATTCGGAATATAACCTGACGTTCAGCAAATAATAAAGTTTTCCTTTCTACTAAAGTCAAGGGGCGATCAACTTTGATTGCCCCCTTTTTGTTAAAGTCATTAATCCCTTTAAAGTTGCTTCTCCTTTTATCCCACTAAACGGAATTTACAAAATTTATGGACGCAGTCTTTGTTTATTAAAGGAGAGATCTATGCGTTCTACGCTTTACTTCACAAGGCTTTCACACGTAAGCGACTGGAAGGAAATTTTAAGAGATAATTAATTTACTTGTAGCCATTGACATCGTCATCGGCTTTAATGCTCTGAACGTTCCGCTATCAACTTACAAGTTCCTTACTGACTTTATTCCTGGGCTCAACAATGCTCAACAAGAAAAACTATGGGCGGGTACCGAGTACATCAAAACGATTAGAATACGAATGAATATAAATTGTAGGACTTTGCTGCAAACATCTTGCCTGGTATATGCCTAGATTGAATGCCACCGAATTGAACTGATAATTACGGGGAAAGAGATAGAAGAAATGTGATTAATTATGATACTGACAGATTAATGCGAAAAGTTAAATTAAGAAACGATTATGCAAATTTGTAAACTTCTCCAGAAATTTTCAGGAAAGTAGAATAAACAGAGAATTGGAGTGAATTGAATTTTTAAATGTTTAGATATAAGTACGCATTTTAGGAGTCTCGCACAGAAGGAAGATCTTATTTTCATGTATGACTTTGGATAGGTTCCATTTAATTTTTTGAAAATATACATCTGGAAAGGGAAGATCTCGCTTTCTATTTCCAATCTGGTTCGCAGCCTTCAAATGTGTTTTCATCTTCATTTCTAAGTGAATAAATCTTTCTAAATATTTTATCACGACATAAGTAATATTGCTCCGAGATACATCAAACAAATTTTCCAAATTCCTGCAAGTAATCTAACTCTTTGAAATTATTAAATTCATCTAATCTCCACAAGGAAATAAGACCGAATTCTCTCCCTAGAAGTCGTTTACACCTCAAAAGCTAAAGTTTTATCGTAAAACAAATCGTTATGAAAAGTTAGTCAGTCATTTCCGTTGAGTTGGTTTCCGTTTTAAAATCTAGCGAGTGAAGCGTTATCAAAAGTTATGCAAATTTAGTGGAAAATTTATAATTATCACCGGCACTTGTAGTAGCCTAAGTCACCCGAAGTTTGTTGAGTGAAATTTCTGAGTAGTTTATGGAAGCTGAAATGGATATGAAACGATCTTTCTTGTAAATAAAAGCTAACAAAAATTCTGTTGAAAATTCACGGAAACACAAAAAGCACATATCTCCCAAATTATAATCAATGGCCACAAAAACGATTACTGAACGACGGGACAACAAGGGCCAACTAGTAAGAAGTGCATTTACCGCTCAAAACAAGGGCGAATATCACACCTGATAAGGAAGTGCAAGAAGGGACTAACGTTCTTGGCCCAGAACTGCCACCTGCACTAAAGAGATTTTTTATTTCCTTATGTGGAGACCATTAAGTGCACAACAGCTCTACTTGTACATTGTTGAAATTTCAATTGTCCACTATTTTCCAGGAATCCCAACCAATTTGTTCTGGAAAGTATTGCACCGTTAAAGTTCACTTCTGTTAGTATCTAGCTTCAGAATGACAGAGCATTACAATTTGGCAAGTGTACAGAATTCCTTTTGATTTGTATCTGTTTTAAAATAAGATAGATTAAAAGGGATGGAGAAAAGTAGTTCTTAGAATTATTTATCAATAATTCTCGGACGACCCCCATGTCCGGTTACGAACCCAGATTTCGAGCGCATTTTTAAGGATGGATTGCAAAAAAACTAAACAAGATATTGAGATGCGGTTTTTAAGGTTTTGTGTGAAGCAAAACCTTATTAGAATCGGGACGGTGTCTGTCTGTCCGTCTGTCTGTCTGTCACACCCGATTTATTCGGAAACGGCTGGACCGATTGTCATGAAAATTGGTGAGAGTATGTAATCTGGTGTTCCCTTTACATGCAGTAAGTGGCGCCATTTTGTGTTAAGTTTAAGGGGGGCTCCCCATACACGTGAATGGAGGGTGCAAATTTTTTTTTTCACAGAATGTAGCCATGTGGGGGGGGGGGGGGGATCGAATCCGGAATATTCCGTTAGACGGGGGAGGCGAGTGCAATGAGCCAACACGGCCTGAGTGCTCAGAGGTTGTAGCTTTTCCCCCACCATACACACACACACACACATAGCCATGTGTGGTATCAAATGAAAGGTCTCAATTAGTACTTTCCGAAACTGGTTCAATATCTGATATTGGATGAAAGATAGGGGAGTGAGGGCTCAAAATATGACCCCCAAAAAGTGTAACAGGTCTCGTTCTCAGAACCTATCCAACCGAAAAATCTGAAAAAAATCACAGTGGTGCATCTCTACGAAATCTAGGCCTCAAAATATATCCGGTTCCGATATCTGCACAAATAAAGTCAATAATAGTATATTTCCACATTTTAAAAATTTACTCGGCACCCGCCTTATGTCCATCCCAGAAGTACGTGCATGTAACGAAGAACATAATGCACAGTTTGGTCAAATTTGAAGAAAATCCAACCATTATTAACAAAGTTATAGGGGGTAAAACTTTACCATGACGTCATCATCACATATCAATTCGTCAATATCATAACGAAATGAGTTCTTATGAATGGATTTCATTTTCATTCATCATTTGTATATGAATAACAATTACTCCAGACATGTGTGTATGTAGGTATATAGTATATGCGTGCTAATGAACTTTGCAGGTAGTGCCTAATTCAAATAGATATAAGAAGTAAATCCGAAATATGGGTACGATCAATTTATATACGTGCATGCATGTGTACAGTATTCGGAAATAGGCAGTTTGTTTGTTTAGGGTGACCGTAATATCCATGGCTGTAATATGTCTGTATGTATGTCTCTTAGTTTGGGAAAATATGAAGGAATATGTTGGATTTGTAGCTATATACGGATAGAAAAATGTGCGTTGAAATTTCCTACATAAGATGAACACAAAACCTTTATACCCGAAGCGCGAGCTTCCGGTATTTCGACTTGTTTTATTATGTTCGTACATTTTTCTTCTTGAAATTCATGAATTGAAAAGTTTTTTTTGTTGAGAATCGTGATCGTGAAGTGGCCTTAACAGCACCAAGATAAAAAAAAATCACACCCGACTTTTTGGCAGGTTTCTTCAGGTTGGAATGGACGAAACTAAACGAAAAGATATTTTTATAATTGTTATATCCTTCGCAATGCGCGTTTGCAAAACAAAACCTTTTTAAAATTGGTTCAATGCCCGTCTTTTTTTTTTGATAAGGAGGTGGAAAATCTTCAAAAGACCCTGACCTGGACACGCCAGAGTGTGGGATTTACCCATTAAAACCACTCCGACTCCCCCCTGTCCCGTGGAATCATCATAAGGTATTACATCACGGGACGGAGTTAGCTCACTTCAGCTATTGCTCCACTCGTCTATGCACGACGTTCGTAACCGCGCCTTCCTCACCTCTTGCGCTTTTCGCAGTTTGCCCTGGATTGATGCGATCATTGGGTTAATTGCATCCCCATCCTCCTGCCTAAGGTTTCCTCTAGGTTTCTCCTCTTGTTCCTGAATCTCGGACAGTGAAAGAATATGTGCTCTGAGCCCTCGGCGACTCTTTCACAGTTTGAACAATTGGACGAATTGTCCAATTTGAACCTGTAGAGGTACTGGCGATATCTCCCATGCCGCGTCAGAAACTGGGTAAGATTATAATTAATCTCCCCATGTTGTCTCCCCAGTCACCCCTTAACGGCAGGTGTCAGCATATGTGTCCACCGGCCCTTTTCCGAGTGGTCCCAACGATCCTCCCATCTATTTACAGATCTCTCCTTTCGTTTATGGGCATTACATGATATGCGAAATACCTTTCCCTAAATAGGGATAGCATAAAGCAAGATCGAGCTCACCATCCTGGCAATAAGTAGCCTATAAGTATACCGTGGCGCTCCCGCATTCGGCAGTATTCCAAGGCCATACTCGTCGTGAACCCTTTGTCACAACCATATTGCACGTGTTATTTAAAACTTGACATCGTATCTATCATCACTCCCAAGTATTTGATGGTCAGCTTGGAAGTGACGATGTGGTTGCCGTTTCTAATTCGGGCGTAATTTCGCTTCCGCCGCTTCGTGATGAAGACCGCCTCCGTTTTTTCCTCCGCAAGTACCAGCGCTCTCTAACAACACCGATTGCTTCGCAAGAGTATAATTCAGCACCCTCTAGATGCTTTGCGACTACAACCAATGCTATATCATCGACATAACCCACCACCGTAGCCTCCTCCCAAACCTAAAGATTAAGTATACCATTATACATGATGTTCCTCTTCCCTGGTCCAAGTACGGAGCCCTGTGGGCTACTCGCGAAGACAACGTACTCCTTGGGTGCATCATCGATGTCATACCAGAGCGTCCGTTCTCGCAGGTAGCTATCGACAATAGCTGCGAGATAGGTGGGAACACAAATTGTGGCCAGACACTTTCGTATAAAGTCCCAATTGGCCGAATTAAAAGTATTCTTCACGCCTATTACACAATATTTTCAGGTACTACAGTAACCATTTTGATGACAGCAATGCTGATCTGGCTTCACGAAACCCATACTGTCGCTCTGAAAGGCCTCCTTGGCCCTCGACGATCGAGAGTAATCTTTTGTAAATTGGGTAACTTCAAGTTTGGGAGTGGGTACTCTAACATTTTCCCCATAGTATCTAGAAGACATATGGGTCTATAAGAGGATAGTTCACCTAGAGATTCACCAGCATTAGGCAGTAGTACCAACTTCTGCCGCTTCAATGTTGTAGGGAATATCCCCTTGGACATGCACGCTTTCAACAATTCAGCGAAGATGTCCGGTCTGGATTTTATGGCGAGCTTAAGGGCTCTGTTCGGTATGCCGTCCAGGCTCGAAGCTTTGTTGTGATGAGGATGAAAGATTTTTTCAACGAATATAGTCAATCTGGGTATCAAATGAAAGGTCTTGATTAGTGCTTTTCGATGCCGTTCTGATATTTGTTGAAAAGGCGGGGAGTGGAAAGGGCCAAAAGTGATGATTTTTTTAACGGACCCATTCTCAGAAACTCCCCTGCCAAAAAATCATGAAGCTCCCTCTATACGGTTTGCTCAAATTAAGTTAATAATATCATATTACTATATTTTTCGAGAAATTGAATAAAAACCCCATTTAAGTTAATCATAGCATTATAACATTTTAATAATATAGATTATAGTACGAAGCATGTTATCCCCAAGTTTGATCAAAATCATACTATTACCAACAAAGTTACAGTAACTTAAAGTTAACTTTACTATGTAAATTACTCCAACTAAATATCAAAATCACATTAAAGTCAGTAGTCTGATATGGGAAAGTTCTGCAGTCAAGTTGGTACTTTTTCACTGCGTATGCTCCTAGTTTGAAACCAATGTAGCCAATGTAACCAATAGAAAAGTACTAATTGAGACCTGCCATTCGATACCCTGCATGAATATATTTGAAAAAGAAGAATTGCATATACGTGAGCCGCTTTTAAACTTCATACAAATTCATGCCACTCACTATATGAACACGTGGGATTTCATATCGATCAATCGATGTAGCCATTTTTGAGACAGTTGCGTGTGGCCGACGAATGGATAGACAGATAGACAGACACAAAGAATATAAAATCAAAATGGAAGATGAAAAAAGAAAAGGTACGGCGCAGGGGCTTGAAACTCCAGTACGGGCGGCTTTAGGAAGTGAGCAAGCGACCTCTCGGCCGTCAATATCCCTCAACCATGGTGGCTATCTTACGCATTCTGGCATCTAATGCCACAAGTCATTCAGAATTGGAGAGAGGTGTTTAAACAAAGCACGACTCTCCCAAAAGCACCAATAATGGAGGCGGAATCGCTGGCCGACAAAGAGGATTTTGACACTCACCATATCCGTTCAAGAGCTATTCCAAACAAACGTGGGCCTCACCAGATAGGTCAACTTTCAACCAAACCGACTTCGTGACGATTGAACGCCGCCACCTCTCAGCCTTGATAAACAAAACATATAGGGGGGGTCAATATAGACTCAGATCATTATCTCGTTGGCATAGTGCTCCGGGCTCGAATAACAACACCGTCTAGAAGCCTCTCTGACAATCAGGACAAACCAGAAGAATGCGTGGTGGTATATACCGAAGTCTTCTACACCGATATCAAGCAAAACAGGGTTCCGGAACAAGACTCTACCTCTCGAGTAGAATCGAGAAGTGAGCTTTTCGCTTGGCGACAATAAGCAATGACTTTTCATTCTGAAACATATACAATTCTAAGGACGGGAACCTGGGTGATTGACGGCCGATTGAAAGGCAGGGGCATCGCAATCTGCCGCGATAGTCAAGCTACACTGGGGTCTGGGGCAGTGATCCGATCATTTCAAACCAAAAACCAATTGAACTCTATTTCAAGATGCAATACCGTAGAACTTCTGTGAGATCTTGTTCACTGTGGAAATGAATCTTGGATGCCTTAGCAAAAGTGAGCTCAATTTCCACCATTCCGGAACCAGCAATTAGCATGTCAGAAGCATTTGCTAATGCGGCTTTCAAAAACTGGGAATAAGTTTCCCATGAGGCCAGGTGTCAGAACCTAAATGTAATAAGGGAGTGAACTCCACGGAGCATTTTCTGTGTGAATGCTCTGCTTATGGATGCCTCAGACATCAGATTTTTGGTGCTGATATGCTCTAGTTACAGATATTGGTTAGCATCACATTCACTAATGAAAACCTTGCGATAGATAAACATGCCTGGAATATTTCGTTAAATGGGGGGTCGAGTGCAATGGGCCCTTATGAAATGAATGCTCAGAGGATATGCCTCTCACCCACCTCGAACACAGCCACACACAATGTAACGGATCTCAAGTACGCTGGTAGCCCATAGTTTTTAATGCGATTTCGAGTTGATTAAAGGTCTGAAACCGCTCTAGGTCGCTATAAAAATTATTCTTTATTGCTTCATCTTTATCTTCCTTTGGAACATGACTATCAACGAATCCGTTAGGATTTAGTAGGTTGAAGTTGAAGCAACCTTACAAATACTAATCTATACCTTCCTTATCACTTTCTTTGAACTATGAATATTTTACTGAGGAAAGTATCAGATGTTATCTCAAACCCACCCCCTTTACCTGTGCATGGACCGGAATGCTATACCTGTTTCCCCAGTTAAATGTCACTTTTCCGTCAGCCAAGACCAGATCTTTACTCTTTTCCTCAGTAGCTTAAGTACTAAGGAAAAGAGTAAGTAGCTCTGGAAATACGTATTTAGTAACTATTAAAATATATCGTAGTAGGAGAAAGCTACCTAGTTTTATTTTTATTTAGAAGAATTACAAGCATCGGAACGATAACTATTTTAACTTAACAGTTTAACTTAACCTAAGGTATAAACTATGGTCTTAACCAACATTACTGACAGAGAATATTCAAAGATTACGGAATTCGTTCTGGTGTAAAATTTTTTTTACTTTGACATGTAGATGAAACAGGGCGACCGGTGGGAAGGAAAGAGTATTTGGGTTAGGTCCATTCTAGAGAAGAAAAGGAGCTACGATGGGCGCTGAGGATGGGTGGGTTGGGAAAATTGTGATGAGGAATAGTTGCCGGTGTAGAAGATTATTCTACCATCGGGGTTGAACAGGAGGTTTTGGGATTGGAGAGATATGCGGATTTGAGGGAACAGATGATTTCATGGAAGGTTTTCTGCATGGTCTGGGAGATGAGTGAGTTAGGATGGGGTTGGCATTGGGTCAGGAAATTTAGGGCATGACGGGGAAGAACAAGATGCGATGAGTTGGCAGGAGTCATAATGAATCTGGTTGAAAATGTATTTGAAATGGTCTTTCTTTTTAAAGGTGTTGAAGCAGTGGCGAAGAATTCTACGTTCTTTGAGCGGCAGACGTTCCATTTCAGCGGCTGCTCCCCAGCAGTCGAAGCAGAAAATGAAGTCGAAGATGAAGAGGGGTCGAACAAGCTGTATATATCAAAACAGCGTAGGCTTCTGAGGTGTAGGAATGTTTTATTTAAGGATTAGGTATAGGGAAGAGGTGTAGAGTATAAGGTCATCCGCGTATTGGAGGATTCGGATTCGTGTATAGGGAGTTGGAAAGTGGTATTGGATTTGAACTTGGGATTTCCGCCTATCTAGCAAGCTAAGGATTAGCTTGCAAAGATGCAGATGAAACTTAAGGACTTCGGAGAGCTTGTACGCAAGTCCGTACTTTCGGAGTGGAAAGCTTTCCTTATGTCTAGAAGGCAGACTATGGTCGGTGTTTTCTGATTGAGCCCCAGAAGAATGTCCAATTTGAGCTCGACGAGTGCATTCTCAACCGAAGGACGTCCAATTTGAGCACGAGGAGTGCATTCTTAACCGAGTGGTCGGTTGGCGAATTGGAAATCAAAGAGTGAGTAATTAGGTTCGCAGTGCTCGTCATTAAGTCATTTTATGGTCCGTTTTAAGATTTTGGCCGATGACGATAGGATCGAGATAGACCTGTAGTTATCAGGATTTAGAAGATTCTAATTCCCTGAGGGTCCTTTTGAATTTGATATCGTTGATGGTGGTGTCCGGATAACTGAGTTGTTAGAGCAAGGAACATCGCGGTTCAAATCTCACTGGTGGTAGTGGAATTTATATCGTGATTTAACGTCGGATACCAGTCGACTCTCCTGGGGATGAGTACCTGAGTCAAATCAGGATAATAATCTCGGGCGAGCCCAATGCTGACCAGATTTCCTCCAACAGGCTATCCTGTAGTGTACCGTTACGGTCTTGAATGAAGTGCTCTAACACACTTCAATATGGATTGTCGCACCAACGATTATTATTATTATTATTATCGTTGATGATATCTTCTGGGAGGGAGATAAGGTTGCGGTAGTTTAAGAAACGAGATGGGATCAGTTTGGTTAATGGTGTCGTTGTAAGAGGGGATGAAGTGTGGATTTAAGGGCCTGATTGATATTTTTAAGCACTATGAATGGTTGTAGTGCTTTGTAATTGCTTTTGGGTCACATCTAGCATATGAGCGCTTTTAATTAACTAAGCGATGATGAGTGCATTTTCTTAGAATATTATTGTTGAGGATGCTGGGAGTCCTGAGTCCGCATCTACTTGATGACGGACTGGACCACTTGGGAAGCAAATTACTTCCTCTCTTGTGGTCCACGGACTCCTCTTTTTGGGTTAAACACCCAAGTTTATTAAAAATGTTGACTGACTGTTTCGTCCAGGGCAGAGGCAACTCATCAGGCACGGCCTCATCTCTGCCCTGGGAGCAGCGTGACCGAAAGTAGCGACAGCTGGCAATCGCTCCATCTATATATAACCGCAAACACAACATGAGTGCGAATTATATTGAGTCCGCATCTACCTGATGACGGACCGGACACCTTGAGAAGCAACTTTCTTCCTGCTCTCAGGATAGAGGTGAGGCAGCGTCTGATTTGCTGCCTCTGCCTTGGACGAAACCGGCAGTCAATATTTTTACACTATTATTGACATTTTCTCTAGTTATAATAGAAATTTACAAAGTAAATACTTAAGTTAGTATATGTAAATAGTAAAGCACACACACAAATAGTTGATTTTTGCTAGAAATTTATTCATCTTATGAAGATAAATCTGAATCAACATTTGATAAATCAAGTAGAACATTACTTGTTATTGTTACCTCACCTTAATATTTATTCCCTTTATCATATCACTAGTTTACTCATAAAAGACCATTTGAAATACGATGTTAGTGTCCGCCAGAGATGTACTTAAGATATCGTGTTTATGATATATGACAAGACAATCAAGTGCTAATCATATTTGCGCTATTTAGTACTTCTACGGTGAATTCGACGTATTTTACTGCTCATCTGTTATTTTATATTAGCCTGAGGTGTTAACCGGCAGAGTAAATAAAATTCTGATTTTGCCTATAGCAAACATGTAGGTGCGTCACATCCATGGATAATTTCTTAATACAGAGATTAAACACCATGGATAGTGGGGTTCACTTCAATGAAATCGGTTTTGTATAGTTGTTTTTACTGCTTGGAAAAATGTTACATCTTGTATATTTGATCAATGTTATAATACATTGAATTTGATTTGGAGAAACTTCTTCAAGACATTCATAATAAAATCTTCAAAGAGAAATCAAGAAATAGTACCTTTCCTTCAAATTGATTAGGTTCTCTTCGTCTAAAACAACACGATAATAACTTACTAAATTAATCCACTGATATTAAGTATGTATTACCGGCAGGAATGAAGTAAAAGAGTCCTCAAATTGGCAGTTTGAAAGTCATATGTAATATAGCCGAAAATAGACATATCTAAATGTGCATGTTTATTAATTCAATAAAGATCGAAATTAGTAGAAATTTTATCAAATTTCGTATGAAGAGATACACAGGTAATATAAGCAATTGTATCCAAGTGGTATGGTTAAAGGAGAGGGAGAATATATAGTACATTGAAGGATTAACTCCGACGAAAATTCATATACGTAAAATTAAAACCACAATGCCAATAAAGAAATGTGTGTTCATCCTTACAAAAGAATGAGTAACTGCATTTGCATATTAGTTTGTCAGGCCTAAGCCTGCAGCCTGAGGATTTGACTATAAACAGTTGAAACAAATTATCCATATTTGACTAAACTAGTATGCTTCAACATATTACCATATATAATATATGTATGCCACATGCAAATCCGCCTAACAGATATTCATAAATTCCGAATCCATGTTAACAGTCATATAAAACTGTTAATTGATAATCTTTTTAAGTGATAGTAATAAAATTAGTCATGATAATTTGGTGATAATTTTGGCGATGTGTCACTCATTAATCTGCCTAAAAACCATAATACGAATTTGTTAATAAGATTGTTGATAAAGTGCTAAAAAGTTGTTGAATGTTGCCTTTTTTCGAATATTTACACCTGCAGTGCACAGTTCTTTAGAATTCTCTCAAGTAAACAAAGATATGCCAAATTGGGGTCTGGCTGTGTTTATTTAGAAATTACAGTGTAAAGTGGCTAAAATAATCACTGAAAAGTAGCGGCCCTGTTGTTTTGGTGGCTTTACTTAGTTTTTTGTTTTGCGGCGATGGAAGCAGCAATTTAGCCAAATTGACTTTTAAAACTGACCTTCATTGTTCTACCAAACAATGATACCAACGCTGTATGTTTAATGAAGAGGAAACCAGTCGCTTATCAGGTTTGAGATATACTTCAACGACATGCAAATATTTGTTGATTTCTGATGCATCAACGAAATTGGTAAACCTCAAACAAAAGGAAGGAATAAAAACTAAAAGCAGAGAACAAATTGAATGCAGAAGTGGGTAAGGAATTACTAAGGATGAACCAGCTTTCACTAAAACCACAATTAAAAATTGCTGCAAAAACGTACCCGAGAAGCACACAGGCAAGACAGGGATATTTAGAGTAGAAGAAACTATGGACGATGTGATTAAAGGCAGCTAGAGAATATAATCCAGACCAAACCCGTTGTAACAAAATGATTACATAAGTCGTGAAACCGAACAGAAAAACGACATTGAAAAGTACTAATCGAGACCTTTCATTTGATACATCACATGAATTTAAATGGTTAAAAAAAATGGACACTTTCTCTTTCCCTTTAGTTCCATGTAGAACGATGTAACATCCTGCATACGTGGGCATTCTCAGTTTCCACCTTCCCACCAAATTTGATATCATGTGAAACAACCAATTCCGAGAAAAGTGAGTGTGACTGACAGACAGACAACAAACGTAGTACCACCTTACTGAAAACACCGGTTAAAAAAACCAAACAAAGATGAACTGAAGGCAGATCGCTCGACAACAAAAACGATGACAACACCCACCGCGTATGTTCAAGAGGGGTGACAGCAGCAGATTCTTCAGGACCAAGAAAGAGACCCATTCAAAAGAAGCTCGTCAACTTTGAGATCTCCATCAATGTGAAAAACGGTAAAGGTGAATGAAAAAATAAATGGACAAAAAAGTGAAAATAAAAGCAAAAATGCGAACTCGTCCAAAGGACATGGTTATCTCTAGCAAGTGCAATCTGCCCTACACGGAGATACTCAAAAAGATCAAAGCTAATCCCGACCTAAAAGATCTGAACGGGGATCTTATGTTCGAGCTAAATAGATCAGCAAAACTGATGACTTTCGCACTCAATTTAAAGACTCACTTGGGGAAAATACTGCAGTACGTGCCCAAAAGCATGACATCTACATACAATGTAAGGATCTCGATGAAGTGACATGGAAAGTAGATACTTTCACTGCCTTTAAACAAGAATTTGAGTTGGAAGAACTTGCGAAGGAATCCATTGTGAGTTTACGAAAAACCTGTGGTCATAGTAAAATGGCCACAATACGGGTACCAAAGCAGGCAGCACAAAAAATGTTGGCGACCGAAAAAGTTCAGATTGATGGATAGTCTACCGTTTAAGAAAACAGATTTCACTAAAAGGTACATCATATTTGAGGACTTCGAGAAGGTATAGATTAACGGCACTAATTGCTCCGATCAATGCAAAAGATGTGGGGAGAAAGGCCATATTGCCAGAGAGTGCAATAGGGACCCAAACGCCTATTGTGCGCAGTAAAAGGGGACGGGATAACTGGCATATTGCCAGTAAACGGCCGGAATTTAGAAAGACGCTAACTGCAATGAAAAAATGAGGCTTATTTAAATAAACTTTAATCATTGCAAAGCCGCTCAGGCCTTACTTGAGCAGACCATCAACGAATCTGAGATGGAAATCGCCATCATAAGTGAAGTATTGGTCATAAAATCGATTGGTAGAGCGGCAATATGGACATGTACTCGACAAGCCATACAATGTACTGCGAGTCAGACAGCCAGTCAACTTTCCGAAGCGCAAGCACTCGTCCTCTAGTGTTCTACGCCAAGTGCCCTTGGGGCGACACATTCGTCGGTTATCTTGGGAGAGTGCATTCCACTGCATGGCGTAGCCTACAACGCAATTGTCGACCCTCCTTCATGTGTGACCTATCCATTGTCATTGTTTGCATTCCCGGTACGTACTAGTGGCAGGCCTGTGCGCCGACCAAGTTTTTCCTTTCAAATAGTGTCAGGCCAGCGTACTTCGATTATACAACGCAGACAGGTATTGAAGGAAGCTTGGAGTTTTTGGGTAACAGTGGAATTCACTTTCGATGTGCTACTCCCATATAGCAACGGAGAAAGACCACTAGCACAGAACAATTTTAACTGGATGTTGGTGTTGAGATAACTGCATTTCCAGATTTTAGGCCTTGTGTAATAAACTGTTCAGGTAGGTGCCACCGTCACCAGAAACCACGCTTACTAGTCAGTCCGTCTCTATTTGCTTCTCTTTCTTAATCTAAAACCATTTGACCATGGTCCATGACCCGGTGAGAGAGCAAGCAGATGTCATCAGTGCAGTCGAGGTGTTTGAGGAAAGATGTCATCGTCCGTTAAATTCCTACATGCCCTCCGGACAAGGGAGCATCATATGTCGCCCTGATAATAGCTACAACTCTACTACTTTGGAATCTTAACAATCATCAACCCTTCTTCCACTCTCTGCGATTCCCAAAATTTCCGTACGAGTTGAAGCAGAAGAATTTTCCCTCTGTTTGAAGGGAGAGTTCGTATGTGCATGTTGGCTAGCCATTTTATGCACAAGAAATGGTACCTCGCCGGATGTAATACGGTTACGTGGTGAAGTGTTCTTTCCACCTCTTGAGTTGCTTGTTATCGTGGATAAGAAGCCGACAGTTCACAGGGCTATCGACAGATTTGGGACCACGTGCAAGCTCTTTCGTGATGTAGTATACACTTCTGAACTCATTGCGTTCTGCGCATCTTCCGCTTCCCTGAAAGGCGTCCCAGCAAATTCCCTTTTGTCACGGTGCAAACTACGCTGAACTTCTTGGAATTTCACTAGGTATCGGAGTTTTAACGTGTCACGAACACCATCACTCGCAGCGGTTAATAGAGCTTTCAACCCCTTCCGTTCATCGATCCGTTTCAACGATTCGGCAGTCAGCCAGATCTCCAGGACATGGCCGACAATCTGCGTACCACCCGTGAGAAGAGCATTTTTTGAGGCGGCTCAAGGGTCATTGATATTTTCAGGCAGATTACTCAGTATATTTGCCGATCAACAAGCTAGCTCTCCCACTGTCAAGCGGCAGCTGGATTATACAAGCGACCGATATTGAACTTGGGGAACCCTGCAAGAAATGGCGTACGCAACATGCAAGCGACCATCAGATGGTGCTCCATTTCGAGGCCGATGTCACCAATAACGAGACGGTGGAAGCTGGAGAAATACACGAACTTCCCACGTTACGGACGCCAAGGCCGTGTTTCCCCATAACAAGGTGTTGTCATTACCGGTCAGGAATTCGCCACTATATCGAAAATTCCAGTCTGCTACCACACGGCTTTCCCAAATACAAAAGCAAAATGTCATTAGTGTGACAAGAGGGAGAGGAATACTCTCTTTCTTCCACTATCTCACTTCCCTAAGGCCCAGAATATCTAGCTTATATCGTTGGAATTCCCGCTCAAGTAGGACAAAGCGAGCATTTTGGGGACCATCGCTACCGTTGTCGAGGACCGTGCACGCATTCTAGAAACCAGTCATAGCCCATTTTCGATAGCCAAAGATCTCCGACGCACCTCAGGTATTTCGGTAGCAATAAGATTCCAAAATTTGCAAGTTGCTAACCCACACATTTCTATCCCTTTTAATAGCCTTTTACGACAAGCAGGGAAGATTTTGAGTGTATCCTTAAGCCCCAGCTCACAGGGCAATTTGTGAGGAATTTGTGAAGTGTGCGGTGAAAATGCTAGACTTAGGAGTGGTTTGCTTCGTTCCGCTCCGGAAATTTGGATATCAAAGATGCACCCCGCTCTAATTGCCAGCCACTGGAAAAGTCGATGAAATAATGCAAATGATTGAGTAAACCCGGCATGCAAGCTGTCATGAGATAGCGGAGACTCTAAACATCAACACATGACAGTTTGGAATCATCTTAAAAGGGCAGGCTACTGGTTGGGTACTACATGAATTAACAGCTCGGTGCATTTAAAGCTTACCTGAAAGAGGGCCTTTTCGTACCCACTTAAAGGTGGCGAGGCATGCGCTGATCAGCAAAGAGCAACGAGAAATTTACCTGCTGTTGTTGACAGTTCGGTTATAGAGGAGGGCGATCCACAGTGGCTGGTGTCATGCAAGTCGTCAGTGTGATTCATCAAGCAGAATCACACAGCTCGATGGTGGTGCTCCTTGTAATGCTTGATGTCAGAAATGCGTTTAATTCCGTAAAATGAAAAAATATTTTAGGCACGAGCTATCTTTTCCGGATATTGTTCTATGAGGCGCTAGTGGGTTAGAGGAGGATGGAGATCACGTCGAGCGTAGCGTAGTGATCCATACTAGGACTGGATCTCTGGAATGCTTTTTACGATAGGCTAAAACTTGATTTGCCACAAGAGTCATTCCTGATCGGATATGTAGATGATGTTGCAGCACATGTTGTCGGACGCACAAAGCACACTTGGCAAATTGATGCGTTGAATGACTGCTCATGGCTGCAGCCGTGCGCTAGAAGACACCGTAGAAGTCACCTTGACCAGAACAGAACCCAAACCCTGCATTCCATATGGATCAACGAGTCGATAATCGAGTCAAAATAAAGGTTAAGTACCTTGAATTGACGATCGACTCAAATATAAGCTTTTTCGAGCAAATCGAAGCAAGAGTGGTCAAGGCTGCAGCTGGAGTACCCCTCTTAAGTCGGCTAATGGCAAACATTAGGGGTCCTATTTCTAGTAGGCGACGTCTTATAATGAGTACAACGCAGTCCATCTGATCTACGGAGCGGATATATGGGCTGATCTTCTTGGCAACGAGGTATATCATAAATACCTTATCGCTCTATCTCTGAATCGGTCATGACAGTGTTCACGATATTGATTCCCGTTACCCTTCTTGTTACAAGCGTAAGGGAAAAGGCTCAAGGAAGGTGTTTGCTTGTGCAGAAAGGCAAGGTACATTAAATGAGTGGCAACTCGTTTCGCAAAACCATACAAGAAGCAGATTAACTGGATTGTTGATTGGCAACTTAAGTACGTGACTGAATCGAAGGTATGATGAGACTATTTTCTTACTCGGATTTAAAGCGGGCACAGACGTTTTTGTTTTTACTTTCACAAGATTTGGAAGGCATGATCTCCTGAGTGAATTTTGTAATCGGGTTGTGGACGAGATCGATCACTCCTTTTTTCATATGGAAGGTGAATTAGAATTCGTCAACAACTTTATGCAGTCATAGCGGAGCTCTCTGTGGACAACATTGTTAAAGAGATGCCAAGGAACGCAATGCACTCCTTACTCCGACGAAGATAGAGTTCGACCAAAGGAATTCCCTGATTTGAAAGCTCTCTAAAAAAAACTTCAATTTTCCGAAAGGCATAGCTTCCTTGGAACAGACATGTAGGGGCAAAGATGATATGATCTCTCAAAGCCTTTAGGCCATGCAGACATGGGAACCTCATGTGGCCACTATCATTAGATGTAAGCCTCTGCGTACGTAGTGTGATCGGTTAAGGTGCGGCAAAAGAATTTTCTCTGTACAGGACTGTATGTCTATGTATTAACGACGCTATGAGCACGAGATTCAGTGTAACAATGGATGAACTACTCAATTTGTAGCAATTCACAGACTAATTCAAGTAGGTTTATAAGGAAACAGTGGACCTGAGAGGCACAGGCAGAGATATTGTGAAGACTGAATCCAATTTTTTTAATGCCTGTTAAGTAGAAAGTATAAAGTTAACTTTAAAAGCAGAGAGGAGGCATTCTGCACAGACAGCTCAAAAGTAAAACGGCGCGCTAAGTGGAGTCTACTTTTCGAATAAAAACGAGAATTATGTTTCTCCTTGGGACAATAAACAACGGTTTTTCAGCCTGAAGTGTATGCGATGTTTCGTATCCCCAATTCTGAAAAGCATGCTCCTGTTCATATAAGGAAAAATTTGAATCAATGAACTTTGAGTTCCCCCTTTCGAAATTGGGATCGAGTGTCTCTCACTGCGACGAACAGTGGTCACACAAACGCCTTTTCCTAATTAAACGTTTTGTCAGTATATCCTCAACAATACGTACGAATTTCCTCCACGAAATTCAAAAGCCTGTCCCAAGTATGATATCAAAATCATACTTGGAGATTTCAACAGTCAAGTAGGGACGGAGCCCGTATTCAAGCGATACGTCGGCTCCCATGGCTTACATAGGGATACCGATTATAACGGACTGCATATTATTCAGTTAGCAGTATCGCACGACATGGTTGTTGGAAGTACCTGAGGTCTCTCCAGACGGGGCCACTTTCAACCAAATTGACCACGTGACGATTGAACGGCGCCATCTTTTAGCCTTGATGAATGTCAGAACATAAAGGGAGGCCAATATAGACACGGATCACTTTTTCGTTGGCATGATGCTCCCAGCACGAAATACGACACCACCTACAATCCCCTCTGACAATCAGGTGAGAGTGAATACTGAAGTCATCCACAACACAGCCCTCCGCGATATTTATAAGAGGGAAATGGATGCCGCAATAACCGCAATCAAAAGAGATCCTGGAGATCAAGCATCAACAAATGATCTCCACAATCACCCGAAGAACGTTATCATTGATACCACCACAAACATACTTGGCCCCAGCCGCAAAAAAAGTGGGAACGGCTGGTTTGACGATGAAGGTAAACTAGCTACGGAACGGAAGAATGCCGCATACCGAGTAATTTTGCATTATCAAAGAACGCAGACACGCGCAGACACTTATCACGAACTCCGTCGAACGGAGAAGCGACTTCACAGACGGAAAAAGGAAGCCTGGGAGAACCAACAACTCTGTGAATTAGAAAAGTACAGGGAGCATCCGCACCAGGCGCGGAAGTTTTACCAAAAAGTCAGCAGGATGAAACCTTAAACACCTCGAAATCATAAGTCGTCAGGAGCCGATGGAATTACAGCCGAATTGGTTAAATATGGAGGCGACCAGTTACACCAAGTGGTTCATCAATTTGTGCTCAAGTTATGGGACAGCGGATCAATGCCTGACGCATTGGCAACGAGGCATTATCTGTCTCATACATAAAAAGGGTGATGTCACACAGTGCAGCAATTATAGAGGTATCACGTTGCTGAGTACCATCCATAAGATATTCTCCGCTATTTTGCTAGACCGGATAGCTCCATACGCCCACAACATCATTGGCTCATACGAAAGAGGCTTTACTCCAGGCAAATTAGCAGCAGATCAGATTTTCTCTCTACTGCAAGCGATGGAAAAACTGTGGGAATATGGACATCAGTTGCAACATCTATTCTATATCTAACCAGGGTAAAAATGTACGCAGCCATGAGAGAATTCGGTATCCCGACGAAATTGATAAAACTGACTAGGCTGACCCTGACCAATGTGCGAGGCCAGATAAAAGCAGCAGGATCACTCTCAAGACCATTCGACATCAACAACGGTCTACTGCAAGGGGATGCCCTATCATGCGTCCTCTTTAACCTGGCCCTCGAGAAAGTAAATGCAAGAGGTACGATCCTCTTTAAGTCCACGCAACTACTGGCTTATGCTGACGATATCGACATTATGGGAAGAACGACCCAAGATATACAAACTGCCTTCATCCAGATCGAGCAGACGGCGATTGGCGCGAGATCTTGGGTTGCACATCAATGAAGGCAAGACAAAATATATGGTGGGAACGTCAGCACCGAAAACCAACCAACCAACAACATCAAATCGCACTGGTCAAACGGGAGGAATAAAGATAGGAGAATACAACTTTGAGACCGTTGATAATTTCTCCTATCTAGGGTCGAAAATCACAACCGATAACAACTACGATGATGAAATCCGCGCACGGTTGTTGTCAGCCAACAGAGCCTATTTCACCTTACAAAAACTGTTCCGCTCGAAACGTCTCACAATAGGGTCAAAGCTCTTACAAAACAATGATCTTGCCAGTCCTCATGTATTCCTCGGAAACTTGGGTTCTTAGCAAGAAGAATTCCGAACTCTTGGCCGCGTTCGAAAGAAGAATCCTTCGAAGAATTTTTGGCTCCCTACATGAGGATGGACGATTCCGTAGCCTGCATAACGACGAAATCTATGAGCGATATCATGACCGTCAGGTTGTAGATAAAATCCGGCCCAATAGGTTATGGTGGGCGGGTCACTTAATCCGTATGGATGAGGATGATCCAGCCCGGAAAGTCTATAAGGGCAATATCTATGGTAGAAAAAGAAGACGAAGCAGAATCTCCATGAAATGAAGCGATGGCATAGGTCAGGACACCAGACAGCTTTTAGGGATATCGAATTGGTGCACCTCGCCGCAAAAACCGGGATGTCTGGAGTTCCTTATTAGGGCAGGCCTAGACCAGATACCGGTTGTTGCGCCGTTGATAATGATGATGAAACGATAAAATCTGCTCCCCTTCAGAAATAAGTGGACCAGCTCAGGACTTTTGAGCTTGGAGCCTTTGAGAGTGGGAAATCCCCATTGAAGATTTGAGCGTGCTGAAGCCTATACCACTAACATATTCACGCCCGTTTTTCAAGAGACTCTGACTATGAATAATTAGTGCCTCCAGAAGATGCACCTCACTCAATTCCGTAACCTTTTTTCCATTCTTCAATGAGGAACGGAGGAGAGAAGATGAAAACCTTAGCTCCGTGGCACCCGATTACTACTTTGAACATGTTCTTTTGCTGATGCGTTTCATTCCCGATCTGAAGTCTTTTGAGTCCTTTTTGGTTTTTGTAATTCTTTTGATGACACTTTCAAATATTTGTGCTGTGTCATCGTCAATATAAAGCTAATAGGCCAATTATTCGGTTCATTCAGTTTTATATCCCATATTTCCAGTCATTGATGGACTTGTTGCTATTTAAAGAGAGCATATCAGATGAGTGTGTTTACTTGAAAGGATATCCATTTCAATAACTTATGTGTTAAAATAGGTTTTTCCCGTATTCGTTTGGATTTTTTCCGTTTTCATTGTTTAATGAGTAAATGGATGTATTTATTGAAATCTTGGGTTATATCAAGAAAGAAGAGAAAGAAAGTACTGAAGGTGTATGAAGTCTGTTTGACAATGATGTGTTCCACATGCCCTCAAAAACGTAGGCTTACAAATAACTAGGAAGCAGGTGAGTCAGTCCAAGAATAAAGCCTTCTTGTTGAAACCATCTGTCACTAAAAATGATAAAAAATGTTTGAAATACTTCCTAGCTTGTATGGGGCCCAATTTTCTTTATTAATAGCTTCCTAAATCCACATAATCTAACACAATTGTATACAAGTTTGTTTATATCAACGGATTTGTAAATAACATACCAAAAGCATATGAGGTATGTATCAATCATAAAGCGTCATACGGAGACGGGAAAAATATGTCTGCAGACATATTGGCGATGAAAATTAGCCATTTATTCGCACATTTTCCATTCCAACGCAGCTTGCGCTAAAAATATCTATCATCTATAAGATAGAAGAGAAAACCAGGAAAATAAGCTGGGCGTGTAAACACACACATTTGTGTTAGGCAAAAGTCTGCCTGTGATCTGAATTGAATCGAAAATTGAAACATACGTTTTCTTCTCAAAAATTGAGGAAATGATGATTGGACTAATTTATCAATTGATGAACGACAGTGTGGAAAAATGTAGCATTTCTCACTTTAAACCAATTATTTTTGGGAGCAATTTTCCAAGCCTATTTTATGTGCGAGAAAGATGTTTATTTAATCCGCTTTTACTTCCTTTGCGTTGAGAATATTGACGTCAGCATTATATGGTTATTTCAAATTTTTCGGCTGGTTGGCTTTATGAGTGATGAAAAAGTTGCTCCTTGGACCTTGCTAAATGATTATAGGATATTATCAACAAACTTGTCGGTGCAATTATTCCACTAGAGTAACTTGACTAGCTAAGTTTGTGTTTTGGAAGTTTTTCACATAAAACAGAGGACTTTTTTCCGGTTGACCCAAATATCCTTTGCACTTGATCATCTTTAAACGGAAAGCTCACTTCAGTTAAATGGTATCCTGAAGGAAATGTAGCACCCCACTTTCATGACTTTTTGTAAAATCTCTTAGAACAGAGAAACTGTACTGTGCAGTAAAAGCTTGCTTGAGAGGTTGTTTTTCATTCGCTTAGTTAGAAAATGAATGAACATTAAGAAATAAAGGGATCAATTACCAAAAAGCTAAAAAGTTAAATTCAATGAAGTGTTCACGAGTTGAGAAACTGAAAGCATAGAAGGACTATAAAAAAGGCATCCTTAAAAAGTCAAGAGTCGATTAATCTGATAAAAAATATTGGGGTGTAATGAGATGAAAGCAGCTGCCGGCAAACTACTCCATTTTATGCATCATTGGTGAATTCAAAACAATCAAATGCTTAAAGCCCCCATTAATAGTGAGTTAGTAAGCTCCACTATCATTGAGAGAAAACATCCCTTACCCCAAATTCTACTATTAAATCCGATCTCTACTTTCACGGAGGTACGCGTATTCACGCATCGCACCGGGGATTTTCAACAATATTTGCGGGCCTCCAATCTTTCACCCCTAACAACGACTTAAAGAGCGCGATGCGCTTCCCCTTCTTTTTATTTAGTATTTGTCCTGTTCACAAGCAGGGTCGGCTGGTCATGATCGGTGACGCCATTTTGTTCTACCAAAGACCTGATCTGGATGCAGTCACGAAGCTTTCAACTCCCCATCCAGTGTATCAACCGACATTTGTTTGGATGTTGAAACCAATCTTAGCAAGTGAATTTTCACCAGCGCGAATTACATGACCATACCATCCAAGGTGCCTCTCTCGCAATTTTTCCACGATCCTTATTTCGAATGTGATCAAGGCGTGACATGCGACTAGCCCAGCGTAACATCTTCGTCTCCAATACCGCAAGACACCGTTCATTGTTTTTTATAGTCAGCCAACATTCGGAAACATAGAGGGCGGCAGGGCGGACGATATTGCGGTAATTTTTAGATTTAAGACGTTCATTGATACGTCGATTACAAAGAACACCAGTTAAACGCCACATCCAAGTTGCGCTAATGCGTGAATCATTTTCATAACGCTTCAAATCGCTCAGTTATGAACAAGTCTGCCACTGACAGTGACAATACCTGTTTCGTAGTGATCGGCCGTCAAAAAATGCTGTTTTATTCAGATTCAATCTGAGAACTTGTTGCATGAAATGTTATTCTCCCTTAGTTAGTTCCATTTTTAGACAAGTTTCTCAAGATCATTTCTGATATTATTAAAGCAGTGTGAAAGACACTGGACGTTGGATGTCCCGTGTGACAGTGACCATAACAAGAGAAAATAGGATTGCTATATGGAAGATGACTGCCACTGTTACTCGGAAGCACGGAGCGCTCATCTGCACCGTGTCATGAGGATGCTATAATGGACGAGCCAAATGACCATGAACATATTGATTAAAAGGCGACAGTGGTAGTTACTAGGTAACACATTGAGAAAGGGCAACAACTTAGAACTATGTGGACAAAACAGTGGAGGAGAAGTTGAAGTTTCTCGGAAAGTCATGATAAAGCGACAGCGATAGCACATAAGTGTGAAAGGGGGGGCTATACTCTACATGAGTTATGGAACCGTCCGCACCGTCGGCATCTTTTAACGACCACCATAAATCCTGGTTCTAAATAATAATAAACGAAAATCCATCTGCTCATCTTCTTTCCTCCGTATGATCCTTATAAATACTTCGATCTTTATCATTTTCCATATCTCCTGTTGTTGAATAATAAACGAAGATGCATTTGCGCATCTTCGCTGCTCAGAATGACTCTAATAAAAAGATAGGATTTTACGTAGATAAGAACCATATGTTAATATGTGTTATGTATTAGATAGTTTCATAGAAGATAAGGAACATATGTATATTATGTAAACAATTTTAAGGAAACATAAATACGAGCTGGCCGAGAAGGAACCTCAGTCTCGATATTACAATAGTCTTGTTTCTATATCACAGTACGGAAGTACTAAAAGAAACAACTGTGTAACAAATACACACTAAATGTTGTTACTTAACTCATGGGCATTTATGGCACTCATACCTCCCCATTTGATCCTGTTTTTCGACAAAAAAAATACTCTAATTGAAATCTCTTGAAAATATCATTTACACTATTGCCCTTTGCACCATCACTAAACAATGATGTTTTCCAAATGAACTAATGGGTCAAAGCTTCCTCTTTCAAGCATCTGAGAATCTGCTGCACTGGCTGAGATTGATCAGTGCAATGCACTTGACGTAACTTTGCGATTGCAAGTACTCAAGATATTGTTTTACAAGTTGTATAACTACCGCACACCCGAAGCTTAATTTTCTCATTTATCCCCTTGTGATAGAAGTTGCAAGAACGGTGTTAAGGGAGGACAACAACTTCATTACAGTTTATGATATGCAATGGACTCCACTATATCAAGATGACTGGCGAGTAGGTCCTCCTAGAACTACGTGGCACAGAACGATGAAGGTGGAGTGCAAACTTCTCAAAAAATCATGCGAATAGTTGAAGCATATTTCCAAGAATCGATAGTGATGGCGCGTATTTAGAAACTTATAGCAACCATATACATATATACGGGTAGAGGGCAATGAAATACCACTGCAAATTTAAAGATTTCCACCCCCTATTTTGTAAGCGCATTTAACAAATTTAGTATCCCTACGGAGCTTTTCAGATAATAATAACCTTTGGGGCGACAATCCAATTGAATCTGTGCCTTGGAACGCACTTCATTCAAGACCGTAAAGGTACATTGTAGCAGGCAATGTGGTTAACATTTCGCTCGCCCGTGATTATTAACCTGTACTTATTCACAGCTGAGTCGACTGGTAACTGACTTCCAATCGCAATTAAAATCTACCTGTCGACAGTGAAATTTGAGCCGCGATGTTCCGCTATGACAGTCTAGCGCTGCAACCACTAAGCCATCTGGGCACCTTTACAGATATTACATGTTATAAAATAGATTCAAGATCACATTTCCTTAGTTAGGGTATATGCACATAACCGAACTGAAGATCCTCAATATGGGCAATGGACCCACTTTCTTTAAGGTTGTCAGGCGAGAGGTCATCCGCATCACGGTGGCAGCCACTGACATTGCGGCTCTTTTGGAGTGGAAAGTGCAATGTTTTGGTAATGGGCATGGATCCAGTTCCAACTGCTCCATTTCCAAATCCACGGAAGATAGATTGGACAGCATAGAAAATAGAACTGGGCGCACGAATCACGATCCATTGTCGGATTTGAGAAAGCAACCCAGATGATCACAACTACCACGAGAGGAGCTTTCGAAGAGAAGTTGCCACTCAATACCCGAAGGAATAGCAAAATACCATGGTTGAACTCAGATTTGGTAAAAAAACGGAATACGACAAGAGTATACTTCAACCGAGCCTTAAAGTCTGATTCAACCATTGACTGAAACTGGTCCAAAGAAGCTCAGAAAACTCTAAAGAAGACAATAAGGCCAGTTAAATGGTAATCATGGAGACGCTTCTGCAAAGAAACTCTCTTAAGTGGACCTCAAAGTTGTAGTGAATCCTTGTCAAAGAACGTAGTCAGCAGCTAGGTCATCTATATAGATTTACAGAGCGGTAGCGATTAAGAAACGGCAAACCATTTGTTTGAAGTGCCCTTCCCAGGTAGCATTCAAAACCTCAACTCGGAACCAACAGATGCATACAACCCTCAACAGAGAGATTAGGCCTTGACATACAAAATAGTATCACTTAAGCGAGTAAAGTGAGCATTTAACTGACCTCATAGATACAAATCTCCCAGATTGAATGGAATTCGCACTATATACCGGGTATGACTGGCACAATCTGATATTCCAATTACCTGGCGTGATATGAAGGTCATATTTATTCCCAATCCAGAGAAAGACATCTACACGGACGCAAAAGGTCCCACCAATCAGTTTAACTTCCTTTCTATTAAAAAGATTAGAAAAACTAGTAGACCAGTTCATAAGGGACAGACACATTTCTAGGTGCCTACTTCACTGCAGGCAACTTGCCTACCAGAAAAGCAAATCTACGCAAAAATTTACAAGGCGGTATCCGCCCGCTATGAAGACCACTTCTCGAAACTAATGAGTTGTACCGGCTTATTGAAAACAAATATTGTCCACGTCAATATCAAATTCCGAGGAAGAAGTCGATTAACAACGCTCTCCCTCTACAGTTATGTACGACTTGTCCTTCTTCATTGTTGAAGAAGTATGCTCCGATGATGCCACCATACCATAAACCCCAACGAGTATTGAGTATTTCCGGATGTAATGGAGATGCGACCTTGAGCTATCCGGACACAACCTGATTCTTCGATGAAAATTTTGATCAGTTTTGATCACTCCTCTAGCCCAATCAAAATACACCATGTAGCCACCGTAGACAAGCACGTAATCGACACATTATGCCGGAACTATAATTACCATACTACAATGTCAAAATTTTAACGGACGTAAATTAGAGATCTCTCAAAACTCATTTTCCTCCATAATGACATTGACTCGTTCGAATACTGGTCATTTCGAACATCTCACTTGCACCACTTTGCAAAAACAAAGTTCGAATGACATTTCCTATGACATCTGTTTCCTACCAAATTTTTTGTGCTTAACGGAAGTTTAACGAAAATATCGGAGGGGAAGATTTCAAGACCTGGGATTTCAAGTAAGTCGACGCATTTGGCGACCTCAGAAGGAGCTAAATAATGCCATATTTTGCGTAAAATGCTATTTGAGTAGCAACGAAACTTTTCGAATTTCAGGAGAATATTTGGACGATTTCCAAACATTGACACAACGAAGTTTACGTTGTGTCAATGTTCATCACAACAGATGCTAAAAAATCATTGATAAATACACAACATGTATGCTGCCAAACTCCTATCATATCTAATCGTAAATCTCTTATTACTGGAACAATGAATACTACGCCGACCACTACATCGATCATCAGAAACGTGACTGATCGTACGGTCTTGAGTTTACATATTTGGTAATTTCTTAGCAAGAATCTAATGGTTCTGTCCATATCAATCATACGATTTCCAGATCTGTTTTCGGAAACACATATTCCATCGTAATCACCAAAAGAGAGAATGATCGATAAATGGCCAGGGATTGCAGCCCTTATCATCTTCACCACCAATCCCACCAGGTCAGTCATGGAAGATGGATCAGGCTCAGCAATATTCGCAGAAAATCCGATTACGGATATATGGCACTGGCCGCAGAAGAATGTTTGCGACGAAAATAGCGAAGTTGCACCATTCGAATCTATTCCGGCGGTCCGGTGGCAGACTAGCTCGTCAAGGACATGGATCCACAATGTGTGGCCAGAGCCTGCATTTGGCATGCGGCCATCTACTGTGAAGTCTACTTGCAGAGGGAAATTACAAGGATGTACACAACCCAATGAAGTAATATAAATTCCTGCCGGCAGGAGAAAATCTTTGTATGTAAAAGTGCCGCTAAGAGGGCCCTAATAGGGCTTTTAACGAGACACTGCTACCTAAACTACCACATGCACAATCAGAGAGGTGGTCTCGACTATATGTAGCCAATGTGAAAAGGAGGAGAGCCCTGCACTTCATATGGAACTCCCGGCCTCCGCAGATTTCAAACGATGATACGATACGATACCATGATGACAGAAAGGCAACATGCCGTAAATGCGGTCAGGCAAGACATAAAGCGAACACCTGCAATGAAAAAGAAAGCTGCGTCCTATGCAGGGACCGTAGCGCAACTGATGAGAATGTTGCGCACACTGCGGGCTCGGGGCGGTGCCCAGTTTTCGGAGCAGAATTGGAAAGAGGTAGTTCACGGTCAACATGATTCGCATCCTACAAATCAATATGCACCGGAGTGCAACCGCTCACGAGTTGCTGGCGCAGTTCGCTGCGGAGACCAAAGCTCATTTAGTACTCATCAGTAAGCAGTACCAAAACAAAGACCTAGTTTCATGGCACCGTAACATATCAGGTACCACTGCCATCTGGCTTCGGGACGGCACCCTCCTTAGGGTTCTCACCCAAGGCCGAGGGGACGGTTTTGTCTGCAATCGGTGTTCAGGGATAAAGTTTTTTAGTGTCTACCTTACGCCGAATGAGACCATGCCGGACTTTCGATGGAGGCTTGAAGCTTTGGAGGACGATATCTTAGGCACAGATGGGCGGATCTTAGTCGGAGGTGACTTCAATGCTAGGGCACTTGAATGGGACATGCCTCACACAGACGACAGAGGAAAACGAATTCTAGAAATGGTGGCGAGAAGAGGACTGATAGTTCTAAACATCGGATCCACCCCAACGTTCCGGGGCCCGGGCTGCGAGGGAAGCATTCCAGACGTAACCTTCGCGTCGGAATCACTGATATCGCTTTTGGACGGGTGGCGAATTCTGGAAGACTTCTCGGCAAGCGACCACCAACAGATTGCTTTCGAAGTGGTGGACACAAACTCTCGGTGTGCGCCACCCCAGCGATTTTTCTGTGTATGGAACGTCGCGGAAGTGAACACCGGGAAGTTTGTCGAAACCCTGGGAACAGGTGGGGCCACGCTGGAGGGTACTCCTGGGAGCGGTGACGCCGCAGCTGACACTGTCGTAAATTCAGTTATGAATCTGATGACGACGGCTTGCGGAATTTCCATGCCCAGGAGGGCATCTAGGCGTGGCAAACCTTCCATGCATTGGTGGACAGTGGAAATCGCAGAGCTCCGAAAGGAGTGTCACAGGCTCCGCCGCTTAACCCAACGTTTAAGCGACCGGAAGGAGACATGTACCATAATGGAGTACAAATCAGACTCCGCAGCGAGCAAAGCTGTTCGAAAGGCTCATCAGAAGTAGAGTCGCTGAAGTGATACGCGCTACCGGAGATTTATCGCCCCAGCAGTTTGATTTTAGAGCAGGGAGATCCTCAGTTGATGCTGTCATGCAAGTCGTGGACGCCGTTGAATGAGCTTGATGTCAGAAACGCCTTTAATTGCGTAAGATGGAAAGACATTCCAGGCACACTAGACACTACTTACAACGTGGAGAACTATCTCTTACGGATTTTGAGAGACTATCTGAGGAACCCCTCCCTGCTCTATGAAACACTAGAGGGTCAAACGAGGATGGAAGTCACGTCGGGGTTAGCACAGGGATCCATCTTAGGGTCGGACCTCTGGAACGCTACCTATGACAGTCTACTGAAACTCGACATGCGCGGGTCGGCTATGCAGATGATGTCGTGGCGCTTTTTGCTGGACGCACTGTCGAACAGGCGCAAAACAGACTCGGCATATTGATGCGACGGGTAAGCGGATGAATGACTACTCATGGTTTCAACCTTGTACTGGAAAAAATCGAAGTAATCAACCTGACTAAAAAGAGAATTCCAACTCTGCGTCCCATATCGTTCGGTGAGTCGATAATCGAGTCAAAACCAGCGGTAAAGTACCTCTTGACTGAAAGATGAGCTTTTTTGAGCAAATCAAAGCAGCAGCGAATAAGGCTGCAGCTGGAGTTTTGGCGTCAAGTAGGCTAATGGCAAACATTGGCGTTTCTACGTCTAGCAGGCGACGTCTTCTGATGAGTTCAACACAGTCTGTCCTGGTATATGGCGCAGAAGTATGCGCGGACGCTCTTAACAAGGAGGTATATCGTAAACGTCTCGCGCAAGTACAGAGACGGGGAGCTTTGCGCGTGGCGTCTGCGTATCGCACTGTCTCTGTACCGGCCGTGATGATGATCGCGGGAGTGATCCCCGTTGCCCTTCTTGCTAAGGAGCTTCAAGCCATATACAGGCGCAAAGGAGATGAGCGAAGGAAGGTGGTTGGTCGTGAAGAACGGCAATGCAAAATGAAACTAGAGGCAGATGGACGGCGCGACTCATCTGCAACTTAGGTGCGTGGCTGAATTGGAAGCATAGTGAGAATGACTATTTACTTACCCTATTTTTAAGTGAGCATGGAAGTTTTCAGTCTTACCTGCACAAGATAGGTAAGGCGCGATCTCTGGATTGGTTTGCAATGGAGTTGAGGAAGAGGCCCACCATACTTATTTTTCTTGTAAAGGTGAAGTGAAGGTGGGATGGGGTTCGTTCGCAGCGCTATCTAAACGCAGGGGATCTCTCTCCAGACAACATTGTCGAAGAGAGGCTGAGGAGTGCTGACAGGTGGAGCTGTGTTGCCCATTACATTCGGGCCCTTCTCGTTGCTAAGGAGATAGAGCTCGACCGGTGGAGGACCCGGATGGCAGGAGGTTCCTTGAACTGGCAGTTCCCTTCCTCCTCTCCCCTCCCGTTGGTGAAAGGAATTCCCTGATTTGAAGGGTCCGCAAGGCAGGAGAGTCCGGGAACTAACCCGAAGTAATGTGACATACGGTTCCAGGCTAGCTCTCTGACGATGGAGAAATGGTGTTTAGTTGGTAGTCCGACGACGTACCGAACCGGGAGTCCAAAACTGTGTGCGTAAATGCATTCACCTATCCCCCCCCCACCGAAAAACAAAAAAAAAGAATATCAACAAAATGTAATAACATACATATTTTTTATTTAATATTTGAACAGATATCGAACTGGAGATTATTTTGAGGACTAGATTATTTTTTTCAGATTTTTCGACTGAAAAATTTCTGAGAACGAGTCCTTGATTTAAATGCCTAACTTAAATTATTATTCAAATTTCTCTACTAGCTCAGTTTTCATATGATAATTTTCTTTGCTTTTCCCAATTAGAATTATCACTCGTAATCACTCGTTTCCATTTTCATGATATTCGGCATCCTAAACCGTTACTCCAATAGAATGTCAAATTTTCAGCACAGATTTTCATTGAAAAAAGCCAGTAACTCATAAAGTTTGCCAGACTCAAAAAAGCAATAAACTTTAATCCCATAAAATATAGTGCACTTTATCTTTGGATAGTTTTTCTTTTCGGGATCCATTGAAATCCACTAAAACTTCGAGCTCTGGATAAAGCAATAACATCAGAACATTCTGACCGCAGCATCCTCCACTGACTGAATTATAGCCTTCCCTGACACATATGGTGAATATAGTTGTGGCCTCCCTAGAAGAACAAGCGACTTGCATCGGTGCTGCATTTTACCGGATAAAGAGAATAAATTTCGCGAAAATACCCAGAGATTTATTAACGTGATATGAGAAATCGGGAACTTTTATGTCTGGTGATACTCTACGTACGGCACTGTTTGTGATAAATAAAATTTACGTTTCTAAATTGGCTGGGAGCAATTCGTGCTCTCCAAAATTCATTAACAAAAGTGCTTTTTTATGCTCTGCTACCAACACTGTATGCCTTTAGGGAGTTATAGCAACAACACTATTGAAAAAGCCATAAAAAGTGACATAAAGACGACAATTCAGAATATTATGGGATTAATTGAAAAGAGCAGAGATAATGTAATTAGGCCAATAAACTGAGGCAAATCAGGGAGATATAATTTTGCACATTTGTCCTCTAGCGGATCAACATCGCAGCAATTAATACTCACATGATCGACTGCAATTAGATCAAGCTACTATTGTCGATAAGCTCATTTCTGAAGGAGTATCAAACGAGATTCTGGATAAACAAATCATAAAACGCCAATTGTATATAAGGTACTCAGCCTAATCAATTAGCTCTTTTTATAACTGATTAGGTTTCTATCAATACCAGATGACAGGGAAACAGTTTCAATGTGATATGAGCCACTGATAGTCATACATTTCCATGATTAACAACTTGAGTAATCTTATTATCTACAGAGACATCCTCTTCAAAAATCGATTAGGCCATTGATTCCTAACTTTGTATGTTTGTTAGGAGCTGGTAAGCTACAAATACTCTGGAATTTTTTCAGAAACAAACACAATATACTCGTATATAGTGCAACAAGTCCTAAACCAAAGAAAAAGCCAAGAAAACTTCTCTGAAAGTATTTCACACTTTGTTCCACATGTTCTTTAATCCCCCCTAGTCTGAATAGGCTCTTATTATTCTTATCAACAAGTGCACATATTTTCTCCCCCCTACAACTTCCCCACTGTACCACAGTACATTATATACGTTTTTATCCATTCTTTGATATTGTCTGGTTCACAAAAAGTTCTTTTATCAACTCTCGAAAAGTTTTGTGATTTTACTTGAATGTATCTGAGTGCTCAGTACGTGGATATATTTCCACCATTCCGATTTATAAAGACACAGAAGAGAACGTTGTATAAAAATACTTCCAACAATGCCAACAAAAGAAGACATTTTTCTCTGAATATAAAAAGTTTTCTCATGCAAACAAATGGAAGGAAAATCGGAAGCAGAATCCTAGTACATTTACCTCATCAAGTTTATTTCCGCATTTTTAGAGCTGTCTCGACTCTTCTCAGAAAGTTCTTTTCCAACTAATGAGATAGTCCATAATAATCCATTTACTTAAAACTGTGGAGATTCGACGGAGTCTGTCATTTGACTCGCTCTGGAAGTTGGTTCTTAAAAAGAAAATCTTCTCTACTTGTTGGAAAATGCGACTAAAAGGGATCGAAATTTGTGGGCTAATAACCTGCATCAACAGCACTTCGGATAGGGACTGACCTAGAATATGCCAAAGCTCCTGGACAGCAATATTCAGGGTCCCAACAAAGCTCGCTTTCTCCAACTCTAGTGAGAATTCCAACGATATCAAGTGGATATTCTGGGCCTAAGCGAAATGAGATGCTGGGACTCCCAAAAGTACTCCCCTTTCTCTTACGGCACTGTATTTTTACGCTTTGGAAAGCCAAGTGGTACCAGACACGTTTCGGATGTCGGATTATTACTGACGGCTACTGCAAGGCGCACTCAAATGACTTGTATCAACATAAACTTCCAATATTGTGGAAGGTCCTGGGGGTGCAACGTGAATACGTGCCTTGTAGACATAATCCCACGGTTCTCTTCGGACAGGGATTGATTTGGACCCCACAATCAGACCCCAGCCGTGATTGGCACAGCGGTACTGGTTTATACTAAGTGTAGGTTCAGAGTCCATACCAGTGGATGTGAGGCTCATCCTACACCTTTGCCGCAACTAAGAAATATAGCGCCCAAATAGTACAACCCACACGCCCAAGCCCACGAGAAGCTCTGATCGCGATATGGGCACAACCGCCACCCCCAAATGCAAACAACTGGACCGGGAGATGATTCTCCAGAAATTCCTCTGGAACATATGCTGTCAGAGGGCCGTCCCGAGTTCTATGATAATAGTTAACCAGCGATGGCGTGATAATAAGAGCCACTTCCGATGAGTCCCTTGCAGACAAGGGTCTTCATCCGGTATAGTGGTGACGGATGTTTTCTAATGACCATTTATATGAAGTTTAGGAGAGGCTTCCTAAAGCCGACATTGTGATCGTCATGGGTGATCTAAATGCCAAGATAAGATAGACTGACAACACTTTGCTCAAACAGGTGATGCGGGAACACAGCCTTGGCGATCGTAATTATAATGGTGTAAAGTTTGTAGATTTCTGCAGTTTCCATTCCTCCTCATTTTGAGCAAAAAGCTTGCCTAAGAAGAGGCGCTTACATCGCTCTCGAAAGGGGTCATCATCTGATGGTCGTTTACCTTCGATTGGATGTTGCGTCTGCCACTTCTCGCAGAATTAGGGAGCTGTGACCTCCAAATTCGAGCTTCAGTGGACATTTGAAGAAATTATATCATAATTTAGTGGATGATCAAGTGCGACTGTAATTGACTCTTTTTCAATTTAAAGTATTTTCTTATATTAATTATAGTTTTTTATGTTGTTAAACTTTCGGTGCCTACAGTTTTTTTTTGGAGTACGGTTGGTGAATGCGTTTACGCACAGGGTGTTGAACTCCCACAACAGTACGCCGTTGGACTACCAACTAAACACCTCCCTATCATCAGAGAACTAGCCTGGAACCGTGTGACGCATTACTTCATGCTAGCCCTCCCGCTTTTCCGGCTTTGGGAGCCTTCAAATCAGGGAATCTCTTTCACCAACGGGAGTGAAGGGGAGGAAGAGAGTTGTTAGTTAAGGGAACTCCTTACCATCCGGTCCCTCCGCCGGTCGAGTTAAATCTTCTTCGCAATAAGAAGAGCCTGAACATAATGCGCAATACGATTCCATCTGCCAGCGCTCTTCAGCATCTCTCCGACAATGTTGCCTGGAGATAGCTCGGCTGTGTCTGCATAAAGATGCTGACGAAAGCCGTCCCACCTCTCGCAAGCGCAAAACATGTGTTCAGCGTCGTCCGTCACTCCATTGCAGAACACACAATCAGAAGGTCGCGCCTTCCCAATTCTGTGCAGGTAAGACTGAAAATGTTCATGCCCGCTTAGAAGTTGGGTAAGGAAGTAATCAATCTCACCGTGCATTCGGTTCAACCACAGGTCTAAATTGTCGATGAGCCGCGCAGCACATCTACCCCTTGACTCATTTTGCCAAGAAAGTTGCCACTCGATAAGGGTACGTTGACGTTCTTCACGGGCAACCACCTCTGTTAAGTTCTCGCCCTTACGGCGGTAGATAGCTTAGCGATCCTTGGCAAGAAGAGCAACGGGATCACTCCCGTGATCACCATCACGGTTCGGAGACAGTGCGATAAGCAGACGCCACTCGCAAAGCTCCCCACCTCTGCACTTGAGCAAAGCCCTTACGATGCACTTCCTTTTCAAAGGCATCAGCCGATACCTCCGCTCCATAGAGCCGAACCGACTGCGTTGCTCCCATAAGGAGACATCTTCTAGTAGATATAGGGCCCCCAACATTCGCCATTAGACGACTCAAGGTCGCGATTTCAGCTGCATCCCTATCCGCTGCTGCTTTGATTTGCTCGAAGAAGTTCATCTTCGAGTCGAGCATTAAATTAAGGTATTCAACCGCTGGTTTTGACTCTATAGTCAACTCGCCGATAAACATGAGACGCAGGGTCGGGATTCTCTTTCTGGTCAACATGACTACTTCGGTTTTTTCCAGCGCAAGGCTGAAACCGTGAACAATCATCCGTCCGCTTACCCGTCGCATCAATATACTAAGTCTGCTTTGCGCCTGTTCCACAGTGTGTCCGACAACAAGTGCCGCAACTTCGTCTGCATAACCGACCAGGCGCGACTCTTCGGGCATATCGAGTCTCAGCAGACTATCGTAGGAAGAATTCCAGAGATCCGGCCCTAGGATGCATCCCTGTGCTATTCCCAACGTAATTTCCATCCTCATCTGGCCGTCTAGCGTCTCATAGACCAGGGGGCAGTCTTTCCGATAATCCCTCAATATCCGCAAGAGGTAGGTTGGCATGTGGAATGAATTTTCTAATGAGCCTAGCATATCTGTCCATCTTACGGAATTGAAGGCAGTTTGGACATCAAGCGTCATGAGGGGCACTATCCATCGAGATCGACAGCTGTATGCCTCGGCTCGATGAACCGCATCCACGACCACCATAACAGCATCCACTGTGGATTTCCCTGTTCCGAACTCGAACTCCCTTGGGGATAACTCCCCGCCAGCGCGGATCGCTTTAGCGAGTCTACTCCCGATGAGCTTCTCCAGCACTTTTCCGGCCATGCCAAGCATACACAGCGGTCGGTATGGAGACGCGAGCTCTGGGTCTCCTTTACCCTTGCTGAACAGCGCGAGTCTGACCACTTTCCAGCCACAAGAAAAAATGCCTTCCTTCAAGCAAGCGTTGAACGCCTTAAGCAGCAATTCTGGCCGTTGGCGGAACACCAGTTGGTAAACTTCCGCCGAGATGCCATCAGGACCTGGCGCCTTCTAGTTTTTCAAAGTGAGAACCGCTTCTTGCAGTTCTCTCATTGTGAAAAGGGGGCAATCCTCTCCTATTAACAACAACCTGTACAGGATATCTGGGGAACAATGCCTGTACAATGCGGTCCATCTGGTCGAGACTTGCGGGGCCTCCGCAGAGCCCCGATTTTTCGGATGACAAGCTTATAGCCCCCGCGGGTTCTCATTTACCTCGTTGATAAGGTTGTACCAGCCGCGAGCTTTGCTGATCTATACTGTGGCTTTATGGCGCATGTCTCCTCGTTATCCTCATACGCCGTCGTAATCAGGCTCATCACTGAATTTACGACGGTGTCAGCTGCGAGACTACCACCCCCCTCCACCGAGGCTCTGCCTGCTCCAAAATCTTCGACGAATTTCCCGATGTTCACCCTCGTGACATTCCACAAGCAGGGGGAACGTCGCGTTGGTGCCCGCCAGTAAGTAGCATCAACCACTTCGAACGTGATGTACTGGTGATCACTCGCCGAGAAATCGACTCGCCACCCGTTTACCGATGATCCCAGAGATTCCGACGCTAAAGTGAAATCAGGAATGCTTCCTTCATAGTCTTGGCGCCGAACCACAGTGTCCATAGTGATCATAATGTTTATTCCATTTTTTCTTGTTACATTATAAGATTGTTTTTCACCCACTTTTTTCCATCTACGTTTCTACTGCTCAATATTTGTTCTAAATAAAAAGATTTCGAAAAAGAAATGAAATGAAATGAGTGACCCATTCAACATAAAGAGGGAAGCGGCGTGCTTTTTGATCGGCGCGTCAATGAATGTGTCAAATCCAAAATTTACTGCAGTTGTTCGCTCTGTCACCCACTATGGTCCTGTGTGTTGACCGACTAAAAAAGGTAGTGAACCGCGCTTCGCGGTAATGGACACGAAGATATTGCGTTGGAGCAGTGGATCGAGCGATCGATATAGGATTGTACCGATCGTGGAAAAAAATACAACAACGAACTCGATAGGAAACGGCCAAAAGGTAAGCCAAAACAATGATGGCTTGATAGGCTGAATGGTGATCTGAGAACCTCGCAAAATGGCGCAATCCCCTTTGTTTATCCATTTGTTTTTTAACAAAGCATTTTTACATCCTTTGACCACTTTTTCTTTTCTGGCACTGTAAATATCACTCTGTGAATACCTTCTAGTTGGAAGTGTAAAAAGTTTCTGAAATGCTGTATATGCAATAAATAAAAAACACTTTCAGCCCAAAGGGAAAACTTCCTTTCTACAGTTAAATTCAATATCAATCCATCTCTTTTATGCTCCGTAAATGTATTTACATTTCCATGTGTGTGCACTCGAATGAAGTTAAAGTTGATATGAGCAAAAGATACAAATTTTACAAGGTGTTAAATTGGTTGTGAATGCTTCAGATCCATCAGAATACCCCAGTTGTTGGTTTGCGCGGATTCCATCATCTTCGCACGGTTTTTCAAAGTTGTATAACATAAAGGATGGTGGGCCCTTCATACCAAGGGAAAATAAAGCAATTCTTTCTTGCTACTTCGATCATTGAACTATTCCAGCACAAAAGATAAAATATTCTAATGCATATTAACACCTTGACCTAATATACTTTTTTTCATTATCCAAATATATATGCAGATTCGGTAAATATAAATTCATTAAGGGTCAGTAAACCATCACAAAAACTTCAATAAAGGCACGTGCTTCTGCATGGAATTCGCCCACGATTGTTACCTTACAGATATATACGGCTACCAAAAGCTACCATTACTTTCGCCAGAAGGCAAAAAAAAAACACAAAAACCAAGCTGATATGTATATACTTTTTGACTATCTATCTCTCGCCTCTAGATAAAATGTTTTTCTTACTATTAAGTTTGCAGATAGTCCTATACAATGCTCCGTACAGATATGTATGACAAATATACTTTCTAAACGCTGAGTAAGTACTCACCATTGCAATCATTTCCGTGAAATCACGATTGATATCACTGATGAGAAATTGAAAGCCATGAGTTGAAACACCTTTGATATCGTTGCTTGTAATCTGAAAAAAAGATAAGAAGAATCAAGTATAGATACTTTTGAAACAGGATGCTAGCGGAAATGTTGAGTACGTATCAGAATTTCAGAGCATTACAACACAAATTTCGCTTATACCAACGTAAGGTTCTAAGACTACTCTTCAGATAGTTTAGAATAATTTAACAAGTTACGTGACATCATCAACGCTTTCGTTCACTCTAAGGATCAACTACAGTAATTTCTGAAAAGTAATTTGTTCATGCTCCAACTAATTTGTACAGACAAGGGAAACTACAAAAGTTACATAAGATACAAATCAAATTAGAATAGTTCTTACTGCAACAATTGACTGCTATCGTCGCGCGTAATGGTCCCCCAAGGAGAAAGACATGCCACCACTGCTATCGTTGCATTGCATTCGAAATGGAACTACCACTCTCATGTCGTAGCGTTCATATTACCACAGAGCACTACAACCCCCAATGGAGATATTCGAATAACTGATTTGTAAGACGACATAAATCCTAATTTCTTGCCAGTTGTTGGTCGAGGAATGGACGTCGCATTGTAACCGGTAGAACAGTGAAAATGCGGAATTGTGGAACTCTATGGAGTCGTAAAAGCAGAAATGTGTGCCCCACTGACTAACGAGGGAGCACAGATTAATATTTTACAGAGGATGCAATCAAAGGGTCCGTAAGTACCACCAATCTGATAGAGGAAGTGCATTGATTTGAGATAGAATACCCAATTGCTATCTTTGCACCATTGCAATGAAATTTTTCAATCAAGCTCAGCTAAACAACTCCTTTTTAAGGACGATCTTCCGGTCCTCCAGCCCGTCTGGCCAACGACCAACAAAAGCTGTACAGATTCAGATACAAAGAAACGAAACTCCGTATCTGTACGTAACAATCAGATTACAAAATAAAATACGTTCTCTGCTACCCTACATTGTACGGAGTAAAGCGCTCAACTGACACATCTCGCAGAGAGTGCATTGCATTTCCTACCATTTATAAGGAGCATTATCTAGGATTCTAGTTTAGATGATGCACCCGACTGGTTTGCGGAATTGAACATTGACGATTCTGCAAGGGACATGAATAGAAATGGAATGCATTCGTGATTTGAATTTCGATTAAAGTTTCCAGTAGTTGGGAACGCAGTAAGCAGATACATCTTGAGCATGGCATCAGCTATGATGTTTCGGAAATTGAGTAGAATCTCCACAAACTGATTGGTTGTATGCTTCGGACCCTTTTATGTATTGACGAGCTCAAGAGGGAAAGCCCTGAAACCATGCAATTTTGATTTATGAAAGGGATTAGGTTTCAATTTCAGTGAAATTGAAATAGTTTTCAGAAGACAAATATTTATAGTCCTACAATTACCATTTTATGTCCACTTATAAGATCTCGTTTTATGACCATCATCCCGACTCGACACGGGAACATCCTAGCAGATACGAGTGAAATCTACAATATTTGCTAAACATCTATTTACGTGAAGCATACCTACAGAACTGGAAGCATCAGATTGAAAGGTTCTGCATATTTCCTACATTTGAGTGTAGCTCGTAATGCTTGCGACATTTAGCCTTAGATTGCACCAAATTTGCACAAAAAAGATAAATTTAGCCTATTATGACCTTGTTGGTAATAGTGCGACTCCTACCAAATTTCGTAAACTTAAAGGGGGTTCCCTGTCATTTTTCAGAAAATATAGGTATAAATATACTATTATTATATGAGTTGTCAGAATCTGGGCAGATGCCGGATTTTACCTAATACTATTATAGCACTAAGTGCCAAGCATTTAGGGTCGGACGATCCTACCTAATTGAAAGATAAGGGGGTGCTGGTGGTGGTGGCTGATGGTAGTCCCCGCAGCATCGAATACGTATGCAGAATCGTGTACTTCTGCATGGTTTGAACCAGACTGTGCAAAAATCCCAGGACATCAAGGGAAGCCATGAGGGATTGAGGTACAATACCTGTAGCTAACAATATTATGGTACCTACCACTTTCTCGAGACGCCAAATTTCTTTGATTTCTCGAGCCAATGGCTCATAGTTCACCTTCTTCTCCACGTATTTTCGTTTGATGTTGCAATTATAGGGGATAGCAACATTAATATTGTCATATTAACTAACAGCACGTCAGGATTATTGTGCGATATGTGGCGACCAGTTAGAACGGTCCCAATACATGCTGTAAGCAGAACTATCAAGTACAACCTGCGGCTCATATCGGTAAACTGAACATTTTTCCGTGATCAGCCCATGCTTGTATGCAAGGTTTTGATCATCACCTTAGATACAGCATTATGCCTGGTGGTATATTGCACCGGTACCATAACACTGCAGCCAGAAATGAGATGGTCCAACGTCTCCAACGCCGAACCACACACTCTGCACTGGTCGTTCTTCAGCCGTTCCTTCATGATGAACATTTTATAATCTCGGGTGGCGACCGTGCTATTCTGAATGTTACACATGAACCCTCCGTCTCAGAAAAGATCTCCCCAGCACACAACCATCTGTCCGACAAATACAAATCGAAAAATGGCTGCCAAAGACAATTCACGTGTTGATAGTGCATTGCCTTCGACTTCCATTCATCGATCCCCTCTTGGTCCGACTTCACCCCACTTAGAAGATTGAAAGGCTTCCCCGCCCCCCTCCCCCTTACACAACGCCATACGCAAGAGACTCGCCTGCTCTTTGCTGTAATAATAAGCACGTAATATTCCGAATGCATAAGCCAGTGAAGGGATAGCGAATAACTTTAATGTGCTTATTTTATTCTTCCCCGAGAAATGCGATTTCAGTACAAGCTTTACGTGCCGTAGGAATTCTAACAGCAGAGCATCCTTCAGATCACCAACTTGAGCATGTGTTCCTTGCAGAATTCCTAGTTATTTGTAAAAGTTTGTCTCGGTCATAGCTTCGATGTCACCAATGCTATGTCCGGCATGCGGCTCGTGATGACCTTTGCGGGTGACTTGGATTCAACAGTTATCTAATCCAAATTCCATCCGAATATCATGGCTGAACATGTCCAGTATTCGCAGCAGACTTCTCAGATGGTCGTCAGTAACAGCATACAGCTTGATGTCATCTAAGTACATCAAGTGTGTCAGTTCGCACTTAGTACGTAGGCCATATGTTACTGCAAAACCTTACTCAGTAGTCACGAAAGGGGGTTCAGTGCCACGCAAAAGCAAAAGGAACTCAAAGGATCCCCTTGGAAGAGGCCCCTCCGTATATGGATAGGCTCTGATGTATAGCACCCTCAGATGAAGGCACAGATAAAGTGGTGTGCCACCATTGCATCCATCCTTTGGAATGACATAGTTTCTGTAAACCCTCTGCACTTTATTTCTCACCCGTCTAATGGTATTGCCAGTGGTGACCTGAATCAGTCTAGCAATGTCCTGCCTTAGTGAGCCCCGCCAACATTCCAGACGAATTTTCCATGGTGGATCTCTTCGGTCACTCAAACCAATAACACAAAAGGAAATCTTCTGACCGTGCAATCTGATAGCCGTAACTGCACCACGTTACGTAAATTGATTGTAGTTGCAGCAGCGACATATCAGCAGACAGTCAAGATGCAATCTCATCATTGATTTGAGATAGAATTCGCGGAGTTGCTGGAGATGCATAGAGCCGTCCCGAACCTCAGCAGAAACTTCAGGCGGACAGTGAAGTAAAGTGCTTCGGCAAGTACTAAAACTGTTGCCTACCGTACGGCGTAGTTTTGCTGATGCCGCCGCCCCTGCCCCTATCGACACTTGGTCACCAGTTTCTATGATGACCTCAATCGAACACGTACCGGATAGTAAAGAGATGCATATCCTCAGTCCAGTTCCTGCACAGGGCGGAGCAATGCTCTTGGTCATCGAAGCGCCTAGACGTGGAGCTGCCCAACGATTAGCGGTTTCGACGCCATGCTGTCCGTTACGGGAGCCCGACAGTTACCAGGTCAGACGACCCCCGCCGGTTATCCGTACCGAACCTCAAAGTTCTCCTTCTTCTCATTTGTGGGTTTGTATTTTATATCTAACTGTCAGGTGTGGTGATAGCTACCTCAGTGAGTAATCTGCTAGAACGCAACGTTCCTGCGCCTTCCTTGAGATGGCGCATTGGCGTACAGCCATTCAGACTGGAGCTATCTAACCCCCCTCCTCTCACAACTGGGCTTGGGATCGGCTACGACGAAGTTTAAATATACTATTATTATATTATTATTGAAAAGGTACGGGTATGGAGGGTTTTTTGAAGCCTAGACACCATACAGTGGTAGCTCTGTGACTTTTTCAGATTTTTGGGTTGAGTAATTTCTAAAAACAGGTCCGTGAAAGAAATCATCACTTTCCAATCCCCGCCTTCTTCGTCTTTCATCAAATGCTAAATTTAATTTGATATTTGGTGAAGAAGAACTGTTCACCTCCTGTATGAGGACCACCCCCTTAAATTCAAAGTAGAGCGATGGTACTCATTGGATGCGAGGAGATTCACGATTTCCACCTTTCCACAAAATCCAGTAGTAACCGTTTCTGAGAAAATAAGTGCGACAGACAGTCAATGATGTGAGTAGTTGCCAGCTCTGAGATCAGGCGCAAACACAGGTGGCGGATAGGGCATACCTATTGATGATAAATATGTGTTCATGTACTTTCTTTCTGACTGTGCGTAGACAAGTGTTTGCTCATCCCTGGTGCGCGGATCAAAACGGCTGTGAGGAAGATACCCATGAAATGTGGCCAACATGGAAGAAGAGAGATATAAGAAACTTACGGTGCAGGGGTTCGGGAGCCCCGTACAGATGGCTTTTGGGAGTGAGCAGGCGGGAATTTGACCGACTAGGACGACCTGAGAAGGTACTCCAAAACCAAGAAATTATCTTATTCAGGAGAAGCTCTTCAATTTTTCAATCATCACCAATGCCAAAGACAGCAAAAAATAAATCGCAGGGAAGCACATTAAATTCTACGGATGAAGGAATGTTTAAAAGGAGTAATCTGGTCCGTGGTCCGATTATTATTATTTTTAATCTGGACAAGTCTCATAGAGAACAAAGCGCTGATCCGGAGCAGCTACTTTTTATGTAGCTTGGAGCAAAAATAGTTTAGCTGTCTGAGTTTATCAAGGACAAGCACAACGAACCTCAACCTATCAAAAACACAGGGTCCTCTATAATAGGAAGCAGGCTTCAGAAAAAGGACCCAAGCCGTAACCCGCCGGCGTAGTAATGTCACATTCGATTCAAGTAGCACCAAACTGTAGTGCCATCTATCTGCCACCAAACAAAAAAAATGCGGGACAAAGATGGTGATGCTCTCGTCAATCAGCAAACACCTAAGAGGAAAAAAAGCACACTACCAATCCCGAAGAACGGAGCTAAAAATACGGAAGGAGAAAAACCTGTACACCAAGAGCGTCGGCTATCAAAATTGGCGAAATCTAAGGAGAACGAAGATGTTGAAACCAAGGCCGCTGACAAAAATGTGGAAAAGTAAACAAAGTTGCGAATTCACCCAGAGGCACTTTTAATCTCCAGCAAGGGAATTTGTCCTTCGCAGAGAGATTAAAAAAGGCTAAATCTGAACTAGGCTGAAATGTCAGCAAAATCCTAAGGACCGAGAAAGGCGATCTCATGTTTCAGCTGGAAAAATTCAGCTTGGAAGGAACTGATGGCTTTCATGACCTAGTTAAGAACTCATTTGCGAAGAATGCCACAGTACGGGCCTGAAGTCATGAGGTCTATATTCAGTGCAAGAATCTCGGCGAAATAACATCTAGAATAGAAATCACCAGTGCCTTGAAAGAACAATTTAAGCTGATTTAAGAAAAGCTGAAAAGCAGAAAGCTCGTGCCCCATGAATTCAGTACTGATGCTGAACAACAGGACTGTTGGATTGGCAGCAGCATTCGCAGTTACACCGGAACAGTGTAAAATAGGACCAGTCAGTAGCAGCAAAGTTCTTCGAAATTGTAGATGGAGAGCGAAGCGAAAACGCTTCAGTGACTAAGGAAACAGTGTCACCCCATAAAGCAGCCGAGGGAAACTCTATGGCGGAGAAAGTTCAGTGAGAAATCACATTAACTGTGTGATGATGCAGCAGTTATATTTTATCACAGGACTTTGCACCACAGCAAGCGTTGCAGTGGTAGTCGGCAATCGACAAAAGCTATGCGCGAACGGCATGAAAAGCAACGGTGAGATTTAGGCACTTATTATGGAAAGATTTCCTACAATACCCATCGCAATCAAAAAATTGGAGTGGAACAATTTCGGTTCATTATATAAAGCACAGGGCATGACATAAATCGACGAAGGCGACGCCATATTACTTATACCAAAGGACTAAAAGTTCAAGGCAGAAGCAAAAAAAATCAAATTAGTTCAGTGCGAGAACGAATATAAAAGATCCATAAAGGCAGAAAGCGGGTTTTTTTTCTTTGTACATTTTTAATATGCACAAAGTTGAGCGCACTAGTTTTTATAAAATAAAAGTGAAAACTCAGAAGTTCAAAAAAATTATGCAACAAGTTCAAACAACGTCTGAACGGTCAGAAAGATGACTATAGAGGTTCCTTTCCGTCCCGACTCATGAGCAATTTCGACCGAATGACAACACCAACATCTGGTCTTTCCAAATCCCATAAAACCCGCACATACACGGCGTCTAGGAAAATTCCTATTCTCCGTGTGACTTATGGCCCCAGGTAAAGGAGGAGAGTTTGAGGCAACGTACTCTGTACTATCATCAGTAAAACAAAAATAAAATGCTGAGATCAGGAAAAGAGGCAAATAAAGTAGAGTTGGAGTTTTCCACTATGCTGAATCGTATCTAATCTCTCTTGATAACAGGTCCCCCGACAGCCCGACTAAAAAAATGCATCCAATGTCGTTAAAAACAAGATGATCGCGTTGAGTCCTAAGCCTCGAATAAATGCTTGGACGTTCACCTCAGCGAACGCGGCAGGACGAACCTCGATCCTGCCGTAAAATGACCAAGGGTTCTTGATGCATGGACGGCGTCAGGACGTAAGTAAGGTAGTCCGAACAAAACAAATAGATGTCTGCACGCTAAACATTGGCTCCCTGACTGAAAAAACCAAGGAACTAGCAAGAGCCCTCCAGAAAAGGCACATTGATATTTGCGCTCTACAAGAAACCCGGTGATCTGGTCCCACACTCAATACGGTGTTGGCATCGCCATCTCAGATGGTTTTTGTGATGTGATTTAAGAAGTCGAAAGATCAGCAAATTCTTGATGCAAGGACTTGCAACGTGCCGGTTGATGACTATATCATCATTGCAGTCGACCTTAATAGTCATGTGAGTAAAAAAGCAGACAACAAGTACAATGCGGGAAAAGAGTTTGGAGCACGCATTCAGGGTGGCGAGCGTATAGTCCATTTTGCGGACACCCATGACCTTATCCTTACTTATGAATACATGGTTCCTCAAACGATTTTCTCTTCCTTCTACATTTTATAGTGGGAACAGTAAAACGCAAATCGACTATATTCTCAGAAGACGCCGACATTTTACCGTCGCTGACTACAAAGCCGTTCCCTATGAGACAATCGCACCTCAAAGTCGGCCGTTCATTGCCGCTCCCGGCGCTCCCAATAAAACCACATGATGAACATTTTAGTCCGCGTCGAATTAAATAGTGGCGATTTCGTGAGATTACATGCGATTACAAACCATTACGAATGTGGAAAAATCATAGAACCAAATTAAAAACACAATCTATAAAGTCCTCGGGATCACTAACCCAGTCAAGCGGTTCATGAACCGAGATACTTTGAAGTGACGATATTGGAATAACGGTCTATGAAAAGAAAAGCCCCTACCACAAGTCTCTCGACAATAAAACGCCGGCTAATTGGCAAATGTATAAGAATGCCAACCGGGAGGCAAAGAAAGCGATCGCTTTCACCCGAGAGGTTCATTACAAAAATCTTTACGATAAACTAAAAACTCGAGATGGCGAGAGAGATCTATATCGACTTGTCAAAATCCGACATCAGCGACACAGGAAATCGAACACTTCTGTTGCGTTGATAAGAACGGTACTGCGCTTACTGTCCGACGAGCCGCGACGGATAGATGGCGAGAATATTTCGTGCGGATTTCAACGGAAGAATTTATTCATCCTCCACTTCTACAAGCATTGCCGACATTTTTACAACTCCACCTGTGAGCGCCTCTGTAATCGAAGCAATAAAACGAATGAAATCGGGGAAAGCAATAGGACCTGACCACATCGCATCTGAGCCCTGGAAAGCGAAGAGCTGGAACCAATCACTATGGTTCAGTGAATTCTTCAGTCGGGTTATTCAAAAAAGTGGAACACCGCCTAACGCTATAAATTACTCTACTACGATCCGAAAAGTAGGATTCGAAGTGTGGCGGGTCTATCAAAGCCGCTTCGCGTTTCTGTCGGTGTTCATCAAGGAAGGATCCTCTCACCAGTCTTGGGCTCACTTATGGGCACTGTCACAAGGGACATCCAATGGATGTGGACTGCTTTGTCGTTGTCTCAAGGCTAGAATTTACCGCAACGTCGTCCGCCCTGTTGCCATCTATCGTTTTGAGTATTGGCCGACTTTAAAGGACAATGAACAGCGTCTTGCGGTAATAGAGACGTCAATGTGACGTTGGACTATTGGCATAACATCAATATGGAGTTGCACCGATCGTGGAAAAATTGCGAGAGTGGCGTGTTCGATGGTATGGTTACGTAATTCGCGTAATTCACTCACGATGATGAAGGCTGCGAGAAACAGTGGTGGCTTGATACCCTGGGTCGGCATTTGAAAGCCTCGCGACTGCATCGAGTTCCAACGAAATCACGCAACCGACCACAACGAGCTGACCTCGCTTTTGAACGGAACAAAAGTTAAAGAAAAAAAAAAATTAATAAAACTTCGTAAGTTCAACGTATGGACGACACTCGGATACGTAAAATAGTATTCGAAGGGAAAACGACCAATGGAAAAGCCCCAAAAGCGCTGGGCAGATGTTTCCGAAGTGGAGGACGCGATCGATGAATTGAGATGTTTGGAGAAAAGGGAGCCTGAATTCCTAGGCGTGTAAAGCCTCGACGACGACAACGAGGTAGATGAGGTGAATGACGTAAATCTAATTTTACAGTCAATTAGACAAAATATAATAATAACTTTTCGGTTTAGATGTTATTTAGAGATAATGAAAAAGATAATAGCTTTCTAATTGTTTTAATATGAATCGGTTGCGGTAAGGGCGGTTTTAAGACGCAGGGATACCTGAAATGTTGTGCAGAGAATATTCAAGACAAACGAACGAAATGACCGATCAGGAAGCGTACACCGCACCAACCCGCGTTTACAGCTTTACCAGTTTGTGTTCTTCCAACAAAATCGTAGCACCTGGACTTGACCTAAGGACACCAATACTTGCTAAAACCATCCTGGAAAACAAAGTACATTTAAGAATAACCGTGAATGATTAGTTGAGATTTGAGCTCCGATCCTCTTCCCCTCATCCACATTGTAAACACAACACTTATATATCCTACGAAGGAAGAGGAACCGGCGGCGTCTTGCAAAACTATGACACAGTATTTTATTTGAGAATCGAGGGAATACTTCCTCGGTTGTGGTTCACGAAATCTTTATCCTTGGGCAAGAACCCACGTTGCACAAAAATATGGACGAAACCGCAAGTCATACCATACCATAGCAATCTTCACCGACGGATCAAAGATGGTCTGTGGAGTCGGCGCGGGGGTTTTCTCGAATACACACAATATATCCGAATCGTATGGTCTCCCAAGTTTTGCCAGTGTACTCCAAGCCGAAATACTGGCGATACTGGAAGCCTGCCAATGGCTGGGGCATGATCCGAGCCCCACGCGTAACACAGCCGTTCTGACGGACATCCAAGCGGCTATTAAGACCTTATACTCAGTGACAACAACAGTCTGGGCGGTTCACTGAAAGTCACCTTCCTATGGGTTTCGGGTCATAGGAACGAGGAATGAACGGGCTGTCGGATTGACCTAGTAGGGCTCTGCTCTTTGCAGTCCCCCGGCGGGTACAGTCGGTGTCTCGCTAGCGACTGTTAAGGGCGGTATCTGCTCGCCGACCTTAGAAAGCGAAGACTCACAACTTGTACCAAGTCAAGGAGGATTTGGCCCGCTTATAACAAAACCCGATCACGAGAGCCGCTGCTCCAGACGCGTGCCAAGGTATACAAAACTACTTCGATCTGCACAGAGCACTGGCCCATAGCTGACCGCCAGGCTCGGCATACCCTACAATTTACATTGCCGAAGCCGCGGAGAAGAGGGGGAAACCCTCAGGCTCTCTAGCTAGATTCAGGCTGCAGACATTCGGTAAACCATTCTTTGGGGACCTCAGAGAGATTTCTAACTACGGGGTGGGAGAGCGGCTTTCCTTAGCGAATACTAGGGTCTTTGTATGTAGATTGATGGACAGACAGGGTGAATAACAATCAATGCACAAAAGGGTGAAAGGAAAAGCAACAGCGGCATGATCCGTCCTACATAGTCGTTTCTAATTCAGGCACAGGACGAGTCAGATTTCTTCATATTTATTGTGCAAAAATTACTAACACTTCTCGCATAATTTAAGATGCCTACACGTAGTAATACATATTAGCTAACAGATATTGCCACATCGCCAATTTTACCAGCAGCTATCTAATAGGGATAACAACGTTCACTCAGAAAATTACAATGGGAAAATATGAATCAGCATTCAACATTCGTTGTTTCGTTTGTCAATTTAACTCAACGAACGTAGGCGTTTGCGAATTCCCATTCAAAAATTATACTGAAACACAGCTCTTGCATTATTCTCCATGCTTGAGGCGTAGTAATATTCTTCTTTTCCTATTTTTAGACATTAATTTCTTGAGGGTCCTTGTGCCAGTACGAAACATTTTCCATTTAGGTAACCAATTATATTACTCAAACAACTGTTTGTGTCCAAGTCTAGGCATTGCCTCATCCAGTATTTTTCATGAATTATTTCTTGAAGAGAGAAATCATTGCAATGTGCTGAAATTGTGGGAATCGCAAACACATTGCTAACGTTCATTCATCTGCAAGTATTCATATTCAAATCATGTGCGAAATAATTCACTCTTCAAATAGAAAGAATGTTTGGACATTTGAACATTTGTATTTATGTAAAACTCATGTGAACATTTTACTCATTCGAAATATCAATTTGCCATTTGTTGTTCTATTTCAATCAAATATTCATAAAATCCAAATCGTTTCCAGAATACGCAATACGCGAATCCGTAAGAGTAAACTCAACCCATATGTGTAATACATCATAAAATGACTCGTATGGGACGTCATCAAAGCGGAGCTATTTATAAACGAATCAAAGGCGATTTTGATTGAAGTCAAATTTGTCTAATTCGAATCTTACATGCTTGTAATTAGTTTTCCGATGGTTAACCAGAATATTAAAAAAAACATCAAATTAAACAGTTGACTTCCCACTCGTGTAGAAAAAATTAATTAGAATGAGAAGCAAATATCACATCTCTAATGATGCGTATTTTTTCGAATGAAGGTCAGTTTTGTTTTCGTAGGCGATAATGAGAGTGTGTACCATATGGTTATCGGACATTTCCTACATACATACACATGTAGCAGTAGTATGGAAAGATTAATTAGCCTCGAATTACTTACTTGAACTGGTTTTGCTGGCTTCTAGTTTGGTGTATCTTTACGGAAAGAATATGTTATGCATGATTTACTCACGTAAGCCACTTGTTTAGCTCATTTGCTTATTTATTGTCGCAATTTCAAGCTGTATGTCAGGAAACTATAAAGATTTACTATTTCTTTCCAATTAATCACGGTAGCCACTCACAAACTTATTCATCAACCTTGGAGGAAGGACTCATACAAATAATACACTGAATAGTGATTTTCTCCCTCTTCTACGCAGGGAGCTTTACATGTCATATTTCAGGCCACTCACTTCGAAATGATGGTACCACTCCAAACTGCCGACATATTAATAGCATCACCATATACGTACTTGTATTTTTGCATTGAAGTACCACCTAAAATGTAACATTTCATTCATTCAATTACGAAGCCATAGCTCCAAATTGCGTCCTGTTTTCCAGTAACATCATTCTCCAATTGTCACAATCCGGAACTGAATTTTTCAAGTTTTCAGTTTTTATTGAACTTTGCTAGTGCTTCGTCAGTTTCCCAGATAGATGTTTATATTGTGGTTTTTAAGGTTTTGTTTGCAAAACAAAACCTTATTAAAATCGGTTCAATGTCTGTTTGTCTGTCCGTCTGTCTTTTTTTTTAACGGTTTCTGTCGTTATTTGTAACTTTCCTCCGAAGCTCCTCCCTCATCAGCAGATTGTGGATCGCCTTTATTAATTTTTCCACCTCCCTCCAAGATGTTTCAGAGGCTAGCATGTGGTCCACGATATCTCGGGTGTCAACCGTGCCTCGGCGTCAATTTCCGCCTCCGCTTTGTGTGCGGCGAATCGCTGGCAGGCAAAAACAACATGCTCCGCATCTTCCGGAATCATCACGCATGTTGGGCAATACGGGCAGTCGTCACGCCTGAAGCAATAAAGGTATGCACGGTACCCTTCGTGTCCGCTTAGGAATTGAGTTAGGTGGTAACTAACCTCACCGTGCCTTCCCTTAATCCATTTAGAGACATCTGGGATAATCCTGTGTGTCCAGCAGCCTTTAGGTGAATCGTCCCATCTTTTTTGCCATTCCAAAATTCCAATATTTACTGCGTGCCAATTGCCGACGGTTGGTGTAGGACTCGCCGATTGCATATGATGGATCATAGAGGCGTCGACCCTCGTTCGCCAAGATGTCGATGGGGATCATGCCTGCGATCACACAAGCTGCTTCATCTGAGGTTGGACGGTAAGCGCATGACGTTCGCAATGCACTCGATCGGTATGGGGCTGCGATTTTTCTTCGGTTTCCTTCCACCTTCAAAGACGATACCTAGACTGGAGCTGCATAAAGCAAGATGGAGCTAACAACTTTCGAGATCAGGACCACCTATATTTGGTAACATTCTTGCCAACAATGTAGCCACTCCGGAAGCCTTGGTTGCTAAGTTTTCAAGATGGGACTTTAATTTTAGTCTTTGATGAGCCATAACCGCTAGATATTTAACCGTTGGCTGCGACTGTATGATGTGTTCACCAATCCTGATCTTTATCGACGTCTGCTTCCTTCGCTTGGTAATCAAGACTACCCCGGTTTTATGCTCCGCGAGTGTCAGACCAACTTCCTCTTGCCAAAACCTGATTTCACAAATTGCCTCGTTTGTGAGTACCTCGATCTCATCAATGTCTTGTGCCACGATAGTTACTCCGATATCATCTGCGAAGCTAATGATTATCACTCCTTTGGGAAGTTGCAACTTTAGAATTCCGTCATACATTATTATTCACAGGAGAGGACCGAGGACTGATCCTTGTGGAATCCCGCAGGTTGTTGTATACGTCTTAAGTCCATCGTCCGAATCGTAACACAATATCCTCTCCCGGAAAAATTCCATGACTATGTGCAACAGATATTTAGGAGCGCTCAATTTGGCTAAAGCTGCAATTATTTTGCTCCATTTTGCCGTATTAAAGGCAGTCTTCACGTCGAGAGTAACTACCGCGCAAGATTTATTGGCCTCCATTGCTTTTTCCGCAACTTCCGTCACCGTGCTGATGGCATTGTCAGTAGACCTTGCCTTTCGGAATCCGAACTGCCTGTCTGAGAGACCACCCTCCTTTTCTGTGATTGGTACAAGCCTATTGAAGATCACCCGTTCGAAAAGTTTGCCAATGCCGTTTAGCAGGCATATAGGTCTATAAGACGAAGGGTCACCCAAAGGTTTATTTGGCTTCGGGATTAGCACAAGCTTCTGTTTCCTCCCCTTTTCCGGGAAATCTCATCTATGAGGCACGTCGTAAATGTTTCAGCGAACCACCTTGGAACTGTTTCGACGGCCACTGTCAGTGCTTTATTTGGAATGCCGTCTAAACCTGGGGCTTTATTTTTGGCAATCTTCTTCGCGGATCCCCGGACTTCTTTCGTGGTTAACTCGGGAAGTTCACCGGGATCTACCTGGACAGTGGGTAGGTTCGAATCACTTGAAACTTGTGGGAAGAGAGTGCTAATGATTTCCCGCAGCAAATCAGGGTTGGTGATCGGCGGTGAGCGTTTTCCTTGATTGTTGCCATAACTGCCTTGTATGCACCTCTCCATGGGTCGAAGTCCGCTTCCTTGCAAAACCTCTTGAAGTGTTTAGTTTTTTTCTAGAGATGGCTGCTTACCTGCTTTCCTCGCCTTCTGATATTGGTTGTGCAAATCTTCAGACTCAGACCGGTTTCTGCTACTTTGGCTGTTTCTTTTGGCTTTAAGGCAAACTTTACGAAGTTCTTCGATTGCGGCATTCCACCAAAAGTTGGGCATTCGTTTTTTGAGTACCGTACGGTGAGGCATGGAAGCGTCACAAGCTTGTTGTAACTTTTCAAGGACCTGCATACCTTTTCTCGCGCATTTCCCACCGGCATCGCTTCCTGCAAAAGTATTTCCTCGAACATTTCTTCATCAAGTTTTTTGGATGTCCAACCCGATACTGCAGTGTTTTGGATTCGCTTTGTTCCTGTCGTACGCTCCATCTGGAAGATGATAGCCTGATGCCAGAATAATGTTCAGACGTGAAAATACTTCGAGTAATATGCTGCCTCTAGCATTTGTTTCGCGACTTCCCCAATCTTCGGCCCAAGCGTTAAAATCGTCAGCTAGTCATGTGGGGTATCAAATGAAAGGTCTTAATTAGTAATTTTCGAAGCGGTCTTAGTTTTGAGATTTGTTAAAAAGGCGGGGAGTGGGAGGGGTGGAAAATGACCGAAAAATCTGAAAAAATCATGAAGCTGCCTTTATATGGTGCCCAGGCCCCAGAATACTCTCCATATCGATATCTGTTCAAATTAAGTTAATAATAATATATTACCATATTTTTGGAAAAATTGAGTAAAACCCCCTTAAGTTTACCTCCAAGTTTGATCAAAATCATACTATTAGGAACAAAGTTACAGTAGCTCAAAGATGTCTTTACCTCTTTACCTTTACAACCCGAAGTACTAAATCTGACATGCTAAATGCATATGCTTAACGGGTTACGTATAAAAATAATAGTTCTACACTCAAATATACTCACACAAGAAGCAAACAAAACCTTTCATACTTATAGCGCCCAGCTTCCGATTTCCCGAATTGTTTAAGTATTCGTTTGGTATCCCCCTTGGTTACATAAACTACGTAATGTTATTAACATAGTATGCTAGTCCCAAGCCCAGGTAAAGGTAGAGGGTTTGAGGCAACGTACTCAGTAAAACAAAAATAAAATGCCTAAATCAGGGAAAGAGAAAACTAAAATATAATTGGAGTTATTTCACTATGCTAAATCCTACCTGATCTCTCTTGGTGACAGGCCCGCCACAGGCCGGCGGAATCGAGTAACAAGCGTCGGCAATATGCTAGGGCGTCCACCTCAGTCGACGCAGGACGGTCCTGTCGAGAAATGGGCAAGGGTTCTTAACGTATAGACGGCGTCAGGGTGTAAGTTAGTCCGAACAAAATAAATACGTGTCTGCACGCTAAATGTCGGCCCCTTAACTAGAAAGAGCGAGGAAATCGCAACAGCGCTTCGGAAAAGGCGCACTGATATCTGCGCTCTGCAATAAACCCGATGCTCTAGCGCCAAAAGCTGTGACATTGAACGCGAACGCGGTAAAAATGATTATAACCTTCTCGATTTCGGTAGCCCACACATTCAATATGGTGTTTGCATTGCCATCTCAGAAGGTTGCCATTAAAGAAGTCGAACGATTTGATGATCGACTGATGAAGCTCACGATTATATCAGCTGATGGCACTATTCACTTTTTCACCGCGTACGTACCACAGACAGGTAGTTACGCATATTCCCACGGTAGACTATAACACGTTGATCCACAGCGTGACCGAAATGCTACACCCAACAATGCCAGACGCATAATCAGCATTATTTTGTACTTCGTTCCTTTTCCAAATTTGCGTAAAAAGGGAAACATGATCCGCCCACCTGTCTCAGTCCGTGATTAGCAATTACAAACATAACATACGAGCCGCAATAAACGAATTATCAGTAAAACCTTTTTGTTTTTTCTTTTTTTAATCCACTTGCTGCTCGATTCCACAACTAGGTCGACCTAATGCCGAGAAAGATGCCTTCGGGCAACTTCTTGATGAAAAGACTTGTCATGTGCCTGCTAACGACTATATCATCATTGCCGGCGACCTTAATGGTCATGTGGATGAAAAGGCAGACGGTAACCGGTTCCATGACCTTGTACTTATGTATGAATACATGGTTCATCAAACGATTGTCTCATCTTCCTACATTTTGTAATGGGACCAATAAAACGCAAATCGACTATACTCTCATAAGACGCCGACATTTTGCCACCGTCATTGATTGCAAAGCCGCTCCTTATGAGACAATCACACCTCAACATCGGCCGCTGATTGCCGTCCTGCGAATTAAGTCACCGATAAAACAGCGTGAGGAACGCACTGGTCCGCCGCGCATTAAATGGTGGCGATTTCATGAGAAGAAAGAAGAAATGATCTCACTTACACGATTACCAACCATTACGAATGTGAAAGAATCGCGGAATCAAATGAAAGACGTGATCCACAAAGCGGCCTCTGTAACCCTCGGGGTAACAAAGCCGGGTAAGCGGTACATCAACCGAGAAACTTGGTTTTGGAATGACGATGTTAAAATTAAGGTTCGTGAAAAGAAACGCCTCTATCACAAGTTTCTCGACGATACAACGCTCGCCAATTGGCAAATTTATAAGAATGCCAACCGGGAAGCAAAGAAAGCGGTCGCTGTCACCCGGGCGGACCATTACAAAAATCTTTACGATAAACTGAATACTCGGGATGGCGAGAGAATTGCCAAAAAACGAAACGAATACACACAGGATATCGAATACTTCTGTTGCGTTAATGACAAGAACAGTACTTACTTACCAATCGTCGAGCCGCGACCGATAGATGGCGAAATTACTTCGAGCAGATTTCAACTGAACAATTTGCTCATCCTCCACTTCCACAATCATTGCCGACATTTGGAGCAGTTCCACTTGCCAGTGAAACTGGTGCTCAGAGGTGGCGGTGAGGAAGACGGGGCGATAACCCTGTCGGCCAAACCAAAACCAAGTGGCCGTGAAAACTTCCATAGTGCTGGCACCGGGAGACGCTATATCTCATTGGTTTGATGCAGTAGGCGAATGCTCCAAAGGCCTAATCAGGGCGATCAGACCCGAGTCTGCCCGGGGACTGAAGTGGCAATTTGGTCAGGAAACCTTACCAGGGGTATACTGGTACCATGGGAACCAGGATAGCCCCTGGACTCTCATACTTCAGGTGAACTCCCGTTGTATGTGAGTACAGCTCGGTTGTTTGCGGTTGGCCCCCTAGTGGGAGCTTCATGGGGGTTGTGATGATGCTCAAGCGAGAAGAGACCTTCAGCCCTCGGCGTGATGTTGCGTTTCAACACGGGTGCCGTACTCCTTAGTTCGGTAGAAATTTAGGTAGGTGTTGCATCCACCAGTATGAATGTTAAGCTATGCACTCGGTATAGACTGGTACCGTTGTTGCTTGTCTCAGCGTTGCTCTGATTGTGGCCACAGAATCAATCCATGTCTTAACAAGACCGTGGGATTAAGTCTTCCAGAAAGGTGCTCACGTAAAACCCCAAGGACTTAACATCCGAAATGAGGATATCCGCGATCGATATGGAGTTGTACCTATCGTGGAAAAACTGCGAGAAAGGCATTTTGGTCGTATGGTCACGTAATTCGTGCTAACGAGAATTCACTTGCCAAGATTGGTCTGAACATCCAAGTTGTTGGTAAATGAGCAAAAGACAGGCCGAAACAACGGTGGCGTGGTACGCTGGGTGGAGATTTAAAAGCCTCGAGAATGCATCCGGATCAGGCATTTGATAGGGCCAAATGGCGAGGCCGATCACGACGAGCCAACCCCGCTTGTGAACGGAACAAAGGCTGAAGAAGAAGAGGATCCTCCTTGGTTACATACTATATATATGTAAACCCCAGATTTCAGATCGAAAGAACAAAACGTCTTGTCGAACTGCACCACTTCCAAGCAGGACATAAAATTAGCAAAGCTAACGGAATGGAAATTAAAGAAAAGTCGACTAATGGTTTCGTCCATAACAGAGACAACTCGTCAGACGATGCCTTACCTGTCCTGAGAGCAGCGTGAACGAAATTGTTCCTTTTTATATAATCGCAAACACCATCGTTTGGTTCGGTGCAACATCAAGTAGATGTGGGCTTAGGATCCCTCATATCCCAAACAAATAAAAATATGAAGATTTATAAACCCAGACTTTATAAAGCGCATAGGGAATCTTCGTAACAGATGTAACAACCTAACAAAAAAAGCCGATATTGGGTCATGAGGAGCAACACACGGTGGTATATGCGGGAATTTATTCGGAAGGCCTACTAAATCAAGAACTGGGCCATTTCTCTCCAAAAACACGAAAGCTTCTGAAGAGATGAAGCCAATAGTAAGATTGTTTTCAGGATACCCAATATGGCTGCGAAGCCCAAAGCTGCTCGCTATACGATTCAGATTACGCTATATTGTTTTTTAGTCGTCAACCCGCAAGCAGTTCATCTCAAAGATTAGCTAACACTCATTTTAAACTATTATAATTCAGTATTTGTCTAACTAGAGTAAGGTAGCAATTTACGTTAACCCTTCAGCCGCGGTGTGGGACACAGTAGAACCTCCGGAGGGTTTGAATGCTCTACATACTTCTTGTATATTTACACTTATACACATCTATTTTGACTGTTGAAATATAGGCGTTGCCTAAAGGCACTCAGGTATTATGGTCTTGCGTTCCATAGTATAGGGGCTGCGTAAATAGAAACTAACAACAACCGTCAAAATAAGCCTAGACGATAATGTCAAAAATACGCCCAATCATTATGTGCATTTCTTGTGAGGATGCGGCCAAAGCCATCTCCATTTATGACATATTGACTCGCTGCCTACGCCGATGGGATCAACTTACTCCCTATCGAGTCATGGACTTTGCCCAAACGACGCTGAGAAGCCAGCTTTGGCGAAGTAAGATTAATGGACGTTTTTATCATTATACTTAGTGCCGTACAAGTGATAAGCCTACAGCATAATAGATTGGAAAGTACAATAAAATATAATTAATCTAAAGCCTACCCAACTACGTTCAGTTTTTTATTCAAAATGATTTCCCCAATTATATTCCAGTATTTTTAAAACAATTACATAAAAATCCAGTGAGTCAAAACTGCGTGCCTGTTTTCATATCTATCAGCCCCATTTTCGATGTTTTTATCTTTAGTATATTGTATTATACGAGTATATGTCAATCATACATGACTTACACAAACTTTATCAACAGAAAAGTACAAATAGCTCTGAGAAATTATGAATTCCGCCAGGAAGAATACAAGACAGCGATAATATAATAAATCAGAGAGTGAGCCCAAGTCGCGTGCAAACTGTCGCAATCTAAATAGATAACTACAAAAAGACTAGAACGTACTATTATATGTACTCTGCCATCTTAAAATATAGCACCAGCTGAGAGCACAAACAGGAACGTTCGGTATCTTTATATATGTTTATGTATCCAATTGAAAGTGTGCAAAGTTTGATTTACTGCAAACCAGAACGAAAAGTTCACAATAGCTGCCTCAATTAATAAATATGACGAGTAAATTTGCATCCATTCCGGGTCTTTGAAGTCAATTTTTGCATTAATTAAAACACAATAGAAAGGGGTAGATGACATCTAACTGATAAGTTAATTTTCGGTTTAATTAAAACGCCTGATTCCAGCTGGACGCCTCAGGTATGAAAGGCTTTGTGTATTTTTTATATACAAATATTTGAGTGGCCATTTATTGCATTAGTACCTAGCGCGTAATGTGTATCCATAAATTATGTCAGAATATTCACTTTCGCATGCTACTGACATTCAAAATATTAGACTTTCCAGTGAAGCGACAATCCCGGCCTATCATAACTTTGTTAGTAATGGAGCGATTACTATCAAACTTGGTAAGATCATGCCTTATATTACTCGTATATTACTGCATGCAATGCAATTTCATGATTCTGGGGGATGAACTTAAGGGGAAAGGTTTGTAATTAATTACTCAAAATTAAAGAAAGGATATTTCAGAGTCTAGACACTGTATAGTGGCCGCTTCCTGATTTTTTTCAGATTTTTCGATAGGATTGGTTCTAACAATGGAAGAAATGACCACCCCGCTCTCCCCCCTTGTTAGCTTCGAAAAGTACTAACCAAGAGCTTTCATTTGATACCCCAGATAACTATATTTTATGAAAAAAATGTTGCATCTCTTCTTTCCACACGACCCTAGGTGGCGGATAGGTGCATGCCTATTGATATTTAAATATGTATTTATGTAATGGCTATGGGAAGGATACCCAGAAGACAAAACTAACATGGAAGAAGTGACAAGGCGCAAAGTTACGATGCAGGGACATGAAGCGTCAGTACCGACAGCTATTGGAAGTGAACAAGCGCGCTCCCAGCCGTAGATACCTCTCAACCGCAGTGCCCCGGTGGTGGACTACTTGGCTGTCATGGCATCAAATGCTAGATGATGATGGGTTCAAATGATCAAATGATTTAGATGATGATGGGCTAAAAGACAATCAATGCCCTACGAAGGCGGTTTCGATGCCCACCGCATCTGTTCAAGAAGGTCAACTGGAGGAGATACTCGAAAATAAGGGATTGACCCATTCAGGAGCAGCTATTCAATTTTCCAATAGCCATCGACGCCAAAGACGGCAGAAACACATTAATTGCTAAGTGTGACGAAGTGTTTAAAAAGGGTGATTCGGTTAGGACTCAAAGAGAACAGAGCCCTGACATGGAGAAATTACCCTTTATGCAGCTTGAAGCAAAAATAGTTCAGGTGTCCGAGTTTATCAAGAGAAAGCACAACCTGGACCAAGCTACTAACGACCTGGTAAGAGCGATTAGACTCCTCTATAACAGCTCGCAGGAGGAGGAAAAAACACCCAAGCAAAAGCGAAAACCTAGTCACACTTAACCTTAGTGCCATCGACCTGCCACTAAATAAAAGAATGCAAGAGAAATATGGTGATCGCCTAGGAAATCAGCAGACGTCTAAGAGGAAAGAATGTACACTAATAGTTCCGATAAGCGGAATTAAAAGTACGGAAAGGATTAAGCCTGAGCCCTTAGTGCGTTCGTCGGTAATCTAAGCGAAACCTAAGGGAACCGAAAATGGTGAATGGACCAAGGTCATTCAGAAAAAGACGAAGATGTGAATTCGCCCAGAAGCAATTATTATCTCCAGCAACAATAATGTTTCGCACGCGGAGATTCCAAAAAAGGTCAACGCTGACCCCGATCTAAAAGATCTGGACGGAAATGTCAGCAAAATTCGAAGTACTCAGAAAATCAACCTCATGTTTGAGCTGAAAAAATCAACCTGGGGTAAAACTGATGGCTTTCGTAACTAAGTTAAACACTTGGGGAGAATGTTTCGGGCCCAAAAATATGAGTTCTACATACAGTGCACGGGCCTCGACGAAGTAACATCAAGAGGAGCAATTTCTACACGAAACCTTAAAAATGATCGTGTTGAATTCAAAGGCTCGAAAAAATGCTACGGTGTCGGCCAAGGGTTCTTGACGCAAAGACGACTTCAGGGCGTAAGTAAATTACTCCGAGCAAAGCATATACAAATACTCTGCACGCTGAATATTAGTACCCTCGCTGGAAACAGAACGTGAATGCGGTAGAAATGGCTATACAATTCTCTATTTTGGTAGCTCACACACTCAATATGGTGTTGGCATCGGTTTCCGTGATCAAAGAAGACGAAAGATTCGCTAACCGGCTGATCAAGCTCACCATTATAGCAACACACCCAGGTCGATCGGATGCCACTCGACCACTCAATTCAAAAACCTGCAACGTGCCTACCGATGACTATATCGTCATTGCGAGAGATCTTAATGGACATGTGGGTGACAAAGCGGACGGCATCAGGTGCTATCGGGAAAAAACGAATTTTTCGAAGAATTCTTCTCTCGAACGCGACCAAGAGTTCACATTTTTTCTCTTGATAAGAGCCCAGGTCTCCGAGGAATGAGGACTGGCCAGCTTGTTGTCTTGTACAGTAAGAAATTTAATCCTACACTGAGACGTTTCGAGCGAAACAGTTTTTGTAAGCTGAAACAGGCTCTGTTGCCTGTCCGAGTCGTTCTCTATCAGACCATTGCACTTCAACATCGGCTGTTGATTGCCGTCTTATGAACTAAGTCACCGATAAAACAGCGTGAGGAACACACTGGCCTGCTGCCTATTAAATGATGGCAATATCGCAAAGAAATAGAAGAAATTATCTCACGCGATTACCAACAACTACAAATGTCCGAGAATCGTGGAATCAAACTAAAAACATCATCCACAAAGCGGCCTAAGCAACCTTCGGCATCACGAAGGCAGGTAAACTGACACTTAGTTTTGAAAAGAGGATAACCAAATGAAGGTCCGCCATTTATCATAAGTTTCCCGCCGCTAAAACGATGATCAATTGGCCAATCAGAAAGCGAAGAAAACAATCGCTTTTACCCGAAAGGGTCCATTACAAAAATCCATACGATAAAATGGATACTCCTACAGAGGTTAACATGAGCGTGGTACTTTGCAAACCAATCGATGAGCCACCATGTACAGCTCGCATTGACTATTTCGAGTAAATTTCAACGGAAAAATTTGTGCAAAAGCATTGTCGACATTTGCATCAATTCCACCTGTCGCCGCCACTGAAGCCGAGGAAGTATTCAAATGAATGAGATCCGGGAAAGCAACAGGACCTGATGATAATGAGCTCTGTAAAGCGAAGGGCTGGTAATTAACTTTCTGACTCAGTGAGTCTTCAATCGCATTATTGAGAAAGGCAGAACACATCTTACCGACACGAAAGCACAACCGTTTCAATATGGAAGGTATTCCAACAGAATGTTCAAATTACCGCATGATCCAGTCGCTGTTCCATACCACGAAAATTTTTGAACGCATTTTTGACAACCGTATTCGCCACATCGTTCAAATAATCGTGAATAAGGCCGGGTTTGTCAAAAACTATGGAACTACCCAAGCAATGCACGCTGCGGGGTTACTCGTGGAGAAACATTATGAGAAACATCGCCCTCTCTGCATTGCATTCCTGGATTTAGAGAAAGTGTTTGGCCGTGTGCCACATAAACTCATCTGATATGCTCTGCTACAACATATAGTGTTGGAGGTGCTTGTGCGGCTAGGTTAAACTGCTTTACCACAAACAGAAAAGTGAAGTTCGAAGTGTGGCGGGTAAATGAAAACCAGTGTATCTGTCGGTGTTCATCCAGGAAGCGCAATCCCACCTCTCCTCTTTGTTTGTTTGTTATGTATATGAAATGATCACCTCATGCGGCACCGTTTCAAATTGAATTTGAATGACACAGAATTTTGTGCAACCAATTCAGACCTGTCCAGAACTGAGCGATTTAAATATCTCGGCTCAAAGCTACCAACCAGTGGTGAACTAGCGCCCATTAGCGCCATCTGGATGAAGTGGTGTTCCACAATAAGCCTCCTTCGTGATCGACGCATCAACGAACATCTCAAATCCAAAATTTACCGCAGTGTCATTCACCCAATCGCGCATTATTGTTGTGACTGCTGGCCGACTATACAAGAAAATGAACGACGCTTCGCGATAATAGAGACGAAGATCCTACATTAAACTAGTGGCATAACAATCGATATAGGATTTCACCGATCGTAGATAAATTACGAGAGAGGCACCTTCGATAGTATAGACATGTAATTTGCGCTGATGAAAACTCAACTCGCCAAGATTGGTCTGAACATCGAAGTTTACTGAAAACGACCAAAAGGACGGTCGAAATAACGTTGATTTGATACGCTAGATATTAATTTGAGAGCCTCTCAACTCTAGATCAGGCACATGATCGATCAAAATGGCTAAACCGATCAAGGCGATCGACTACGATTCTGATCGGGATAAAGGCTGGAGAAGAAGAACACGATTGATATGTACCTATTTTTCCTTTTCAATCGTCAATTTCATGTGGTCGCAAACATTACCCCTTTTTTGAGTGCAAAACGTAATCATACCAATACACGAAAGCACTTAGCATCCAGCGGAAGAAAAGGTAGCATTCGTTCTTTAACGTTAAAAAGCCATCAAACGCCTAGTAAAATCCTTGTATGCCATACGTGATACTTAGGGATTAAAAAGACGTCAACGAATGTAATTCTTGGCACCATATTGAGTGTCCGTCAAAGACAGCTCGATTCGACAAAATTACAGCATTAACCTGTAAGAATGTTGCGACTTTATCCAGATTGAAGTCCATAACTACGTCTTCTTAGGTTCCGATGCTCAAATTGGATAGTCATCAAAATGTCATATAATATTACAACGCCAAAAAGATCAATCTCAATTCCGCCAATGTCATATATATGTACATACGTTAACTAATCGCTTTTTCCAACCCGAGCATTTCACACATTTCTAAGCGCCAACAAAACACATAACGCCCACGGTATAATGCATTCACGTCTAATTAACTTAACAATTTGTGCCGCCAAGCGAAAATTGTTTAATTAATTGAATTTGTACTCTCTCGTCGCAGTTGTTGTTTCCCGTCCGTAATTAATTCAATCAATTCTATAAAGCACTGAATGAAATTGAAGCTACGCTTGTGCGTGATATAGTGACCTCGTTCACAGCGAAAACGTTGTCCTGGGTCATACACATATTCCACACAATTCCCATTTGAAACATAGTGAAAAGTTGGTATTAGATTAATTCATCTGAATTGATTTGAATGTTTTAGATGGGGACATGAAACGTTATGCTTCCATTGTCAGACACATTTGCTATTTCTGTTAGGCTTTTTTCTGATTCTATTTTTGAACCCGAATTGTTTCGCTTTGGATAAATTAAATAAATTGACGGCTTTATAGAGGGTCGTATTTTTGTGTATGTAACAGACTCAGATATTTCCTTAACTGAACAGCGGAAATACCTGAGCCGACCGCGACGCTACACATAGAAAATACTGGCGCATATGCGTAAATGCTGCTTAAAAGCAAAAGATATTACCTTAAGAATCTTGAAATTTTTCAAATCAAATAAAGTAGATTAAGTCAGAGGCTTTGCATAATATATCTCTGCAGATCCAGCTGGATTATCGTCTCAAGGACTATTACTTCCTACCTACCTCTGCCATAACTTTAACCACCAGTCATCGGTGAAGTGCAAGCGGCTCTGAGCGATGAAAATCAGCACCCAAAATCGATGGAATACCAGCGAGATTTCAAAAACACGGCCAACGCTTCTGAACAATTCCTTTCATAAAATAGTAGTTAAAAAATAGGGACTAAAGAAATAGGGAAGGCACAAAGTTTTAGTAAAATAAGCAGAACAGAATGCAGCACTCTATGGCTCATATCGTTCATTTGGTCCTTTATATGACTGAAAAATGGGACCCTTGTTTATCTACGGTAATTTGTTTTAAACTGAACAGAAAATAGTTCCATACACAAATACACTCCAACTCTACCATGTTATTTGAATAGTATACTGGTCCCAAGCCTAAATAAAGGAGGAGGGTTTGAGGCACCCATGATCGGAGAAGTGAAAAAAAGTATAGATGGACGCCTAGCTTAGTTATGATATGACGCTGAATCCTACCTGATCACACCCCTTCGTTAAGCCGGCCTAAAGCAATTGACTTGAGCCTCCAGGTTGGGCATTCAAAGCGATGGGCTTACAACCTGTCATCAACCAAAAAACCAAATAAATACAGAGACAGGATAAATAGCCTCGGACAGGATCGATACCACGGAAATAACCGCGCAAACAAATGAATGTCTATGCTCTTGGATCCTGAAATGTTAGATGACTAAACAATTCCGGTGTTGTCAAAGACCTTCTCCAAGAGCAAGTACCAGCTCCAGGGTCCAACAGTCGAAATGCTTCAGACAAAACCGCATTCACAAAAGGAAATGGAGGTCCCCAGATGGCATTACCTCAAACCAGACAGAACACGCTCTCATCACCAAAAGATGGTCATCCAGCAGCCACGAAGTGAGATCATGCGACTTCAACGAGTACATGATAAAAAGCGTTTACAGGTGCCAAACCTCAAAGAGCCGCGGAACCTACTTCGAAAACTTAAGGTTAAACTGGAAAAACGAAAAGATCCTGGACGACACCTTGTGTGTCCTAAAACGCGTTATCAAAACAACAGAGGCAGAAGTGGTTGGACATGAATCCCGACGCTGCGCAAATGATTGGTTTGGTGATGAATGCCAAGATAAGCCTTGACAAGAAAATCGTGGACTACAGACAAACATATACAGCGAAACACAGAACAGAGAAAATTACGACGAACAACTAAAAATATGAGGGCAAAAGAAACGAGAACATTTTGAAAAGGAATTAAAGGAAATTGATGACAACATCGCGAGCAAGAACGCAAGACAAGCCTACAAAATAGTGGAGAGCCTGACAGGTGGGTATCAATTCAAAACCACCCTTTGTAGAAGCAAAAACAGGAAAATTATTAGGCGCAAAAGCGAAACGTGTGAGAGATGGTCGTCTTATTTCCAAAAACTCCTTAACCCCTCGCATACAACTCAATCACCAGAACCTATAAGAATGATGATCAAGCATAAACTAAACCACCAAAATTGGAGGAAATAGAGTCAACAATCAAATGTCAAAAAATGAACACGACACCGGGCATCGATCGATGTCAAACCAGGATCATGAAGCTATCCATAATTTGGTCATTCCATATAGAACCAAGAACAGATTCCGCATGAGTTGTCAAAAAGTGTGGTATGCCCTATAAAAAAGCGACAAATTGACAAGTGTGAAAATTACAAAGGCATCTCACCACTTTACCTGTCCTATAAAATCTTCACCTAAGGACTAACATACTAACAAAAAGCATTAGACTGTACGCCGATAACACGATTGGTGAATACCAAGGAGATTATCGGACTGGAAGGCGCTAGAAAAATGCGGGGAATTCAACATCGACATCCATCAAATATTCATAGACTTCAAGCAGTCATTCGACAGTATTGACAAAAATGTACTGTACAAAGTAATGCTTGATATCGGAATCCCACTGACGAGTACAACTTAGAAAAGGTAGACAACTTTATATACTTAGGTATACAACTAACGAAAGATGGAAATGAGGTTGACGAAATAAAACGCCGAATTCAGCTCACAAACAGAATCTCCTTCTGGGTCCAGTCGATTTTAAAAGTTGGTTGCATATACGAGAAAGGAAAGCTCCGAGTTTTCAAAATGAGAATAAAACCTGTGCTATGGATGTGAAACATGGCTTTTAATACAGACTTCCAAGAAACTGGTCAATACTTTTACGAGGAGGGTCCTGAAGCTAAACGACACGAATGGCAGATCAGATACACCAACGAGTTGTTTTAAATATTTGGTGACCCTGAAGTCTCCAAAATAATCAAACTTCGGAAGCTATGTACAATAGAGTGGCCACGTTCAACGTATGAACAACACTCGGATACCTCAAATGATATTCGAAGGGATAACAGAAGGACGAAAGCCGGTGAGAAAACTCCGAAGGCACTGGGTCATTTCTGTTGACGAAGACATTACTGCCCTGATTTCGAAATTGGAAGATACGATCGATGGATCAAGATGGTTGAAGACAGGACATCCTGAAGGCCAAGGCCCGAAATGGGCTTAGTAGCCTCGACGACGACAAATGCACACAAATGATTGCGTACACATATGTAACGGATTGGTCGGCAACAAAAATGTCCCTCACCCGAATCAACACTCCACGCCACCTGAGAAACACAGTGTCTAACTGCATTACAAACAAAGAGCTAAAGTACGAGAGCGACACAGGCACAAATTACTATAGTGCCTCAGTTGGAGTCCCTCAATGGTCGGTACTAGGTCTACTCTTGTGAAACATCAGATATGATGGAGTCTTCCGCCTGCATTTACCAGATTGAGGCAGCAGTCATTGAAGCGACCAGGAAGATCAAGATTTGGCTGGAAATTGCCGAACTATAATAGTTCTCGCAGATCACAAAACCGAAGCCGTATTGATAACAGACCGGAAGACCTCGGAATACTTCAAAACTATAAGAAGCAAGGAGGCGGTAAAATACTTAGGTGTGATGCTCAATAACAGACTTAAATTCAAAAGCTGCATGTAGAGAACGCCGAAAAAAAGACAGCACTGTTGCACGTTGTTGAATGATATCATACGGCGTTAGTTATAGCCGGGCTATTGCCGGTCGATATCTTGGCTGAAGAGATGTCACGAATCTACATCAGGAAAACGAAAACCCAAGACGCTACCCAATTGATCGAAAGCAAGGAAAGGGTATCATCAGTGGTCAGATGGCAAACTCGATGAGATAGCTCAACAAGAGGCCGATGGACACATAAACTGTTTCCAATCATCCGAATGTGGGCCAATCTTCACCACCGAGCCTGTAGTTATCAGTTAACGGAGTTTCAATCTGATCACGATGAGTACCACAAATATCTCCACAGGTTTGGGCATGACGATTCGCTAATATACCCAACCCACCCAGGCGAGGAAAAAGACGCAGAGCATGCAATATTCTATTGCAGTCGCTTCGCGGCATGGAGGACCAACATTCTGAGCGTGCACCTTCTTCTAATCGTGCAAAAAGAGCTGCGTTTAGCGGAAAGGAAACGGCGAGCGAACACCCATACAGGAATGACAGCATAATTGCTAACCGTCCCCGTGAAGTAATATCTAACGACAGTTCCGCGGAGTGAGCGGTTGAAGGATGCACGTGTGTTGTTTAGTACGTAGGCACGGTTCCTGCTGATGTCTTTAGAAGATTCCACGTCCTGGCTTGCCCAAAAAAACATATGCAACAGTATAGATCTAAAGGCATACCTGCCTGTAGGTGTAAAAAGCTATAGGAACGCCATCCTGAAAATAAACATAAGGAGTGCAACGTGGACTGCACACGGCATTGGAATACGATTTAGACTATTGACTTTGGGCTGACGTTTGGGCTGCGTCCCGGTAAAAAACTACTAAGCCTTAAAGAATGCTCAATGTTTCATCATCACTAGGTTAGTACTGTAGGTTCAGATAGACTACACGTGATTACCACTGATCTGGCTCTGAGCGCAAGACTCCAGGAAGGTAGCAATTTCCATAAGCTTGGTGAACAAGTTATGAAATTGGTCGAGATGTTGGACGACGGAAAAGGACGTTCCAATTGAGAGTAAGAGCTCTCTATACATTGACGGAGATTAAGGAGAAGAGCAAAGAACTCAAACCGAGGCCCGACGCTATTTTGATTAAGGAAACGGGGGAAATGTCGTATGCGAATATACTGCGCAGCATCAAAACCAATTGGAGGAAATGGGCAAAGTGGTGTCCAAAGTTAGAAAGAAAACAGAGATCAATTGCTTAAACTTAGCGAACAGGAGAAAAATCAGCTGAGTTAAGAAGGGCCATAGAAGAAGCCGATAACAACTACGATGATGAAATCCGCGCACGGTTGTTGTCAGCCAACAGAGCCTACTTCAGCTTACAAAGACTGTTCCGCTCGAAACGTCTCACCATAGGGTCAAAGCTCTTACTGTACAAGACTATGATCTTGTCAGTCCTCATGTATTCCTCGGAAACTTGGGTTCTTAGCAAGAAAAATTGCGAACTCTTGGCCGCGTTCGAGAGAAGAATCCTCCGAAGAATTGTTGGCCCCCTACATGAGGATGGACGATTCTGTAGCCTACACAATGACGAAATCTATGAGCGATACCATGACCGTCCGGTTGTGGATAAAATCCGGCTCAGTAGGTTACGGTGGGCGGGTCACTTAATCCGTATGGATGAAGATGATCCCACCCGGAAAGTCTATAAGGGCAATATCTATGGTAGGAAAAGAAGACGAGGCAGACCCTGCATAAGATGGAGCGATGGCGTAGGCCAGGACGCCAGACAGCTTTTAGGGATATCGAATTGGTGGACCTCGGCGCAAAACCGGGATGTCTGGAGTTCCTTATTAAGGCAGGCCTAGACCGGATACCGGTTGTTGCGCCGTTGATGATGATGATAGAAGAAGCTAGTACTTAGCTGCCAGAAATAAATGTCCGTTGTCCAGGAGGGCCTTGAATACTACGAAATCAACATGAAGGTAATACAGATAAACCTCAATCGCTGCGCACAAACTGTAGTAGACGAGAGAGCCGACGTGGTTCTCAACAGCGAACCAACCAGAACAAAATACCAGATAATAACGCGTGGATTCATACCAAGAGCAAATAGCTGTTATTTGGGCATGCGGGGAGCAAGCATTCCTAAAAATCGAAGAATGATTAGAGGGTTTCGTCCGGGCTAAAATAAACAGCATCAACTTTTGCAGCTGCTATGCAAGACCTATTTGGACAATAGAAGAATTCCAGACAATGATAGACCATGTGGCGACAGACGGTAGCGGTCCACTAGTTATCGGCGGTGACTTCAACGCATGGGAAACAGAGTGGAAACGTTTACGTCTTTGGAATTAGGAACTGCAAATAACGCTGAGGCAAACACATATTGTCAAGCTGATATGGGTTTAAACATTGACATCACCTTCGCCAGCTTTTAGTTCCTGCCTAAGATGAGGTGGTGGGTTAGCGAAAAATTCAACCACAGTGATCATCAAGTTGTAGTGTTTGAAATCAAAGAGCACAGAATGGCGCAGAATCGCAAACTGACAAGTCCACAATAGAAGGATAGCTGCTTCAATAAAGCTGCGTTTGACTTGGTGACGAGCTCCACAAGTATGAACCAAGGATCAGCTGAGGAGAATTGCCGGCAGAAGAAGCTCACCATGTTAAGTATGGAGTGAGGAAATAAAGACGCTGAGGGCAAAGTGCCTGCAAATCCGAAGAAGCGTCCAACGTCCAAGGAGAATACTGGATTTCCAGGAGTTGCTCTCCATAATCAAATAATTGAGATAAGATTTGCAGAAAGCCATCAAACAAAACAAAAACGGAAACTTTAAAAAGTTCTGCAACGAAGCTAACGAAGCTAAACCCCTGTAGCACAGCCTATGTCAAAAATAAAAGGGAAGAAATCACCACAAGTAACTCGTCCGACAATGCTGGCATCGATAGTGAAAACACTGTTCCCGCAAAGATCAAACAGAATCATCGAAGCATTCGGTGCAGTTGGTTTAGGGATAATACCGCGTATCACCGAAGATGAATTGCTCTAAGTATGCAAAATATAAAAAGCAAGAAAGCACCGCGACCTGATGATATTCCTAATAGAGCAATGAAAGCTGCCGACCATACCAGACTAGACATGTTTTTACAAGAATGGAAAAATGCCTTAACGATGGTATTATCCCTAAGAAATGGAAACAGCAGCGTTTGGTTTTGTTGCCAAAAGGAAAGCCCAATATGCCTTGTAGATATGATGGGAAAAATACCAGAGGGAATAATAGCAACAGATTGTGCGAGACAGTTGAACATGAAAGGAATCTGCCCGATATGTAGTTTGGATTCAGGAAAGGTCACTCCACTGTCGATACAATAAAGGTGGCGGTATACACATCGCCATAGAAGGTGAGAGATGGCGATGGGCGTCAAAGAAATACAGCGCAGTGGCCACATTGGACGTGAAGAATGCTTTTAACTCAGTAAACTGGTCGACCATCGAAACACTCCACACTACCTCAGAAACATAGTGTCTAACTATTTGACGGACAGGGAGCTAAAGTACGGAAGCGATAAAGGCACAAATTACTACCGTATCTCAGCTGGAGTCCCTCAAGGGATGGAGTCTTCTATTTACCAAAAGTAGTAGGTTTCGCCGACGGTATTGCCAAGCAAATTCCCGAGATTGAATCAGCAGCCAATGAAGCGATCTGGAAGATCGAGTTGGCTGGAAACAGCCGGGCTAGTGCTCGCAGATCACAAAACAGAAGCCGTTTTGATAACAAGCCAGAAGACGCTGGAATACTTCAAAATTCGGGGTTGGAAGCCAGACCATAAGAATAACGAATTGGTTGGTTGCCGCACCATTAATGATGATAGCAAAGGTTGAGATGTATTTAATGGTTCTACATGTATTATAAAATATTTACGAGAATAATCAACCAATACCGTATACCGCTAGCATGATTGGTGAATATCAAGGAGATTTGAAAAGCGATACCCTACAATCCACCAGATATTCTCAGTGAAACAGAATACTAAAAGATACTGGATACGTCACCTTTCCCGACGTGGTAATGGCTAAGTTGTGTCAGCGCCACCTTCTCGATCGCGTGTCCCGGTTTCAAATTCTGATTGCGTCATGAATGTCTATATTTGGCTGCCCAACAACATTAAGTATAATGGTAGTGAAACTGAAACACGACGTCATTGAAAATGAAATAAAGGAAAAGAATAGCAATGAAAAAGGGTTGACCCTGCGAATACCCTACGCACAACAACAGAGTAGAGATATAAACAATACATTATTCCAGCTCGGAATATAAGGGAAGCTAACCGGCAGCTTTAATAAGGAGATGCTTCTGCTCTTTAAGTTAGCACTAAAATAAGATATCGACTTACACCCCAAGAACGGGGTAAATTTGTTCTGTTTCAAAGTAACTCCTAGCATACATTTGGAAAACCCTCTTCTATGTGGGAATCGGATCTCATATAAGATTTACGAAATTTCTTCACATTCCCCTCACGAATTTCACTATTTCCTGAAATTCGTCTTTTTAATGGGAATATCGACTCATAACCCTAGTTCCTCCAGTAGCAATGAACCGCGCCTAGCTCCACCTCACATCAGAATTTAAATCTTTCCGTAATACGTATTGAGCTTTCATTGTTTTCATCAATCTACAGGGCAAAGCAAACCTAATACGTCGTCACAATACGCATATGTGCATATATACAGAATATATTAGGTTGGGGAAAAAGTAAAAGTAAAGTGTCCAGATAGCTGAGTGGTTAGAGCGCAAGGCTGTCGTATGGAAGGTCGCGGTTCAAATCTCGCTGGTAGCAGTGGAATTTGTATCGTGATTTGACGTCGGATACCAGTCGACTCAGCTGTGAATGAGTACCTGAGTCAAATCAGGGTAATAATCTCGGACGAGCGCAATGCTGACCAGATTGCCTCCTACAGTCTACTGTAGTGTACCGTTACGGTCTTGAATGAAGTGCTCTAACACACTTCAAGGCCCTGATCCAATATGGATTGTTACGCCAACGATTATTATTATTATTAAAAAGTAATATCGTATTTTGTCAATAGATGACGACACTTAAGCAACATATCTTGTGTTGTACTTATCGCATCGGGTCATACTATACGCCGATTGAAGATGAAGACGACAATCTGGGCTACAGGCGTCTCTTTGACAGTTACGTCTCAAGTTATAGCGCGTCAAAGATGGAGTCCACCAAGGAAGAAATTCGTCATATTTTACATTTTTACTACCTGAGAGGTAAAAGTGCAACGAAGGCGGCCAAAAAAATTTGTAAAATGTATGGGTCCGATACTGTAACGATTCGCACAGCACAGCGTTGGTTCAATCGATTTCGTGCTGGTGTAGTGGATGCCGAAGATACACCCCGTACTGGTAGGCCAATCGTCGTACAAACCGATAAAATCGTTGAAATCATCCAAGTAGACCGGCATGTGAGCATTCACTCGATTGGCAAGGAACTGGGTAAGGACAATAAAACCGTTTGGAACCATTTGCAGAAGATTGGATTCCAAAAAAAGCTGGATATTTGGGTGCCACACGAGTTGACGCAAAAAAATCTCTTGGACCGAATCAACGCCTGCAATGCACTGCTGAAATGGAATGAATTCGACCCATTTTTTAAGCGGATGGTGACTGGTAATGAAAAGTGGATCACATACGAAAATCTCAAGCAAAAAAGATCGTGGTCGAAGCGCGGCGAGCCGGCCCAAACCATCGCCACCCCCGGATTGACGGCCAGGAAGGTTTTGGTGTGTGTTTGGTGGGATTGGAAGGGAGTCATCCACTATGAGCTGCTGAACTATGGCCAGACCCTCAATTCGGTCCTCTACTGTGAGCAACTCGACCCTTTGAAGCAGGCGATTGACCAGACGCGGCCAAGATTTGTCAATAGGAATGGTGTTCTGTTCCACCAGGACAACGCTCGGCCTCACACATTTTTGATGACCCGCCAGAAGCTACGGGAACTCGGATGGAATGTCCTATCGCACCCACCGTATAGTCCGGACCTGGTACCAAGTGATTACCATCTCTTCCGGTCCATGCAAAACACTCTTGGTGCTACTAAGTTCGCCTCAAAGGAGGCTTGGGACAACATGCTGAGTTTTTTGCAAATAAGGAGGGGTGGTTTTATAAGAGGGGGTAATAGAGTTGCCTTCTAAATGGCAACAAGTTTGCGAACAAAACGGCGCATATTTGACTAAAATCGGATAATTCTAAGCATGTTAAATAAAGCGTTAAAATTCGATTACAAATACGACATTACTTTTTCCCCAACGCAATATATAAATTGATTCGCGCAAAATATATGGATGCGAGGATAAAATAGATCGTTATCCGCAACCAATCTCAGTTTCTACTATATCCTCCCAAAATTTAAATAAACATAAATGCATTTCTCCTCGATTCATTTCTCATGGTTATAATGGAGATATTATGCTTTCATATCTTCCATGAATACAGCCAACTTGAATATAGTATCTGAAAGCATTTTGCACGTTGGCTTCAGATTCACTGCCTCAAAGATGAGTAACGTGGATATTCCCTTGATACATACATACAGTATGTGCTTCCTGTTCAAACCACGTGGGTTCACCCTGGACGATGCTCAGAGGCATCATTAGCATAGAATTTTCCATGAAATTGACTGTTGTATGACTGCCAAGGCAGATATGTACGAGTATAATGCACAATCTATAGCACACAAATCAAGCGGAAAATATCCGATGATCGTCAATGCAGTTATCTTGAACTCGAAATTGTTCATTAGGAAAATTGCTTTTTTTCCAGAAAAGCCTGTAACTGGAATGCTAGAGTTTAATAACGAAGAAAAAAATTTATTGAGAATGTAATTAAAGGTTGAATTTTCAGCCCCATCCCCGAAGGGACTGAGGAGTTTATTAAGGAGAAGGGGGAGAGAGGCCCCCTTTTCCAAGGCCGATGAAAACTCGTGGCAGGCAACCCCCTTAATAATGATAGCCCCTCACAGTGGGTTTTCTATATCAGCACGGTCAATTTTAAATTTTCAACCCTATCCTGTAGGGCGAACGAATGAGAAGAATATGTAGAAGAAAGAGAAAGGTTCCCCCTTTCTAATTCCGTTAAAGAATTTCGCCGGTTACACCTCCTTAAAAAGCCATGGCGCCTCAAGTGCGAATACTTTCATGTCAAAACTTCAAGGTTTAATTCTAAACTCCATTTACGCAGTGGTAAATGACGGTATCAAGGGAGAAGCGGAGGTTCTCTGTTTTATATATCGGTGAATAATCATCCCCCCCCTCGCCCTTAAAAAGTTATGGCGCTCCAAATGGAACTAATTTTTATATCATCATGGTAAAGTTGGGTTTAGGGACCTCACCCCCGAGAGGGAAAGGATGCAGAGGATATGTAGGAGGAAGGTTAGGGTTAAGTAGAGGGATCCGCGATCATTGCAGGGTCACTCAGTATTTGCTTGGGCAAGCCTCCTACAAATGTGAGATGGGTTACCATCAGAAGTGAACCTCACAAAACCTTGATGGTGGTGTATCGATCACAGTGACGCCCTCATGCCAAGGAGATGCACATTCCCTAGCAGAAGACCCAACTACTGATGGTATACTGAATTCGCGACCTTCGATTGAATTGTCGCAGAGCCAGATAAGTAGCTCAGAAGGCATCAAGGTAAAAAAAAACACACCCATAGGAAATCCTGCAGAAATCTTAAGTTGGCTATCCAGCAAAGCAAGGAAGAATGGTTTAAGCGACTTAGAGACTGTTCACCATAATAGATCACGAGCCCGACTCCATTGCTGAAAAATATATCGGGGCATTCACGGCTTGCGTGCCCCTCTGGATGCAACGGCAATTCGTGCAATAACCAGAGACGAGCTGTTAGAAATCTAGAATAGGCGACAGTTAAGCTCCCCCATTAGAAGGAATACCGAATAAGGGTCTGAAGCTAACCTTAAAGTTTAAACTGCAACTGTTCACTGAGTTGTTCGAGACGTGCATGCCCAAGGGAACATCTCCCGCATCATGGAAACGCGAGAGGCTAATGTTGCTAACTAAGGTTAGTAAACATCTAGGCGAGAGGACATCTCAAAGACCCATATATTACTTAGACAATATGGTGAAAATATTGGAGGGGGTAATCCTCCCAGATTTTAAGAGTTAAAGTGACCTAAGTGTAATCTCGCGGTGTTCCTACCGATTAAATTATTTTAAATAATTGCTGTTTTCTATTCACTAGTAATATTTATAAAGTTGCGAATTACAATATTTCGGGAACCACTTATTCCCTTCATCAGTTAATATAGAAAGGCAAGTCTTAATTATTCCAAAATGGCCTCTCAAATCGACAATTCCGGAAAACCAAATCTACCATTTGCGCCCTCAAATCGATCAATAGCTTGGCCCAGGATGCAATTTACGGAAAAGATAGTCATCATCATCAACGGCGCAACAACCGGTATCCGGTCTAGGCCTGCCTTAATAAGGAACTCCAGACATCCCGGTTTTGCGCCGAGGTCTACCAATTCGATATCCCTAAAAGCTGTCTGGCGTCCTGGCCTACGCCATCGCTCCATCTTAGGCAGGGTCTGCCTCGTCTTCTTTTCTATCATAGATATTGCCCTTATAGACTTTTCGAGTAGGATCATCCTCATCCATACTGATTAAGTGACCCGCCCACCGTAACCTATTGAGCCGGATTTTATCCACAACCGGACGGTCATGGTATCGCACATAGATTTCATCGTTATGAAGGCTACGGAATCGTCCATCCTCATGAAGGGAGCCAAAAATTCTTCGGAGGATTCTTCTCTCGAACGCGGCCAAGAGTTCGCGAATCTTCTTGCTAAGAACCCAAGTCTCCCAGGAATACATAAGGACTGGCAAGATCATTGTCTTGTACAGTAAGAGCTTTGACCCTATGGTGAGACGTTTTGAGCGGAACAGTCTTTGTAAGCTGAAATAGGCTCCGTTGGCTGACAACAACCGTGCGCGGATTTCATCATCGTAACTGTTATCGGTTGTGATTTTCGACCCTAGATAGGAAAAATTATCAACGGTCTCAAAGTTGTATTCTCCTATCCTTATTCTTCCTGTATGACCAGACCAAATTACGCCTGCTGGATCTGGATGAAGGCAGTTTGTACGTCTCGGGTGGTTCTTCCCATGATGTTGATATCGTCAGCATAGGCCAGTAGTTGGGTGGACTTAAAGAGGATCGTACCTCTTGTATTTACCTCAGCATCACGGATCACTTTCTCAAGGGCCAAGTTAAAGAGGACCCATGATAGGGCATCCCCTTGTCGTAGACCGTTGTTGATGTCGAATGGTCTTGAGAGTGATCCTGCTGCTTTTATCTGGCCTCGCACATTGGTCAGGGTCAGCCTAGTCAGTCTTATCAATTTCGTCTGGATACCGAATTCTCTCATGGCCATGTACAGTTTTACCCTGGCTATGCTATTATAGGCGGCTTGAAAGTCGATGAATATTGGAAAAGATAGTACCAGCAGATATTGTACAGTGGCAACCCTGCATGTGAAGAATGCACTCAATTCGAGTGGAGCTTTATCCAGAAAATCCGGGTGGCGATTGATGTTCCTATCTTTCTCGCTGCTATGTCGATAGCAAGAATGGAGACTCTGGTATGACGGACCCAAGAAGGTCCGCAGGTATTGTACTGAGTCGGTTCCGTCCCGGGGAAGCCACGGTGGTGGGTCACGTCAATGGCATAGCACTAATGGTCGTGAAGCATTTCGAAAATATAAACTTGTACTCATCCTAACTTAGCGTCGGACTGACACTTGCAAAGGAAAAGACAAGCGATTCTCGTCAACAGAAATTACATTCGAGTTAGAATTGGGAATCATATCATCACTTCCAAACCGGGTACAAATAGCTGTCAGTGATGAGAGGTGCAAAACTCAATTTTAGGCAACGCGTAGAGTATACTTGCAAAAAAGCATCAACCACGAGTATGGCTCTCGCGAGAACAACGCCAAATGTAGAAGAGCAACATTTTACTAATAGGCTGCTTATAGACAGAGTGGTGAACCCCATCTTATTGTATGCAATCACCGTTTGGGTAAAGTGTTACATGTTACATGTTACACGCGAACTAAGTACAGTTTACAAAAGGACAGTCCTAAGGGGCTGTTCTGCCTTCAGGATCAACTCGATGTAATGACATCGTTTGGCGTTCCGGCAGACGAAATGACGGAAACATATGACGTCATTGCTCTAGGCGACCTGATCTGGTTACGCTTTAAGTTACGGTTACATAATTCGGTAAGTCCTTACACGACCTCCTCACGGTAGCCACTAGATACCGTTCCCGGGCCGGAGGAGGGGTGCCTACTAGCCACAGTAATCGTCGACGTTGGGGGTCCCCCTAAAAGCAATGGCTGACAAGAATAACAGCCACCGGAAACTAGCATAGAAGCAGAGTCCTACTCAAGTGCCAGTACCAGAGGACCATATATACGAGGGCGGTCCGATAAGTACTTAGCCTACCAAAAAAAAAAACGAAAATTTTTGAAAAGTGGCGATTTATTTCTCGACATAGTCTCCTTTTAACTCGATACACTTCTTCCAGTGATGCTCCAACTTCTTTAACCCGTCTGAAAAATACGTTTTCTCGAGGTCTGCAAAGTGGGCTTCCGTGGCGGCTATAACCTCCTCATTCGACTCAAATTTCTGCCCGGCGAGTGACTTTTTCAAGTTAGGAAATAAATTATAGTCGCACGGGGCCAAATCAGCAGTTCGTAGCCCAATTCGACCAATTTGGCCGTGGCGACGGCGGAAGTGTGAGCCGGTGCGTTATCGTGGTGGAAGAGCACTTTTTTCTTCACCAAATGCGGCCGTTTTTTCCGCAATTCGGCGTCAAATCGGCTCAATAATTCGGCATAGTACAGCCCTGTGATCGTTTTGTCCTTCTCCAGGTAGTCGATGTAGATCACACCTTGTGAATCCCAGAAAACGGCGGCCATCACCTTTCCTGCCGATTGCACAGTCTTTGCCTTCTTGGGAGCACGTTCGCCGGGTAAAGTCCACTGTTTCGACTGTCCTTGGTCTCTGGAGTGTACCAGTGGATCCATGTTTCGTCGATGGTCACGAAACGACGAAGAAACTCCTTCGAATTGCGCTTAAACAGCGTCAAACACTGCTCTGAAGTGGTTTCACGGTTGCGCTTGTTGTCCGGAGTGAGCAAACGCGGCAGCCATCTCGCCGACTGCTTTCTCATGCCCAAAATTTCGTGCAGGATATGACCCACGCGGTCTTTTGAGATGCCTACTGTCTCGGCTATCTCGCGTACCTTCAATCGGCGGTCTGCCAATACAAGGTCATGGATTTTTGTAACGTTCTTCTCCGCAGTAGCCGTTTTCGGGGCACCGGGGCGTGCTCATCAAAAACTGACGTGCGACCACGTTGAAATTCATTAAACCAATTTTTGACGGTTGCCATCGAAGGAGAAGCGTCACCGTACACAGCATCCAAGCGTTCTTTGATTTCGCTGCGCGATTTCCCTTCCAAAAACAAGAATCGAATCACCGACCGATATTGTTCTTTTTCCATTTTTCTAAAATTCGCCCGCACGCCCGCTTCTACACGCGCTAAAAACAAAACTACAAGTCCTATTCGACTAAAATTTTGACAGTAGCCGTCTAAGAGAATGTTCTACATGATAGTAAATACTTCTTGCGATAGTAGCGCCATCGGGCGGAGAGGCTAAGTACTTATCGGACCGCCCTCGTATTCTGAACAAGATTACGGAGAATAAAGAAGCCGAGAGAAAAGGACATCGCTGAATACCAGGTAGTTTTCGAAGAATATAACAACAAACACCCTTGGAAACCACCATTATCATAGTAGTTTCGCTAGTGGCAAGCTGGCGCCGGAGGTGTGTACCAGTGTTGACGCCAGACTTGGAGATGGCCGTCAAGCATCTCTTGGACGGAAAAATGAAAGAGGGGGTGGGGGGATTCATCCTTGCTTCGACTCTTCGCAGCTGGTCCGTAGATTCCATATTGTAGCATGAAGACGCCCCGTTCTCCAGGGACTTTCTCGGTTCGTGCGTCGCTAAGATCGACGTCGAGTTCCCCAGGAGACCAACGGCTCGCATCTGGCTCCCGAAGATCCACATGGATAAGGATTCATTCAATCCTTGCGCCTCGGGGCACTGGAAAAGGGAAACTACAGAGTACAGTTCAGAGTCAGGAACGCAAAGGTGAAAGTGTTCCAATCCGCGAAACAGGACGACGACCTGGATCCAGTCAACGCCACGAACGAATTGCTAATGAAGGTGGAAATCGACGGTCCTACGGAGACCGAATAAACCCCCTCAGCAAGGAGATCATGCTGGAGGTAGCGCAGATAAATCTGCAACACTCGAAGTGCGCCCCAGCTGGTCTTCTTCCTAGAGGAAGACGTCAACGTTCCACTAATACAGAAGCCCTGGATCAGAGACGACCAAAGCCAATATAACAATTTATTCCACAGCACAAGACACACTGTCTAGGACAGACCTAGAGCATGTATTCTGCAAAAGCCTGCATACTTTTCTGTGTCCGAACCTGAGTTTCAATGATCTAACCCTGATCAAACTGGAGCAAGCAGGAGCGTAGAATGTGTTTATCTGTCCGGCTTATATGGCTCGCGACCGGTCAGCTCCGCCAGAAGAACTGCAGCATTTGACGTCCAACATCACAGTAACGAAGACGAACCTGTTAATAGGCTGTGACGCCAATGCAAGGCGTACGCTTTGGGGCAATTCAAAAATCAACGAAAGAGGTGAGTCTCTGTTTAATTTTATTATTAACACAAATCTATCGGTGTAGAACAGAGGCACTACACCAACCTTCCATTTCCCCAGCTCGGAGAATAGGGATGATTCCAATTAGGTTTTATAAAAGTATTATAGTTCCTTTGTTTTCTATAGTTCGTTTTAAGTAAAACCATTAGAAGAACAAGTTCCGATTTATTGCAGTTCTTGAAAAATGTAGACACGTATTTCGGATGCAACTAGTGTTCTCGTTCAGTGCTGGTTGAGTAGGAGTGCATTTTTCAAAACCCACAATAAATCTATAGTAAAACAGGAAACTTTTTCTTTCAATAGTTTTAATTGGAAGGAGATCTTTGATATCACCCTACAAACCGGCAATGAATTTTCACCGTGCAGAACTCGAGAGTGTACAACCATATATCCTTCTCAGATCATAGTTGGATACTTTGAATCTTTATTTCACTGTAGAGAGCTCAAACCCTTTCAAAAACCCCAGAAGGATCGGCTGGAGGAAGTTTATTGGCAGCCATACAAGGGCTGCCTGAAGAAGTACAAGTCGGCCATCAAGACTGCCAAGAGGTGATCCTGGTTGGACTATTGCTAGAACATTAAAAGCACAAACAAACCTGCGAAATTCAGTAGGATTCTGTCTAAGGAAAATAGGAACACATTTTAAGAAGTCTAAAGGCTTCTGGACGGAATCTTCTGGTGAAACCCTGGAGCTGCTGACTCAGACGCATTTGTCCGCCAGCGAGGAGGACTGTGAGTGAGAGTCGTGTCCGGATTATATGCAGCCCCAATCGTGTGAAACTATCAAATCAATAATTACCGAAGATAAAATCTGCTGAACTATAAACAGCTTTTCCGTATATAGTTCTCCGGGCCAAGATGGCATAAAATCAATCACGCTACAAAAGCAGAATGAAAGAGTTGAGCTGTGGCTTGACGAGATTTACCGGGACAGTACCTCTTTAGGATACGCACACTCTTGGAGACGTGAAAACGGGAAGGCACAGCTTTCAGTACAGACTTTCTACCAATCAACCTCACTTCTTTCGTTTTGAAGAAGCGCGTCCTGTACATTCGACATAAATTCAACCAAAATAGAGCTGATACTATTCACCACCAAGACAACGGTAGCCGAATTCCACCTCCTGCGGCTAAATGAACAAGGTAAATCCTTTCGTGAAATGTGAAGTATCTAGGTGTAATTCAGGATCCGAAACTAAATTGGAGGTGGAACATAGAATTGAGGGTTAAGATCGCCTGTACAGCCTTCTACGCCTGTAAGGAAATGGAATCTCCGGCCAAGGACTCCTAGGTGTACACCGCCGGAGTACATTCTATCCTAACGTACGGTTCAATTGCGTGGTGGCTAGAACTGACCAAAAAGTACAATAGAACAAAGTTGAATCGAATTAAAAGGACCTCAGCATGTCAGCATCACGTTCTCGCCTTAGATTTTCACATTAAATACGCTGTGGCGTGCAATGTTGTCAAACTAGACAAAGTACCTCGGGAACTCTGGCATTCCCCATCAACCTACTGATACCTACTTACCTTCCTTATCGTAGATGAAAAAACTCGAAAGGAAGAGATCCGTAAGTAAATGACAACAGCGATGGGACCGCTCCGAAAAGGGTCTTTGAACACACCATTGGATAATACCTGGAGTTTCTCATGGGCCATGAAGGATACGGTCAGTAACGGTACGAGTTCAAATTAGACACTTCACCTGGTTGTCAAAACTCCAATAGGAGCGAGCTCTAAGGAAAGTGCGGTTACAAACGACGCACATAGAAGAAAGGAGACCAAGCTAAAGCATGCTAACTCCATCCCGTGCTGTAAGATCTAATGGTGGCTCCACAGAACAGGAAAGGAGGAATGTGGGTACAATTTTAATAAATAAAAATCCAACACACTGACACTACTTGTAGCGATTGTATTGGCCTCGTTAGTGAGAGACTAGCGCTCCACCCCGTCAACATTCGCTCCATAAGAGGTAATACTATAAATAAAAGCAAGACTTGGAGCTTTGCGGTGCGGTGGCCAAAATGATTGGAGCGTTAGTTTCACGATCTCGACGTTGTGCCTCGGATACGAATCCCAGCATTAGTCATGGATGTTTATCTAAAAGGATTAGTATAATGGGCCTACTAAAGGTCTGAATGCTGGAACTACTTCCCTTCCTACTTCCTCCTTAAAAAAAAGGTTTGGAGATAAATTTTCAGGTTCCTCATCTTTGCCTCATGCAGGGAACTACGGTTCCCCCTTAAAAAAAGATCTGGAGTAAAATTTTCAAGTTCCTCATTTGTGCCTTATACAGATAGGACAACTTGAAAAGCCAAACTTAACTCCTTTTAACCGCTGTCTAACATGATTATAAATATGGCGTAATTCTTTCTTTAAGGATAATGCAAAGCCTTGACAATTACTGTATTTGCATTTCATGATTCGCGCCTCAAACCTTTGGAACAAAGCAACTACATATGACAAACAGATAGGCAGGCAGCAAGAAAGAAAAACAGACAAAAAGAACCGATTTTAATTAAATTTTCTCTATAAGAAATCTTGAAATAGACAGGAAGGAAGGTCATTAAAGTGCCCCACCATTTTAGGCTAAATCTAGAAAGATTAAAATATTCATCCTGCACACCTTTAAACTATAAAATAATTTATACCATTTTACGTCCACAGACTACCAGTGGTTCCGACCTTCATAGCAACGTGGACTATCTGAATTCTATGCCTATTATCATTCCAGACACGAAGAAAAATTTACATTGTGTTATAGTCTGTTGGCTTTCTGATGGAATGTTTACCAAGAAGGAACAAGTCGGAATACCGGAAGCTCTCGCTTCGGGTATAAAGGTTTTGTGTTCATCTTATGTGAGAAACTTCAACGCACATTTTTCTGTCCAACATAATCCTTCATATTTTTCCAAACTACGAGACATACGTACATATTACAGCCATAGATATCACGCTCACCCTAAACAAACAAACTGCCTATTACCGAATACTGTACACATATATGCACGTATATAAATTGATCCTACCCATATTTCCGATTTACTTCTTATATCTATTTGAATTAGGCACTACCCGCAAAGTTCATTAGCACGCATATATTATATACCTACATACACACATGTCTGGTTGACAAATAACTAAAAAACTAAAAACAAAATAATTCTGTGCGACCCAATTCATAAGAACTCATTTCGTTGTGGTATTGACGAATTGATATGTGAGGATGACGTCATGCCGGTTATAGAGTGCACGAACTTCACAAAAAATTGTGAAGTTTCACCCCCCATAACTTTGTTAATAATAGTTTGATTTTCTTCAAACTTGACCAAACTGTACATTATGTTCTTCATTACACGCACGCCAAATTTTGTACTTCTGGGATGAACATAAGGGGGGTGCCGGGTAAATTTCTAAAATATGGAACTATACTATTATTAACTTTATTTGTACAGATATCGGAACCGGATATATTTTGAGGCCTAGATTTCGCAGAGATACACCACTATGATTTTTTTCAGATTTTTCGGTTGGATAGGTTCTGAGAACGAGACCTGTTACACTTTTTGGGGGTCATATTTTGAACCCTCACTCCCCTATGTTTCATCTAATATCAAATATTGAACCAGATTCGAAAAGTACTAATTGAGACCTTTCATTTGATACCCTACATGGCTACATTCTGTGAAAAAAAAATTTGCACCCTCCATTCACATGTATGGGGAGCCCCCCCTTAAACTTAACACAAGATGGCGCCACTTACTGCATGTAAAGGGATCACCAGATTACATATTCTCACCAATTTTCGTGACAATCGGTCTAGTCGTTTCCGAATAAATCGGGTGTGACAGACAGACAGACAGACAGACAGACAGACAGACAGACAGACAGACGGACAGACGGACAGACAGACACCGTCTCGATTCTAATAAGGTTTTGTTTCACACAAAACCTTAAAAAGGATACATCGATAACGGGCGAACGGGCGTTCAAGCGAAGCGATGCAGAGGATCGATAACGCCACTTAAATGACTTTGTTTGGTAAAATTTAATTTTGAAAAGTACGTGGATGTCTTCTGCTGGAACACAAGCGAAAAACTTTACCACGAAAATCGGTTTATGCAAATTCCTTTTTGGGGGTGTGCTCCGTCAAGTATAACTTCAAAATGAGTCTAGCTTTAAAGTTACACAGCTTCTGGAATTCTGTTTACGAACATTCTATTATGCAGGAAATATTGCCAGGACTCATCCTTCCGAATTTATAGCTTTGGGAGCTTATTTAAGGATAATGCTTGAGACGTAGCTCCAACCGAGAATTTGTCTTGACTTACAATCTAGAAAAATGTACCACCTGCAGAAATGTGAGAGACAGGAGAAAATTCATCAGGTTGTGACGTCAATCCTTCGTTTTATAGCGCTCCATGACAAAGTTTTGGAATTACGAGTTACACGATTCGTTACCTGTCCCACCGAATTTACATTATTCGCATCTAAAACGCGAGGTAGGGTTCAATAGGGTATTCTATATACCTTCTAGTATATGGGGTTCTTGTGTACCTTGTAAACGTTGGGTTGCAGTTATCACATATTAAATTGATGTCTAGTCATCGACACAACAAACAACAGTAACCTTTGCTCTTTGCCTTGAGATTGGATCAGGGGCAGAATATGATTATCCTTTTGGCGTCTGTTCCACCTATCATGATTTGGTCACCAAACCAAATATATTGTTCCTACATTTATTGAGAGCCTTTCAATAAAGACATACACATATGGTCTTGGGATCCTATTTCAACCGCTGGAGGATTGTTTGTTTCTTCATTTTATTGAATTTATGCTATCAAGTCCGTGTTATTGCTTACATTTGATTTCTAGCCACGACGTGTCTGAAACAAGTATATTTATAGATAATTCGTTCGTCACGTAGTAGTTTTCCAAGGATGGATGTAGAGAAAGGAAAGAGCATTAAGATTTTATGCTCTTTACAAGCAAAATCCGTTCCGAGCGCTTGTTATGTCCTTGTTATTTCATGTCATTAATTTATTATGTGAGGGATGAAACTTTAAAATCGATTCTTTAGAAAAACGTGTTTGCTGACGGCTTCGTTCACCAGGGCAGAAGCGAACTCATCAAACGATGCCTCACGTTCGCCTTGCGGATCAGCGTGACCGAAACGGCAGGTGTTATTAGCTCCAAATATATGAATTAAATTCGGCATGGATATGAATTATAACAACCGAAAACCTTGATTTGTGAAGCCTTAGTTGGTCTGAACCGAGACAGTCAATCAATTCCTAAACAAGTCGGGAAACCGGAAGCTTGACGCTTCAGGTATAAAAGGTTTTGAGTTTCCCTATGTGAGGAGCATAGCGCAGTTCTCCTTTGGCTGATAGCATTGACTCAAGATATTTAAATCGCTCAGTTCAGTTAGCGGTAGTGACCTGCCCAGAACTGAGCGATTTAAATATCTGAGGTCAATGCTATCAGCTAATGGAGAACTACGTACTGAAATTGCTTCACGCATTAACGCAACCTGGATGAAGTGGCATTCCACAACTGGTGTTCTTTGTAATCGACGTATCAGCGAACGTCTCAAATTTAAAATTTACCGCGAAGTCGTCTGTTTGCCGCTCTCTATAATTCTGAGTGTTGGTCGACTATAAAAGACAATGAACGGCGTCTCGTGGTAATGGAGGCTAAGATGTTGCGTTGGACTAGTGGCGTGACATGTTTTGATCACATCCAAAATGAGGATATCCGCGATCGATGTGGGGTTGCACCGGAAAAACTGCGAGAGAGGCGTTTTCGATGGTGTGGTCATGTAATTCGCGTTAACGAGAAAGTAAGCGGCCAAAAGGCCGGCCGAAACAACAGTGGTTTGATACGCTGGATGAGAATTTAAAAGCCTCGTGATTACATCTAGATCAGACATTTGATAAAATAAAATGGCGAAACCGATCACAAAGAAACGACCCAAGTTGTGAATGCGACAAAGGCTGAAGAAAAAGAAGAAGATGTGAGGAGCCACGAATGCATGACAGCTCCGTATCACATAGCTAAAAATTCCATTGCCCTCTATTTTTTAGAAAGCGATTTAAATAAATCATTTGACGGAAAGCCCTGTATTGATAATAGTCAACCTCATACGCTTCACACTCGTTCACAAGTTTAATATTATTAGCAAATGCGAAGAATTTAACCTACATCAGATATAAATAAGTCGGGAAACCGGAAGCTCGGCGCTTCAGGTATGAAAGGCTTTGTTTGCTTCTTCTGTGAGCATATTTTGAGTGCAGAACTGTCCTATTTGTACGTACTCCATTATGTATATGAATTTAACATGTTAGACTACTCACTTCAGTGTGATATTGATATTTAGTTGCAGTAAATTTACACGTTAAGTCAACTTTGAGCTACTGTAACTTTGTTAGTAATAGTATGATTTTAATCAAACTTGGAGATAACATATTTCCTATTTTATGCTACACTACTACAAACTTCTGAAACTCTGTTATAAACTTAAGGGGGGTTAAAATTTCCCAAAAATATGGTAATGTACTACTATTAACATAATTTAAGCAGATATCCATATGGAGAGTATTTTGAGGCCTAGACACCGTATAGAGGCAGCATCATAATTTTTTTCAGATGTTTCGGTTGGGTAGTTTCTGAGAATGGGTCCCTTAAAGAAATCATCTCCTTCCACCCCTCCCACTCCTCGCCTTTCTAACAAATGTTAAAACTAAAACCGACTTTGACTAATCGAGACCTTTCATTTGATACCCTACACGACTATAACCCCCTTTGAATGTATGGGGAGTCCCCCTTTAAACTCCACCTAAATTTATGTCACTCACTGTATGCGTGGGATTTCATAGTTCCCATCTGTCCACCAAATTTCGTTCGGATTGGTTTAGCCGTTTTAGAGAAAAGTGCGTATGACAGACAGACAGACAATGAATCTATTTTAATAAGGTTTTGTTTCACACAAAACCTTAAAAAACAGAAACTATTCTTTAATTTACTTGCACTTTTCGAGTATTGTGCAACACAATCACGACATTTAATGGCTTTATTCCTATATATGCAGTGCAATCACATACATATGTATTTATAACTCTCGAGTTGAACAAAGCTAAAGTGGTAAATATACATGCAAAATACAATCAAACTGGGATCAAGGTCTATCTCTCGGATCGAAAACATCAGACCAAAGTCAAAAAATAGAGTTTACGAATGTAGGCCCAAGGAAGGCTTACTTTGCTAATGGAGTCAAAGGAAGGTAGCCCATCAAGTCACGTAACAATCCAGGGTCTTGAATCGGTTTATTTACACAATGTGGCATAGCTAGCAGATACTTATGTTACGCATTTTGTTGACGCTATACTTCATGTGAGTATAGACGTGCCTTCTGTGTAATGTCAAAGATGCTGAGGCGAGGCTAAGACAATTTGTAGTGGCATTAGTTGCGCCCTTTCAATGGCAAAATAAATACACAATACTTAACAATATAACAAATATGAATCCGATGTCGGAGCGGTAGTCGTCAGAAACAGGCTACCGCAAAAGTACTCTCTTGACCTGCAAGCCGGTCTCTGACAGGATTCTGACTGATTTTTGCAGCTTCCAGCGCCTCATCCTGATGGCACATTGTTCGAGCACAGAACATGCCATAGGGTCAGTTGCAACAAAGTCACCGTACGAGCAATCAGATCGACCACTTCGCGATTAGCAGTAGATTTAGGACTTACCTCTTGAATATACGGAACAAGAGAGGACCTGACAATGAGATCGCCATTTGGTTATCGCTTACTTTTGTCTGCGTGTTGCGTCAGCCACTTCTCGCAGGGTTGTAGAGCTGCGAGCCCATAAGTTCAACATCTACAGCGCTTGTATGATTCAACTGCCGCTTGACAGTGAAAGAGCTATCTTGCCGATTGGACGGCAGATATACTGAGTAACCGCCTGAGAATATCGATGACCACATTGGGTTGCCATCAAAAATGCTTTTTTCTCGGGTGCTGCGCAGGTCGTCGACCACATCCCGTCATAAGATGTTGTGATGAGATGTATGGCATACAATGAAGTTGCGCTTCTTGTGGGTGAAATGGCCAGTCAAGGTGACATGCGGATACGGACTGTTCCTCCAAGCAGAAGAGAAATCATTTCGGGCAACAATGCAATCAAACGAAGTAAAGCCGCTGGGTTCGACGATCTCCCCGCCGAGTTATTTATCGCTATACCTGCAGTTCCTGCAGGTCTGCTACTTCCACTCGTACAGAAATCTTGGGCATCCAAGATGTTTTCCAGAGAATGGAAGAAAGGGATGATCGTTAAGACCCGCTTTGTGTGTGACGATTAGTGGCGAATCCTTTAATAGCTAAAATAATCCAGGAACACATTAAGGGCCACCTCGAAAGCTTCATCGACAGAGAGCAGGCTGATTTCATCAACATCCTACGGATCATTTTGGAACAGTGTGCAGAGTTTAGATCTTCGCTCCACCTGCTCTTCATGGATTTCGAGAAAGCTTTCGACAACGCCACAAGGAGTGTATCTGGAAAGCCCTATAGAGAGACCAATAGTTATTATCAGAGCAGCATATAATGGTACAAACTGTAACGTGCTACATCGAGGTAATTTCTCAGAGATATTTAGCCCGCCAGGGCTCTTGTCATCAACATCAATATATCATGATATCCTTCCTGAAACACCTCTACTACGCTGATGACATCTGTTTGCTCTCCCACCGGTTCATGGATCTTGACCAAATGGCGGATTACAAAAGAGCAGCAAGTAAAGTTGGACTGAAAATAAACACCAATAAAACATTGCATTGCATTGCAATGGGCAAAGCATTGAAACCATCATCAATTAATATACCTGTGGTAGGAAGCGTGATTTCTTCCGACGACGATAGAACTAGATGTTGTCAAATTCGTTAACAGCGATAGCTCCGCTTTCGTTGCTTGTCTAAAATCTGCAAATACAGTTACATCAACATTAAGATCAAATTGAGTTTGTTCGTGCTAGTGTTCTTTCTATGTTGCTATACGGGAATAGCACATGGAAAATGACCACGATTGTCACTCGAAAGCTCCAAGTCTACAGGATGCCATCGGAGTACGCTGACCTGACACTTGTAATAGTGCTCGCACGCAATGTAATCATAGGGCAGGAGTGGCACTAGATTGGTCACGCATTAAGGAGGGACGAAAATGAGATTGCCAGCTATGCCATACAGTGGAGTCCACCCTCCCAAGATGGCCGACGAATGAGTCGCCCAAAAGGCACTTGGCGTAGAACAGTAGAGAAGGAATGCAAGCGCCTCAAGAGATCATGGTAGGAGCTGAAGCACATTTCAGGTAACCACGAACGATGGCCTGTAGTGGGGTTGACGCGCTATATCCCAGAAAGGAGCAAATAATATAATAAAATATATATAACAATATATGTACTGTTGTCTTTTGCTACCGGGATAGATGTTTAGATGCTAATTTAGATAACATTCAGTTTTGTTCAGAGAAGGTTTGGTATCACCAATAATTGTTCGGCAGCTAGGCCTTAAGGAAGCTGTAATCTCCCTAACCCAAGAAGTGCTCCATTGGAGGCATTAGAAAATACATATCTGTGATTAATCTGACTAGTAACAGGTGTTCAAAAAAAAATATCTTGAAAACACAAACATTTTTTGGGGCTTGTTCTCAGCTTAGTTATCTGCATACGCTATGTAAGATTTCTGGGTAAATGGTAGTTAATATCAATCATCGAATCAAATCTCTGAGCTTAGAGGCAGAGGTCTGGTATAGATGTACAGGCATAAAACTTGTATAGCTGGGATTTTTGAAAATATGGAATGAAAAACACTCAACAATTATTTACTTCTTTCTGCAGAAAATCAGAGGAATCAAAATACCCCTTTAAATTTAACTGAGGAAATTCCATTTTATGGTTAGTTTCTGGAATATGGTTAGTTTGTGGAATATACCCTCGGCAAAGATATCGAGAACCCCAGAACGCCCACTTTCTCCAACTTGAACGGGAACTCCACATTCTGGTTCTGAGCTAAATGTGATGGTAGAACTCTGAAAAGTATTTCTCACACGGTTGCAATTCTGTCCTTTATATATAAGACGAGAATCCGGTGCCGAACTTTTGTTAACATATACAGCCCGATATCCCACAGGACCTTGATAGTAAAATTCGTTCCGAAGCATAAAAATCGTGCAGTGACGAGGAGAAGGAGGTTTTTAATGAGAGAGAAGTCAGATTGTGATCGTTATTGTTAATCGGATGGCCAAAATGGGGTCTAACGACACCTTCCTCAAACATGCAATGGATAGACATGGTGTTGGTTATTGTAACAACAACGGTTTGTAGCTAGGCAATTTACATCACCTCAACTTCGGTGACACATTGTTCGAGAACACGGTCTGCACCAACGTCAAGAGCAAACTGTACAATCCACCATGAATATTGCACAAAAGTACCCTGGCGCAGGTGAAGTTGTCGACCACATCCCCTATGGCCTGTCTGGTCGGGAAGATAAAAGCTAAAATAACGTGTTAAAAAACATCTCGTAAGTTGACCAACAGAGAGCAGATGGCCCTAGTCCTCGATTCTTCCGTACCGACCACATTAACAACTCTCAGATCATTTTGGAGCAGTGTCAGAAATTTAATCCCCCCCCCCCCCTTAAATTTCGTGCCTGAGACAGCGTCAAAAGGAAATGTATCTGGAATAATCTAAGCAGAAAGAATATTCCGATGAAACTAATCCTCGTTTAAACGCAACAAATGACTCAGCAGAAAGTTACGTGCTGAATCAAGTTACAATCTCAGAAGAATATAAATTAGAAAGCGGAATCCACCAGGGTTGGATTTTATCACCAATGTTTTTCATTTTGTTATCGGTAATATACTTCATTCTTCTGGCTGGGAGGACATGCAAGGATTCAGTGGACTATGTCACCTTTCCTCAAATATCTTGACCATGTTGATGATATCTCTTAACCATGTTGATCTGATATCGAGAATGCTCGCTTTCTCCAACTCAATCGAGAATTCCAATGATATAAGCGAGATAAGGTGATGGGACTCTGGAGAGTACTCCTCTTCTTGCTACACTTATATCAATATGCTTTTTTACTCTGGAAAGCCAAGGGATAGCAGATGCATTTGTTTCTGGCGACTACGATACCTGACCTGGAAATCCGATTCTGACAAAATCCTGATTGCAAGATTCCGGTGCAGGTTAAGGAGTAGCACAATTGTACAGTGCAATGTGCCAACAAAGACATTCGATATAGTGTAGAAGGATGCCTTTTGCGAGTAATAAAACGCAGTTCAGGAGAGGCTTATTAAAAGTGACATTGTGATCACGATGGGTGATCCGAATGCCAAGGTGGACTCTGACAACACCTTGCTCGAACATATGATAGGGAAGCCCGACTGTAAAGATAATGCTTTTCTGCAGCTTCCACTACCTCGTCATTGGGATGCACTGTTCGAACACAGAGCATGCCATTAGGTCAGTTGGGTTTCAATTAACCGACACCACACGAGCGATCAAACCAGCCACTTGGCGATCAACAGTAGATTTAGGAGATGTCCCATGGATGTGCGTAGCAAGAGAGGCGCTGACATTGGCCTCGAAAGGATCATCATCTGATGGTCGCTTATAATCGCTTGTGTGTTGCGCCCGCAGGGTAGCTACGACCCCAAGTTTAACATCATCCGTTTGTGTGATCCGATTGTCGACAGTGGGAGAGCTATCTTGCTGACCTGATGACAAATACACTGAGTAACCCGCCTGAAAATATCGATGAAATGCTTTTTTTCTCGGGTGCTACACAAGTCGTAAGATCTAGCTGATTGCGGAATCGTGGAAATAGATCGGTGAAAGGAAGAGGTTGAAAGCTTTGTTAATCATCACAAGTATTGGCGGGCGTAAAGTTCAACGTAGTGTGAGCGTGACGTAAGAAAATTTTCTATTGCGGTTACCTAAAATGCGCTCCACGCAAGTAGCAAGTAGGTGTGGTTAATGGGGGGTGAATGGCGTACATATATATATATATTTAATCAAAATGAACACAAAATAGCACGGACCCTAGGTCGGTAACAATACTCAGTGAAGTACAGCATCCGTTCAGACCTTTAAATTTCCCAATACGTATGGAATTTTGCAAACATTTTTTCACAGATATCTGGAAGCTATTTAAATTCAAGGGTTATATACCAAGAGCATGGAAGCAAGCATATTAGGTTACGTTCCATCCGAAAGCGAAAAAAGGAAACTTTTCACGATAGACATTTCAAGCTAATATTCCGATAGCCTTAGCATTCAAGACAAAATATTTAAAGCAAAGGAAGTAGCTTTGTGTATGGTTCTGCACATCGAAGGTGCCTTCGGCAACAGCTCGCACAACGAAATACAGAACGGCTTTATCCATAAAACAAGTCGGGAAACCGGAAGCTTGCCGCTTCAGGTATAAAAGGTTTTGTGTTCCCCTATGTGAGAAGCATAACGTAGTTCTCCTTTGGCTGACAGCATTGACTCCAAAGATTGAAACTGCTCAGTGCTCTCAGCTTCACTAGCCTCCCCAGAACTCAGCGAATTAAATATCTAGGGCCAATGTTATCAGCCAATGGTCTGTGTCATGAAATTGCTTCACGCATTAATGCGACCGTCTATCGCTCTCTACAGTTCTGAGGGTTTGCCGACTATAAAAGACAATGAACGGAGTCTTGCGGTAATGGAGCAGAATGTGTTGCAGTTGGAGGCGTGACATGTTTTGATCACGTCCGAAATGAGGATATTCGCGATCGATATGGGGTTGCACCGATCGTGGAAAAACTGCGAGTGAGGCGTTTTCAATGGCATAGTCACGTAATTCGCGCTAACGAGAGTCAATAGTAAGCGATCAAAAGGCCGGCCGAAACAACGATGGCTTGATACGCTGGATGGGGACTTAAAAATCTGACGATTATATCCAGATCAGGCGTTCGATAAAATAAAATGGTGAAACCGATCACGACGAGCCGACCCCGCTTGTGAATGGAACAGACGCTAAAGAAAAAGAAGAAGATATGAGGAGCGACGAGTGCATGACAGCTCCGTGTCACATCTCTAAAAATTCCATTGCCCTCTAGTTTTTAGAAGGCGATTTAAATAAATCATTTGATGGAAAGCCTTGTATTGATAATGGTCAACCTCATACGCTTCACACTCTGAGTTTAATATTATTAGCAAATGCCAATAATTTAACCAACATCACATATAAAACAAGTCGGAATACCGGAAGCTCGCGCTTCGGGTATAAAGGTTTTGTGTTCATCTTATGTGAGAAACTTCAACGCACATTTTTCTGTCCGTATATAGCTACAAATCCAACATAATCCTTCACATTTTTCCAAACTACGAGACATATGTACATATTACAGCCATAGATATCACGCTCACCCTAAAAAAACAAACTGCCTATTACCGAATACTGTACACATATATGCACGTATATAAATTGATCGTACCCATATTTCCGATTTACTTCTTATATCTATTTGAATTAGGCACTACCCGCAAAGTTCATTAGCACGCATATACTATATACCTACATACACCCAATTCATAAGAACTCATTTCGTTGTGGTATTGACGAGTTGATATATGATGATGACGTCATGCAGGTTGTAGAGTCCACGAAATTCCCAAAAAATTGTAAAGTTTCACCCCCTATAACTTTGTTAATAATAATTGGATTTTCTTCAAACTTGACCAAACTGTGCATTATGTTCTTCATTATACGCATGCCAAATTTTGTACTCCTGGGATGAACATAAGGGGGGGGGGGGGGGGGGGGGGTGCCGGGTAAATTTCTAAAATGTGGAAATATACTATTATTAACTTTATTTGTGCAGATATCGGAACCGGATATATTTTGAGGCCTAGATTTCGTAGAGATGCACCACTGTGATTTTTTTCAGATTTTTCGGTTGGATAGGTTCTGAGAATGAGACCTGTTACACTTTTTGTGGGTCATATTTTGAACCCTCACTCCCCTACGTTTCATCTAATATCAAATATTGAACCAGATTCGAAAAGTACTAATTGAGACCTTTCATTTGATACCCCACATGGCTACATTCTGTGAAAAAAAAATGTGCACCCTCCATTCACATGTATGGGGAGCCCCCCCTTAAACTTAACACAAGATGGCGCCACTTACTGCATGTAAAGGGATCACCAGATTACATACTCTCACCAATTTTCGTGACAATCGGTCCAGCCGTTTCCGAATAAATCGGGTGTGACAGACAGACAGACGGACAGACAGACACCGTCTCGATTCTAATAAGGTTTTGTTTCACACAAAACCTTAAAAAGACATTGACACCCTTCCCTGCTAGATCGATAAGACACTGGAAAATATGCCAGGAGGTACCAATAGAAAAGAATGTTGTAGCTACACAACCTAAACTTTTCCGCAGGGGGAGTATTATCCCAAGTAGTGGGTATCGTAATGAATAAGCTTCTGGAAGAGCTAACAAATACCGGGCTCAAGTTCAAGTTTCAGGACTATGCTGAAAGCAATATTAATCTGTAGGAGTACATACGGGAATGGGTATCCAATACGCCAGTATACTATATTTCAAAAATATACACAATAGACAGATATGCTTTCTTCAGATCCCAAAGGAACTACAGGCAGCAAAATATTACGATTATAACTGACAGCCAGGCGGACCAGGGAATGAACCTGCGAAGGATGGAAAAGACTTTGACGCAAAAATTACAATAGTTTTTTAGAATCCAGTTCATACATTGTCAACATACATTGATTGACGTTATACAGAAAACAACTTCATCAGTAATTTGTCGAACATATCGACATTTTGATTATTTTTTCTCAGGAAGAAAATCGGAATTTTATCATATTCAATTCAAACATATTTGACGTTTGGTAATTTCTTTCCTTCTGCTTGATTCTCCTTCTTTCATTATTCAGGTCGCTTAAATTATCTAAATAAAAAATAAATTAAATTGTTGAGAATCTATTTGGATTTTGTATCCTTATTAATGATAATTATCTTCTTAAAGTATCTTTTCAAATAATTGTGAAAGCCTGAAAGTGATATACTCAGCTGACACTTCTTTATTTCACCAAATACCAGGAACAAAAACCATTAAGAGAAAAAAAAAAACCATCCATCAAATTTCTTCCTTATTTCCTCCTAATTAGCCAACATTAAGAAAAACATAGAAAAAAATACTAATCCTGTAATTATGGTACCCTCCTCCCACTGGTGTAACCAAACAGGCAAAGCCTGCTCTCAAGTAAACACCACGCAGAGACTCAACAACGCAGTCCATAATCCTTCATCCTGTTAATATCAATTATCCACATGAACAACACCAGTCATGCAGTAAATCCGAAATCAATATCTTATTTGATGGTGATAATAAATTCCCGCCTTGGGCTTATAATGTTTGCTTTTGTGTTGTACTAAGAATAATAGACTTCCAAGACTATCCATCTCGGCTAAACTGCGGAGATATGATACAAAACAGAAACTTTAATTAAGTCCACGCGTGTTTGCATTGGAGGCAATGTGAGGTGTGTGGCAAGAATAAAATGACCTAAAACTGAACAGACAAGAATGCTGATTTAATGATAAAGATAATCAATAGCCATTGTTGAAAAGTGGTGACCTAAGCAAAGGCACGTGGCAACCAGAAAACTGCAAACTAATTGTCAGTGTTTTTACACAGGAATGAAATATTTGCTACACTTATGTTATAATTGGGCGACATCGAATAATTCTACCACGTCAAAGCTGTAAATATACTTCAATGAATGGTATCAAACTAATTAATCACTTAATTTCCTGATGCCTTGCAACTCTAGATCTGATAAAATTCAAACAGTAACGGCTCAGTAAGCTCGGTCTGAAAAGCTTGAATGTGGAGGTGAAAGGCACTGGGGACTAAATTTATTATTTATTCATCGTAGAGGAATGCTGTTGTGAAATTTTCGCCTCTAACCAAGGCTTTCCAAGAAGGCGTAGAGTGTTCCCTTCAATCCGACTAATAAATGAAAAAATACTTTTACTTGAAGCTGGAATTTTGCCTAATTAATTTCAACGCTCATTCGATTCTTTCACTCTTTCAACAATTGCACCTAGAGCATCCCCAACGAAAAGTGTCAGGTTCCTTATTCGTCAAGGTTTCGAGGCGATCCTTTCATATTTTTGAAGATATTGGAGGTATTTTCTTTGCGACACCCAAAGTGGTTGTGAGCTTCAGAGCTCATCGGTATTCAATGATAGATTATTGGAAGTTTTGTTTTTACCAGAGCAGAACTAGCCAACAACCTAAAATGGATGGCAAAATTTCTGATTCCCCACGACTAAGCGCAGCACAATTTTTTTTTTTTTTTGGGTAGGGTTCGATACGTCGTCGGACTACCAACTAAACACATCCCCATCGTCAGAGAGCTAGCCTGGAACCGTTTGTCACATTACTTCGGGCTAGTCCCCAAACTCTCCAGACTTTCGGAGCCTTCAAATCAGGGAATTCCTTTCACCAACGGAAGGGGAGAGGAGGAAGCGAACTGTCAGTTCAAGGAACCTCCTGCCTTCGGGCTCCTCCACCGGTCGAGTTCTATCTTCTTAGCAACGAGAAGGATCCGAACGTAATGGGCAATACGGCCAGCACTTCTCAGCCGCTCTTCGACAATGTTGTCTGGAGAGAGATCCCCTGTGTTTAAATAGAGCTACTGACGAACCCTATCCCACCTTCCACAAGAAAAAAAAGTGTGGTGGGCGTCGTCCACAACTCCATTGCAAAACACACTATCCGGAGATCGCGCCTTTCCAATCTTGTGCAGGTAAGACTGAAAACTTCCATGCCCACTTAAAAATTGAGTAAGGAAAGTCTCACCATGCTTCCGATTCAGCCACGCATCTAAGTTGCCGCAGTCCATCTGCCTCTAGCTTCATTTTGCCACGAGAGTTGCCACTCGTCTAGAATACGTTGCTGCTCTTCGCGAGCAACCACCTTCTTTGGCTCATCTCCCTTGCGTTTGTATATGGCTTGACGTTCCTTAGCAAGAAGAGCAACGGGGATCACTCCCGCGATCACCATCACGGCCGGTTCAGAGACAGTGCAGTACGCAGACGCCACCCGCAAAACTCCCCGTCTCTGCACTTGCGCGAGACGTTTACGATATACGTCCTTGCTAAGAACGTCCACCCATACCTCTGCGCCGTAGAGCAGGACCGACTGCGTTGAACTCAACAGGAGACGTCGCCTGCTAGGCGTAGGACCCCCAATTTTTGCCATTAGCCTACTTATCCACGAAACTCCAGCTGCAGCCTTATTCGCTGCCGCTTTGATTTGCTCAAAAAAGCCCATCTTTGAATCAAGGGTCAACCCGAGGTACTTTACGGCTGAAGATGTATACCTCCTCCCGGTCACTTAGACGTTGTGTTAAGCGGCGGAGCCTGTGACACTGCTTCGAGAGCCCTGCGATTTCCACTGTCCACCAATACATGGGAGATTTGCCCCGCCTCGATGCCCTCCTGGGCATGGAGACTCCACAAACAGTCGTTATCAGGTTCATAACTGAATTTACGACAGTGTCAGCTGCAGCACCACCGCCCCCAGGAGTACCCTCCAGCGTGGCTCCACCTGTTCCCGAGAGCTTGTGTCCACCACTTTGAAAGCAATGTATTGGTGGTCGCTTGTCGACAAGGCTTCCAGAACTTGCCACCCGTCAACCAGCGACACCAGTGATTCCGACGCGAAGGTTACGTCTGGAATATTTCCCTCGCAGCCCGGGCGCCGGAACATTGGGGTGGATCCGGTGTTTAGAACTACCAGTCCTGTTCTCACCGCCATTTCCAGAGTTCGTTTTCCTCTGGAGCCTGTGTGAGGCATGTCCCATTCAAGTGCCCTAGCATTGAAGTCACCCCCGACCAGGATCCGCCCATCTGTGCTTAAGATAGCGTCCTCCAAAGCATCAAGCCTCTGTCGAAAGTCCGGCATCGTCTCATTCGGCGTAAGATAGACACTAAAAAAACGTTGTCCCTCAACACCGAATCCTGACAAAGCCGTCCCTTCGGCCTTGGGCAAAACCCTAAAGAGGATGCCGTTCCGAACCCAGATGGCAGCGGTGCCTGATATGTCAGGGTGCCACGAAACTGGACCCTTGTTTTGATACTGCTCACTGATGAGTAATAAATCAGCTTTGGTCTCCACAGCTCTCAACCGTCGCGCCACGGTCCCTGCATAGGACGCAGCTTTCCTTTTCATTGCAGGTGTTCGCTTAATGGCCTGCCTAACCGCATTTACGACATATTGCCCTTCTGTCAGATCCCCAACAGGTTGCAGATGTGTGCCCATAATCCAAAGATCTGTAACATTTGGTTGGGGCGGCCCGGATTCGTATCCACAACCCAACCAATTCTTATTTCCCCGCTGTTTAGAAGCTTCCTCGCAGATTGCTCGGCAACTTCCACCATAGCAATTTTTTGGTCTCAGGTGGTCGCAGAGATGATACCAAACCGGACGTTGGTTTCTTCCGGACATTCGCGTTTAATAGCCTCTTCTACCTCGTTCTTTTCTGTGAGACAGTTAAGGTCTCGGATTTCCAAAGAATACGTGGGTTCCAGGCGGGAAACCAAAGCTTTTTCTCCCAGAAGCCTCTTGACTGCTTCGTCTCCCCACTTTTCGTGTCCGCCTTAATTTTAGGCAGAGGTTTTTCTTATGGCGCGACATGTTGTTGTCTCTTGTTCCTCTTCGCCTTCTTCTTTTGAGCCCTAGAGAGTACCTGAGTGAAGTCTCCTTCAGATGTCCCTTCCTCCTTTGGTTTTTTGCCAAGTCCGCTCTGCAATGGGCTGCCAGCAATCCGTTTGGTACTCGTAGTGTTCTCGTCGGGAAGCGCGGTTGTTTCTGCTTCCTGCGGATTTTATCTTACTTTCCATGTCTTTCTTAGTCTTAAGTGCAGCACAATAGTATTCCCCGTCGTGGCGAGGGGAAAATAGAGAATGGTCAAAGTGGGAAAATTCGAGATCCCACTTTGCTTGTCTGAAATCCAACGAGATGAGAGTACATCACTACAGTCGGTAAGGAGCAATACAAAGCTGTCCAACTTTGTTATTCAACTAAATATTGCATACTCATTCGTTTTGCTTATAAGTTAACATTTTCCAGAGAAGAATGGAAACAAAGTCAGGACGAAATTCGTGTAAATCTAATCCTCACTACCGGAAAGCTGATGGAGGACGAAGTGTCAGGCACAACCTCATCTTTCATGCTCTGTTTCCCACCGAATAACCATTATCCACCACCCTTTTACTCCCGGCGATGTAGAAAAGGGATCTCTAATACAACTTAATAACCGAAACAGCAAATATCTATTCCTCTATGTGCAGAATCCAACGCTAGAACAAAGAAGACTGGATGCACAGTCATAACACTTCAGTACAATCCTCCGTCTCCAGTCGAAAACTCGCTTCTTTCACTTCTTCAATTTGAGTTGGGTTTTCATGTTTTTAGGTCAGAAGCAGTCAGGCGCTTCACTCCAAATCTTCGTTTCCAACTTAGTATTTATACGCAATCAGTCCCACCCTCACTACAAGGAAGAAAATATCCTTAAAGGAAAATAATTAAAAGGATTATCATTCACACATTCACACAGTTCCCAAAGGCTCAAATGTCATAATCCTTCATCCTCCAGTCGCGAAATCTCATATTCCGGAGACTTATGGGTGGCTTACCTTAATAACCCTAAGCGTCAAACACAATAGAAGCGAAAGAAAGGAGTAAGCCAATTCCCAGAGTAAGAATTTCTTTCCAGAAGCTCTCCTTATGAAGTTTGCAACATAAGCTTCACAGCGAAACGAACAACAAAAGAAAAATATTGAAAGACTGATAACTCTATCTGACAAATCAAAACCCAAGTTTTGCACCGGTAAATTTATCTTCCTTCCTGCAACCCCACACTGGGTGCCTTTTATGGCGACTTTTGTAGAGGTAGGTCCGAATAACCATCCAGCTTGACTGCTGTCAACCAACAGCCGGTTATTTGTTTACTTAATCCTAATATATTGAAAGTATACAATTGGGTCTAGACCTTGGAGCCTGCTAGAGCACTTCATTTAAGACCGTAGCGGAACACTAGGAAGCAGTGTGGTTAGCATTGCGCTCGTCCACGATTATAAACCCTGTTCTGGCTCAGATACTCATTCAAAACTGAGTCGACTTCCAGTCACGATATAAAACTTTCTGCCGCCTCTGAGATCGGAATCGCGACAGATGCTAGAGCTACTGTGAGGTGGTGGCGAACTGACCCATTCTCCGATTTGAATAACAATTCTATCGTCAGATGAATTTCGTTTTTCTCGCTTCCTCCATTTTTCGCCAAATGTCCCAGTAAAGTTGTACTATCGATCTAAGAGAGCATTTAGTTTTGCACAATGACACTTGTGAGACTGAAGTATTCATGTAAGCCCACCCCACATTCCCAAATATAGCTAGCACAGAAGCGTGAAGGCGTGTGTCGAGGAAACACTTCAGTGGAGGTTCAGCATTTGCGGACGAACCTTCATGATCAATTCGGTCAAGTAGCCTGAGTGTAATTATGCGGTGTTTCCAACGATTAATTATCTGAAATAATAAAAAAACTTGTTTCTTTTTCGTTGATGTGGACATTTATTCTTGCAAATACCGATATTTCGGGAACCACTTGTTCCCTTCATCAGTGCTAACAAGTTGTTAGCAAAAGAAACAACAAGTTTTTTATTATTTCAGATCGGTCAATTAAGTTTTCGGGATAGCTTTCTCCTCTAAGTCGACTCCGGCCACCGCCCAATCCATTTACTCAATACAGATAGTCTAAGGAGAAATGTCATTAATTTCGTTCAAATATGAAACGTGAAGTCGGTTCAAACCGCTTTTACTGTTCAGCACCTAGTCAAGTTAGCTTTCCTTAAATCAACACGGACTCCCATTTCTACCATTAGTCAATTATTTGTCTCGCAAAATCCTTACGGTAGCTCCATATTGTTATTAATAAATCAGGCCTAAAACCCATGCTTCCAAGACCGTAACCCCAGCATAAACTCCTTTAACATGACGAATGGGAACTACAAAGTAGTGTCAAAACTGCCGCAAGCGAAGTGCCGAACTAAATGGTTCCATTTCTGGTACCCCGAAGATCCTTTCGCTTACTGCATGCTATTGTCATAGTCCGTCTGTCATGCAAACGCTTCAGAGCCGAGAACATCGGCGTCCTCGAAATATCAAGTGATAATGTCAAGTTCAAGTTCCATAACATCGTATCAGCGGGTTCGCAACTTCTCAGCAACTGAAGCTACGGGCTTGAACTTACAGTTACGGAGACGAGGGAACGACGGATATCCCCCATTTTATTGTTTGTAAAAACGTCTCTCCGTTTTTTCGCCAACTTTGTCTCTGAACTAGTGATTACGAATTTGGCCCCTTTTCTCCGAATCCTGGATAATGACGAAGATTTGAATGAAGTTTCTTTAATGTTTCAAGTCTATGTATTCTAGATATTAACGGAGATATTAACGAAGATATCACCATTTATAATTTTTGGAAAGATTCTCCGTTTTCCACCAACTTTTCGACCATCCAAACACTATACCATTCCTCAACTCTTTTCTTAAATTCCGGAGCAAGACTTTCCAAGTCGAACAACAAAACACAGGTAACTGCCATGTCGGAGGAGGAGAACAATACTCCGACATTGGAGAAGAGCTCTAAGTAGTAACGGAACCAATGGCCAGCATTAAATAGATAAACCTCCACGATGCAAAACTGCGTCCACAATAATAGCAAGGACAAGTTCCAAGGATTACATTGGAATAGTGCTAGTTGAAGAACCACGGGTGTACCGAAGCCAGATTCGCAGTCAGCAAGGACCGCAGGCAATTGGGGATTCCTCGTTTGAAAAACCAAAAGCTTGTATCATTCTCAAAAGAAACTTAAAATTAATGTGTCTTTCAGAATTCCTAACTGAAGACCTCGTGGTTGTCCCAGCTTTACTGGAAGCGAGAGAAAGAATTCGAAAGGCAGTCGTGGCACTAGGATACTTCCCAGGAGACGGCACCCGTACTCCAAAGGAATTAATTGTTAGACTGGCGAAGTTCTGAATTTTTCTCGGCTGCAATGCCAACGCCCACCAAGAGGTATTGGTGTACCTTCTAGAATTCATCCACAGTGATAAATTAGAAATACATAACGTAGGAAACAAACCAACATTGGTAACCACCACCAGGCAAGAGGTAATACTACTAAATAGGGGTTCGGATGAGCCTTCTATTTCGAATCACATTCGACATTGAGAGTAACTAAGAAGTAAACAGAATAGTAAGGAATTCCAGGCGAACAGAGTGGGACGTCTACACAAGGCACCTGAGTGACAACATGTTTCATCTACAGATAAGCGGTAACAGGGAGAGCGAAATCGAGTTAGAATTAGTGGTGAAAAGTCTCAAAAGAGTCATCATTGACGCATATAGAAGACCAGTTCTCCGGCTAAGGCAATCAAGTTATTAAGGGACCTACACTGTTCAAACAGGATTCTAGCCAGAATAAGAAAGGAGCATGAAAACTCTTCAACCGGGAGAAACAAACTTAGGACTGGCAGAAGTACAAACCACTCACAACGTGTAGCAACGGGATCAAGGAAGCAAAACAAGAGCTTGTGTGAAAAGAAAGAACAAACCATAGAACCAGGCTACATGTATAAAACTATTATATATTTAAAGACAAGGCAATATCTTCTATCTGAAGAAGAAAAATGGAACATTTACCGAGAATGAGGAGGACAGAGTACATCTGCCTCTCAGGGAAAAGGCGAACTGGAAACCAGCGAAAGTGATATGCTCGGAAGGTATAGTAAGATGGACAGTTAGAACCTGTAGACTACTGAAATCACCCGGAGTAGATGGCATTTTCACAGCACTACTCTAGAAAGGCCTAGAAATCAGCTTAGGATCTCTCCTAAGAGTGGTAAGGGGCAGCAGTACCGACAGGTACAAATTCTACTATCATGAACATTACGTAAGGTTGTCCACAAGGTGAGGTATTATCACCATTAATGTGGAGCATGGTAGTTAATGAGCTCCTAGGAGGGCTAACACACACTGGAATACAAGTCTATGGTTACTGTGATGATATTATCTTAATCTTTAGGGACACATATAAGGATGCCCTAATAAATATAAATAAATAAAAACTGGACTGCGAATCACTAATAACTGATGCAGGCTTCAATAAAGTACCTTTCACTAGATTACCTGAGAACCATTAAATTACGTCACGGAGGTGAAACGAGTAACAGAAATTAAATATTTGGGAATCACTTTAGACCAAAAACTAGTCTGGAAGACACATGTTGAGATCAAAGCTACAGGGGCTCTGATGACTTGCAGATGCATAGTGGGGAAAAAATAGAGATGCACCCTGAAGGTGTAGTACCTGTAGATATGCACTACAATAGTAGAGCCAATGCTAATCTGGGTATTCAGAACGAAACTCAGCACAACATCCAGGGGGTTACACAAACTTCAAAAACTAGCTTGCGTGCGTATCAGTGGGGCAATGAGAACATGATAAACTCATCCCTAGATTTCCTTCCGGGATTGACTCCTCTCCAGATGCAGGCAAGGAGGGCGATCTTTAGAATTGATATTTCTTCTAGGCGGCATTCCGAATTATTGATATGAAGGGTTTCACTTTGATAACAAGTTTGAAACACGTTAGAGTAAAAGCAAACTGGGAGAGTGTGGCATTGATATACGGTTTAAATTAGCACCTGGTTACTTGGTACACGGACGGATCCCTTATGGTAGGGGCACTAGACGCCGGGGTCGCTGGTCCAAAGAAAACGCACTTCAAACCAATGGGTAAGCATATCAACATACAATATTTCAGGCGTAAATATATGTCATAGATAGATGTGCCTCTTTCAAACTTGAAAGGAACTATAGGGGATAGAATTTTGCTATTCTAACCAAGAGCCAAGCGGCTATTAAAGCACTTAGATTCTACCAGGCAAGTTCCAAACCGCTATGGGAATGCCTTTTCCACTCACTCACTTTTCATTGCAGGCTAAACTATTACCTGGAGATATCTACGAACACTGTCTGTAGATTCTGTGAGGAGAGCCATGAAACGACAAACGCTTTCGTCCGGGGCAGAGGTGAGGCAGCGTCTAACGAGGGGAGCAGCCCGACCACAAGTGGCATCAGATGGAAAACGCTCCTTTATATTTTTGGAAAAATACGCCAAGGCTGCGAATTATATCCAATTACTTATCCTAAACAATAATTTTCCAAACATATAAAGGAGCGTTTTCCATATGATACCACTCACGATCCCGCTGCTCCCAGTGCAGAGGTGAGGCAGCGTCTAACGAGTTGCCTCTGCCCCGGACGAAAGCGTTTGTCCTATATTTTTTGAATGCTTGGGTGCCATGCCCCAAACGAGGGATCCGTGGACCAAATAGACGTGGGAGTAAGTTGCTCTCCATTTGGTCCGGTGCAACAACAAGTGGTTGTGGACCTCACTTATCCTGAAAAATATGTATACCTAGTTTTATTGAAAATTGACATCGTTGTGGTAAAATAAAATATTACTTACGACCTACTAACTAATTCAACCTAACTAGCAATAACAAGAAAGTAATTGAATGAAATAAATCTCAAGAATTTCAAGTGCTTTTAATTTTACTTTCTTCGTAGAATCACACAAACATACATGACATGCAAATGTATACATATCTGCTAAATTTACATATATACACTCATTGTCTGCACTTTTCGAAGTTATCAGAACTTTTGCTGAACACGAAGTGGCGCTTGCACAACTTTAATAGCTTCATTATTAGCTTTGTCTTCCCTCTGTGCACTCAGGAAAATATATTTAGCTAACCCTTGAGCTACTCGTTGACGAAGTATCTGGAAGATTAATGATGATAACTTCTAAACATTTTCCAAAATGATTCTCTATAATCACTTTTCTGTTCCCTCAGGGAGAGCCCAGAATCAAGGACATTGGGATTAATGGAACACCATAGAAGTAAACATCTTGTCAGGATTCCTGGCCTTGAATTGATGAAAAATAGTCGCATGACAAATGTTCGAACAACATTAATTATGTGGATATGATTTCAGCGTTGACTAAGCAAAACACAATATTCTATCATGCAGCAGAATAACATTTATGCTTTCACAATCACCAAATCGCTCAGTTGAACCCCTCCATAGAAGGGTTAAACGAACAAGTGAATGCACTCCGGAAAATTGCAAGTTAGCTATGCTTCACAATGCACTTTGTGCAATTAGAAACGAATGCAATTTATTTCACCGCTGAACTTTAAAAATTTATTCTCTTCTCTACGTACTTTGTCGGAGTTTGAAAGTGTAGCGCATGAAAAGTTTCAATGTTCACGTTGGTTACTTTATCTTTCTAATTGCCGGCCGTGCATGTGTTATATAACGAGGGCGATAAAAGATATTCAAGAGGAAATGATAACAATGTTAATTTACGAAACTTTGGAGCATGTACGTAGTCACAATTATTTCTAGACACTGATAAGAGATGGAGTTTCTAGGTCAGGATTTCTCTTGAAGGTTAGTTGAATTGAATGGTGTTAAGAATTCTTAGAAGATTACATATCAACTTTTAGGAAAGTAAACAGGCAAGAGCAGAAACCTAAACAGGCTGCCCGTTATCTAAATGTGTATAGGCCTAAGTTTTCTTACCACGATGAAATTTTGATAATTTCAGTTGGTTTTTCCTTTAACAGTGTTTTCAAGAAACAAATTCTATCTGCTTGTTTGACTTCGAATAAATTCTATCTAACTTGCTTTCGTCATTATATCGAAACCTCTACTATCTATTCTATTCTACAAATTTCCCCCTGGCAGATACCGCTGAATTCCATATCATACCACACAGTGCTATTAAAAATTCTATCGATTTCAGAATTGCTTATCATTTCGAACACCTATTTAAATCTATAAAATTCTAAGCAATATAAATGCTGTTTGCATTCAAATTGTTAGCGTAATCAGTATTACTCCACATGCCCTACCAATATAACTGCATGTATATCATCATCATCAACGGCGCAACAACCGGTATCCGGTCTAGGTCTGCCTTAATAAGGAACTCCAGACATCCCGATATCCCTAAAAGCTGTCTGGCGTCCTGGCCCACGCCATCGCTCCATCTTAGGCAGGGTCTGCCTCGTCTTCTTTTTCTACCATAGATATTGCCCTTATAGACTTTCCGGGTGGGATCATCCTCATCCATACGGAATAAGTGACCCGCCCACCCTACTGAGCCGAATTTTATCCACAACCGGACGGTCATGGTATCGCTCATAAATTTCATCATTGTATAGGCTACGGAATCTTCCATCCTCATGTAGGGGGCCAAAAATTCTTCGGTGGATTCTTCTCTCGAACGCGGCCAAGAGTTCGCAATTTTTCTTGCTAAGAACCCAAGTTTCCGAGGAATACATGAGGACTGGCAAGATCATAGTCTTGTACAGTAAGAGCATTGACCCTATGATGAGACATTTCGAGCGGAACAGTCTTTGTAAGCTGAAATAGGCTCTGTTGGCTGACAACAACCGTGTGCGGATTTCATCATCGTAGCTGTTATCAGTTGTGATTTTCGACCCTAGATAGGATAAATTGTCAACGGTCTCTAGTTATATTCTCCTATCCGTATTCTTCCTGTTTGACCAGTGCGATTTGATGTTGTTGGTTGGTTCGTCTTCGGTGCTGACGTTGCCACCATATATTTTTTGATGCCTTCATTGATGTCCAGCCCAAGATCTCGCGCCAAATTACGCCTGCTCGATGTAGATGAAGGCAGTTTGTACGTCTCGGGTCGTTCTTCCCATGGTGTCGATATCGTCAGTATAGGCCAGTAGTTGGGTGGACTTAAAAAGGATCACATCTCTTGCATTTACCTCAGCATCACGGATCACTTTCTCGAGGGCCAGGTTAAAGAGGACGCATGATAGGGCATCCCCTTGTCGTAGACCGTTGTTGGTGTCGAATGGTCTCGAGAATGATCCTGCTGCTTTTATCTGGCCTCGCACATTGGTCAGGGTCAGTCTTGTCAATTTCGTCGGAATAGCGAATTGTCTTATGGCCGTGTACAGTTTTACCCTGGCTATGCTATCATAGGCGGCTTTAAAGTCGATGATGAAGTCCATATTCGAACATTTTTCCATCGCTTGCTGCAGAGAGAAAATCTGATCTGTTGCTCATTTGCCTGCATTGAAGGCTCTTTGGTATGGGCCAATGATGTTCTGGGCGTATGGGGCTATCCGACCTAGCAAGATAGCGGAGAATATCTTATAGATGGTACTCAGCAACGTGATACCTCTATAATTGCTGCGCTGTGTGATATCTCCCTTTTTATGTATGAGACAGATAATGCCTCTTTGCCAATTGATTCGCTGTCCCATACCTTGAGCACAAGTTGATGAACCACTTGGTGTAACTGGTCGCCTCCATATTTAACCAATTCGGCTGTAATTCCATCGGCTACTGGCGACTTATGATTTTTTACCCGATGAATTGCACGGACTGTTTCTCCTAAACTTGGTGGTATTTGTCCGTCGTCTTCAGTTGGCGGGGCCTCCAACTCGCCGATGTTCTGGTTGTTCAGTAGCTCATCAAAGTACTCAACTCATCGCTCCAATATGCCCATTCTGTCGGAAATCAGAGGCAGCATTACTCGGTATGCGGCATTCTTCCGTTCCGTTGCTAGCTTACATTCATCATCAAACCAGCTGTTCTGACATTCATCAAGGCTGAGAGGTGGCGGCGTTCGATCAACACGTGGTCAATTTGGTTGAAAGTGGTCCCGTCTGAAGAGGCCCACGTTTGTTTATGGACCGTTTTGCACGCAAACCAGGTACTTCCAACAACCATTTCGTGTGACCCTGCTAATTGAATAATCCGCAGTCCGTTACCATTTGTATTTTTGTGTAAGCTATGGGAGCCAACGTATCGCCTGAATACAGGCTCCTTCCCTTGGCTTGGCTGTTAAAATCCCCAAGTATGATTTTGATATCATATCTGGGACAGGCTTCGAGGGTTCATTCTACTGCCTCGTAGAAGGTATCCTTCATGTATATGCTTCGTACAAATAAAACACTAAAATGACCGAAGCAAATGATTTCTCAGGGCAACTCTAAAAATATGGTCCTTAGATTGAAAAGTTTCTTTTTGAAAAAGTCAAAATAAAATGCTCCATTCAACCCCGGTTCTTATGCGCTCACATTACTGTGGTACTGATATATTGATATACTATATGATGATCACTTCATACACCTGTTAAAGTGCAATAAACGCACATGCAAATTTCACCTCCTATACCTTTGTTAAAAGTAGTTGGATTTAATTCAAATTTCCCAACTTATGTCTTCACTCCTTCTGATACGGGTTGAAAAGATATCTGAATGGGATATATTTTTTTCAGGTTCTGAAAACGAGACCTGTTTCACTTTTTGGAGGGCATATTTTGGGTCTTCACCCCCGTTTTTCCACCCAATATAAAAAATAAAATCGACTTCGCAAAGTATCTAATTGGGCCCATTTGATACCACGCATTACCCTATTCTGAAAAAAAAGTTTCCATCTACTTTCGAGGGCTTTCCACTCTTCCCTTTCAACCCAACGCAAACTATAAAGGCTTCTACAGAATACATATTGTCACCCAATTTCGTTACGATAACCCCCCCCCCTCCTCCGTTTCTGAGTAAAATGGATATACAGACAGGCCTGTATAGAGTTCCCAGATCTTCCATCGAATTCTCGGAAGATGCGTATGAATATGGTTATGGGTTGGACGCACAAAACAATAAACTAATATGGGCGAACAGAGAAGGTGCAAACTTACTGGTGCAAAGCTTGGAACCTCCGTACCGGTCGTTTCTGGGAAGGAGCAAGCAAGCTCCCGGTTTCAACTTCCGTCGACTGCAATACCTCGGACATCGTGGCATCCAATGCTACAAGGAACTTAGAAAAGGAGATGTTTAAACCCGTCGCACCCTAGAGCACCCATAAGAAAAGCACAGAAGATCCAACGGAAGCGCAACCCTAACTACTGGTGGAACTCTGAAATAGCGAAGTGTCGTACGGAATGCTTGAAGGCCAGAAGGCGGAGTCAACGCCGAAGAAACATGCCAGAATATGAACAAAGGTACCTCGAATATAAACAGGCACGCAAAAAGTTGCAGTTGACCATCACGAGAAGTAAAAATTATTGTTTCAAGCGACTCTGTGGTGAGGCAGACTCAGATTCATAGGGAGAAACGTACAAGTCGGTTATGTCGGCAATAAAAGGCAAAGGGTACCCTCCCATTATATGCCCTAGATTATTGTTGGAGATAGTTTCGACATTCTTCCCCCAGCATTCGGAAACAATCTTCCCAATGATACCAATGAGCGCCGAAGACATACCGCCAGTAACCATTCAACATCCTATAGACCTATCTGTCTTCTGAATACAATAGGCAAGGTCCTTGAGCGGGTAGCCTATAACCGGCTACATCCATTAATTGATAGAGCGGTGTTATTATCAAATGGGTAGTTTGGCTTCCGGAAGGCTTGGTCAGCGGTTGATGCTACCTAACTGGTTTTTGAGCTGACGAAGGGAAAAACTGCGCACTGGTGACTCTTGATATCAAAAACGCGTTTAATTCTGCTAGATGGAACCATATCATCGAAGTGCTCATCGCGGTATATGTTAAACACCAAAATATATGTATATTAAATATATTCTTCGATTACTTCCGACAGCGGAAGATACTTTATGATTTGGACGAAGGGTCGAAGATAAATGTAATAACAGCGGAAGTTCCGCAGGGGTCTGTTCTGGGCCGTCTGCTGTGAAACTTAATGTATAATGGCGTTTTACGGCTTCCAGTAGCTAAACAAGCCGTTGTTTTTTGTTTCGCAGATGACGTTGGAGCGATCATACCATCCAATCACTCCTACGAAGTACAGATATATTCGAACAAGACTATACGTACCATCAAGTCTTAGCTTAAAGACCACGGGCAGGAGCTTGCCAAACACAAGACGGAGTTGGTGAAATTTGCATCGGGGCGCATGTTGTTAGCTCTCAGCCATCGCTGTAATACCTGGGAGTAACATTCGACTCCAAAAATTCATAGACCAGTAGCTTACTCCAAACTACAACTTACAAAGCTACTAGTAGCACACGGTGGATACAGGAATTACCTCCGTCTAGATGAATTGCTCGTCGCGCCCTAGAACACCCATAAGAAAAGGACAGAAGGGGAGAATGGTGAGCATCACTAGCTGTAGTGACCCCAACTGCTTCCGAGCGTAAAAGGGTCGCAGGAGGCTCCTCAGGATCTAGAGTCGGATCCGGAAAAGATCAAGGATCATGAGATCTCCTCCAATATCCAAGGCGGTGAAAGACCTGGACCAAAGGAGATCCGAAATGTGTCGAAACAGCAATGAAGGTCACTCTGGAGAAAAGGACTGGCGGAAAGAAATCCTTGAAGTTTGACATTTTGCATGGAGCCAAAATTTTTGAGCTATCGGAATTTATTAAAAACAAGCACTGCATTGCCTTAACAGTTCAAATTTCGCAACTCCAAAGAGACAATCTTGAGAAAGGCGCATGGAGGCACACAGATGGCGAAAATTTGGCTACCAACGCAGGCAGCGTGCAAGCTGCTAGAAGTCGACCCTCATTGGTTGAGTAGTCAGTCGCCTTAGACAAGGATTTTTAAGTGTCTGTTGTATGGACGTCTGACGAGGGCATGTACAAGGCTTCTCACATAAACTTAATATGTTTATTTGCATGTACCTATAACATCGGACCTTGTTTTCATTGCGGTTTCCAAAAAGATAGAAAGGAAAGGGAATTAAGCTAGTTGAGCCGGCTCCCGACTTTCTTATTACACTTAAGTGCCTGGAAGTAATTAGTATATTCTACTCAAAATGCACCCATGGGACCTGTGCACTTTTTGGGTTGATTTTTGCAGTAATTTTTCAGTACTGCACATTATAATTGTAGTTCTAGTAAAAGTTTACTCTCCCTTAATAATTCCCACTCGATTTCGGCAATCAACATTTTTTTTTCTATTAGTTTTTTCAGTTTTTGTTCCCTCTTTCCCTCTTCTCCACACGGTAGCAAGATCGGCCATAAATTTGCCGTTATATATCCGGCAAAATCGTCTATCTTCCTGCAGGGGAGCAACAATTCTTCGGAGGGTTTTCTTCTCACTAAGAGTTCGCATTGACTCTATGGAAACAGTTTTTGTAAGCTGAAATGGGCTTTGTTCGGGGATAAGAGAAATGATCACTGATTTCAAAGTTGTGTTCTCCGAGTTGTCAAAACCTCAGCAGATGCCGGATTTTAGCTACGCTTTACCTTTTAGGCTCGAAAGATCCTACCTACTTAAAAATATATAGAGGTTCTGGTGGAATTGGGGTTAGGAAGTTAATGGGAGAATCCATCGAGAACTTCCCGCAACATCCAACACGTTTCCAGATTGATATATTTATGCATAGTTTGAACCAGACTGTGTGAAAGTCCCAGGACATCAAGGGAGCTGACAATATAATGACACCACCACCTTCTCTGAAAGTCAAAATATCCTGAGCCAGTGGCTCCTAGTTCGCCTTAATTTCTACGTATTTCAGTTCAATGTTGCAATATTGCATCATTATGGCTGCTCGTGTATTTCACCGGTGTCATAACAGTGCAGCCAGAAATTCTCCGATTTTTCTTGTTTTCATTTGATGTGCCATTGATTGCTATTGCTTCTTTGGTTTTTGTGGGTGACATTGCCACCACCACGATTTCTCACGAACTCCGTCGAGGGGAGAAGCGAGCTCACAGACAGAGAAAAAAAACCTGGAAGAAGCAACAAGCCTGCGAACACGAGAAATACAGGAAGCAATCGCTACTGCCCGGATAACCGAGTGGTTAGGGCACAAAGCTGTCGTACGGAAGGTCGCTATCGTGATTTGATGTTGGATACCAATCGACTCTGCTGTGAATGAGTACCTGACTCAAATTAGGGTAATAATTTCGGGTGAGTGCAATGGTGACAACATTGCTTCCTATAAGGCACTGTAATCTGTACCGTTATGGTCTTGAATGAAGTGCTCTAACACATTTCAAGGCCCTGATCCAATTGGACTGTTCCGCCAACGATTATTATTAATCGCAGCAGGCGAACAAGTTTTGCCAACAAGTCAGCAGGATGAAACCTTATACACTTTGATGATGTTCACCTTACCGAGGCATAGAGGGAAACCGACAGAAATTTCCGACCGAGTGGTCATATTGGAGAGATGTATTGAGTATTTTGATGAACTGCTTAACGAACAAAATATCGTCGAGTGGGACGCCCCTGATTCTGGTTAAATATGGAGGAGACCACCTGTATCAAGCAACTCATCAACTTATGCTCGAGGTGCGGAGCAGCAATTTGATACCTAAGGACTGGCAAGCGGCGTTATCTGTCCCATACTTAAAAAGGGGAGTATCACGCAGTACAGCAATTATTGAGGTTGTTGTGTACCATCTACGAGATATTCTCCGCTATCTTGCTGGGGCGGATAGCCCTATTTTCCCAAAACTCCTTCCGCCTATGATAGCATAGCCGAAGTACGCTGTCATTAGAGAATTCTGTATCTCCACCAAATTGGTAAGACCGATTTTGGTGACCCTGACCAATTTGCGAAGCCTGATAAAAGCAGCAGGATCACTCTCGCTACCATTCATCATCAACAACGGTCTAAGAAAAGGGCATACACTACCATACATCCTTTTTAATCTGCCCCTGGAGAAAGTGATCGGTGAAGGTGATGTAAAGACGAGAGCTACCATACTCTTCAGCTTTACTCAACGTAAAATGGGCCACTAACAACTAGCTTTATACTTGATATTTAAACATATTTTTTGGCAGTGATATCTACCACATACTGCGGTTGATGATCTAATTCTATCAGTGCATCGTCAGCAGCTGAAATCCTCTCTGAAAATGTCACGATACGACCCATCGAAGCAACAGTTCCCTGCAAACGTCAAATTCCTCGTTCCCGGGTAATTTTTAAATAGGGGAAAAGCACCTCTACTTCTTTTTCAACCTCCATGCACCCGGGTGAGTTGCTCGAAGATCGTTCCTGTTTTTTTCCCCTTTTGATGATTGCTAGTACTTTGTCGTCACAACGAAACGAGAAAAAGGAAACGAACTACATCCTCGAAACAGTCAAGAAAAACGGATATAACAGGGATTGCATTCTAAATCGGATCCAAAAGAAACTAATTTAAGTTTCAAATCAAACTTCTACATTCCTCCAAGAGCTCAATAGGAATCTTATATTTCCTTGATCTTGTTGAATTATTTGAGAAAAAAGTGAAATCAATGGTTTTCTCCTCACCTTTTCTGCCTACCGCCATTCGAAGGGGAGAGATGATAAGTGAAATCAACTTATAAACGAATCCGTTTATTTTGACGTTCGAAAGGATTATTAGATGCTCTACTATAAATGACTATCATTCAAACGTCTAAGAAAGTGTTGCAGGATTGAAGACTCGACTATTCGAGCGAGTTTGCACAAAAACAAAGAGAGTAAAAAATATTTTTCGATATAAAAGTCTAGAAATTTGGAACATGCAAGTAAGATGAAAATTTTGATGTAGTCATGTAGTCTGTTTCTAACTGCCAAAGAAAAGGTTTTAAGACGAACGAAAGTCAGTTGCAAACAAATGTTACGGAAGAATAGTTTTCCTTTTTGTAGGAAACTAAGAGAGAATTCTTTAGTTTTCCTTCTAAGGAGAAAAACTCGTTCAAAGTGCAGCCCAACAACATGATTGATGTCAATTCACAATCATATGTTCAGTGCGAACTGAAGATCCATCGGCGGTACCCTTGTCAGCGATGAATATTGGGATACACGAAAACCTCACTGATGACAGGAACAATGGAAATACCACACCTCGCATCCTTATGAACAGCAAAATATCATCACTGACGGTTTCGTCCATGGTAACGACCACTCGTCAGACAGTGAACCAGGAATAGCGTAACTGAAAGTAGCTGTCAGGTGTTGGTTACCCCCAAACATGAAATCGATTTAAATTTTATTGGGCGAAAATCGTCAGCTGGTTTAGTGGAAATGGCAATGGTTACGTACCATCCATGGACAAAACATTGGCAAATGGTGACATATCTAGGCAAGGCGATAGCGGTATGGAGGAGTGTATAAGGAATATGAACCTTGATGTGTCAACCTGTTCGGAAGAGACGAATAATGCCTGTAGGAGAGAGGATTTTAAGGCACTTGAAACTTGTTTGTTTCACTGTGCAGCTATTTACTGTCAAAGAGAAGGGAGAGAATTTGAAAAACAATCCTATATATTTTCTTGTCTGAGTGCCTCCCCCCCTCCCCCTCACCAATACAGGCATCAAGTAAGCTTTCATGTTTGAAGACCTCCCTGGTACTCTGGAAAATGCCTGAGTTGCAGGATTCCATCGACATACCCTTGACATTTCTGTTCAGATTTGTCGTCCTTCCCTCCTACTGTGCGAATGTTAAAAATGAAAGCCTGCTCTTTTGTGATCCTGATTTACCAAGCTGTAATCTCAAATGATATTGACCTATTTTGAGGCAAACCATCGTTTGGCATACTGATGCAGAAAAATGAGAGCAAATTAAAAAGAAATTGTCTGAGTGTCTCGAATCCTGATTTCAGCATTACAAACAACAAAAATGAGTACCTATTTATTATGAATTCCAAAACCGAAAAGTGCTATAAGCGATTCGACATCATCGAGAACTTGTTGAGCTCTAATGTCGCGATGAGAAAATTTCTGAAATTATCCAATTGTAGATATTCGCTTTTAAGGGCACTTTGTCCCAATATCAGAGCAATATTATCGTCTCAAATGTCATTCGATAAAAACAAACCAAATGTTTCTCAGGCTATTTGGCCATAAATGCGCCCACACCGTTCCAGATGTTTTTATCAACGGAGCAGGAATATTACCATTTATTCAGGGAAAAGTAATCATCGTCGAAACGCTTATGAAACCCTTTTAGCAGATTGTTGAGGTCATTGCTAAAAATAGATGAGATACTTTTATAAACGTTTCATGGGATATAAATTTTTGATTATAAAACAGGGATAAAAAGGGTTTCGTGCAATTCAGTTGCAACAAATACTTACAAATAGTGTGTACGTTGAAAGGCAGATAGGAAACTATAGCTAAAGGTCCACATTCTGTGAAAGGTTTACTGACGGCAGCGCACAAAGTGACTAAATCTACATTTTTTTTGTTTTCCTTTGACTGTAGAGAGGATTCTTCAATTCAACTACAATCCTGCTTTGAAACAGCATAGCACATCAAAAATTAACAACGCCAATATGGGATAAATGCTGAACTACTTTATCGGAATATTAGCCATAGTTCCTTTTTCAATCAGATAAGTTACGCAATTGTATCTGCGATCCATGCGGACAACTAGCACAATAATCAATTCTCTTTTGTCAGGGCGCACACTACGCTACGCTTCCTTATATTTCCCACAGAACCGGAGCGCACAGACATCACGTTAGCCCCTATTCACAGTAACAATAAGAACATTCGGTTCCTAACGCTCGTCTATCCACTTCCACGTTTTCCAATTCAACCAGGTCTTATAGCGCAGATATCATAGCTTCTCTTACGTACGCATATCCATGAAGCAACTCCAATGTCGGTTCTACATGTTTGGCGCTTGCGCAAACTTCAAACCTTTACAGACGTTTGGCGGACTAAATATCAACGCAAATGTGTTAGTATTTTCTGAGCAAGCCAGCAAATTCCCTTTAATTTGTCCAAAAAACCGACACTATATCGGATCCGTAGCAAGTACTTGCAAACATTCACAAGCCAAGTCAAAAGAATTACCAACGGTTTGTGAAGGTTTGGCCTTTTCAGTCGTCTTTTATGACAAGCACGTTTTACTTTGAGTGAATTTTGAACCCCCTTCTTGCAGGAACGGCACTACCTCAGTGAGGCCAAACGCCCAGTACCTCAGTAGTAAGAACCTTGGCTATTGTGGCATATATTACAAGCGCACGGGAGAGACTAGAATGGGTTCTATTGAAAAAGTACGATTTTTCTGAAATCTCTACCTATACAGGCACAAGTTCCGAGATTGAAAAGTCTGCCCCAGTAAGAAGTGTAAAGCGGGAGGATACGCAAAGGAAGAAACTTTGACATCAAACCATCTGAGCAATGTGAGAGGCAGCGGCCAATCAGGACCTGCCTTTATCGCACTGGATAACGAGGTTAGCGAATTCACCGTGCCGCAATATTCATTAGAATATAAGAGCCATGATAAGAGGCATCCGCTTAGCGTACAGCAAAGAACGGGATAAAAGAAAGGTAAGAGTTAAGCCAGGCAACATAAGTGATGCCAATCCGAAACACGAAAGAGGAGGAACCGAAGAAGAGCCTGCGCGAACGATTAAACGAATCAAGAGCGTGCTTTGAGTATAAAGGTTTTGTGTTCATCTTGTGTGGAGAATTTCCAATGCAAATTTTTCCATTCGTAAACTAAAAATTCAAAATATTCCTTGACATATCCTACTTCACTGTTCATATGAGTTCACTTGATATAAATTGATATAAATTACCTATAATATTTCATACTTTTAGGATGAACTCGAAGGGGATTTTCGAGTAAATTCCTATAACATGGTATTATGCTATTATTAATTTTATTTGAGCAGGCATTGGAATGCGGAAATAAGACCAGTACTAGTACGAGCCCTTTCATTTGATACCCCACATGACCATATTCCATGAAAATTGTTCACCCCAGTTTCCCATGTATGGGGAGCCTCCTTAATCTCAACAGAAAATGGCGCTGCTTGCTATATGTAAATACACCGCATATCTTCACCCAAATAAATCGGTTGCGCCAGACAGCCAGACATTGAATCGATTCTAATAAGATTTTGTTTCACACAAAACCTTAAGAAGGGCTCAATCCCCATAAAAGTGGAAGAGGTGAGGAGGATGGCTGAAGCTGCCTGTGAAACTCATGTATCCGCAACTCCTGAGAAAGGGAGTGAATCTCTCAAAAAGGATCTGAAATCTTGAAGAAATGTAGCACCTCGAAAAAAAAGAGACCGTAGGAAGACAAAATCGGAAGTTATCATCATCTCTAAGCGAGATGAAGGGTCATACGCAGATATTCTCATGAGACTGAAGGCACACCTCAATTTGGGAGGTAATGTTACTCGTATATGCGCGCTCAGAAAGTAGACCTTTTGTTGAAGCTCAGGAAATTCAACGGTGTTTTCTTGAGCAATTTGGCTCAAGAAAACAGATAGGCAAGCTGAAATAAGGCCCAGTAGGCCCAGGACCACTATAGTGTGCAAGATATAGAAGAGATCACCTCGAAGGATTAGGTTCGTGCGGCGTTGGAAAAACTGCGACTAGAAGAGATCACCTCGAAAGATTAGGTTCGTCGGGTGTTGGAAAAGCTGTGACAACACTAAGGAAAACTCACGGTGAAACATAAACCATCGCCATCGCCAATCACATAGAGAAGGCATGCACCAGTTTGAATAACACATCGCAGCAATGCAGGGGATGCGACAAGACAATCTTGATTACTAAAGACGGATGCTAACCATCGGCACATTGCAGGCAGAAGCAGGTGCCCGAAATATAGGAAACACCTCAAATCAAAACGCTGATGAAGTTGATATTAATAAATCTCTACCACCGCTATGCGGTGCAGGGTCTCCTCGCGCAAACCATCAGCGGGAAAGACATCAGTGTGGCTATAATTAGTGGGTCATATCAAAACCACGATAGAATTAAGGTCAAACTCCAAACGGACAAAGCAGGGCTATGGGTTTACAGATAACACGTTTCTCAGGAAATAATAGGGTGTCAAGAGATTTAGGGGAAAGGAGATGCGCAAACAAATACGCGGCTGCTTGAAAGAGCAAAAGGAACTGCTTCAAACAGTTTTGCGAACTTGCCGATATAAACCCTTGGGGTGGGGTTTACAGGCTGATAACGAAAAGGAGATTCGAAACTGGAGCTGAAGACTAGACCCGATCTTTTCGCTAACATCTTCAAGACGTACCGAAAAGAAACAATACTCCCTGTTGAATGGAAAAAGCAAAAGCTGGGTCCCATGAAATGTCATGTATAGAGTTGGAGTGATTGCTCTTGAAATCCCAGAAGAGGTCGGATTCGCATATAATCTGGCGAACATAGAGGATGTGGAGACCTACGCAACAGAGATAGTAAGAGGGAAAAAGTTCTGGCTAGAAAGGGTTGGGCTAACCCTGACGGATGAGAAAACGGAAGCGAATTTAATAACGAACCGTAGAAAGTAGGATACTGTGAAAATAGAAACCGCTGGACCCTCGATCGCCTCAAAGTCGGCTATCAGAAACCTCGGGGTGATGATTGATGCAACACTACACAGGCACAGGCAACTAATGCCATCCCAGCTCATGTTAAATTGTTGCCGAATGTTAGCAGCCCGAAGCACATCAGAGATTGCTGCTTGCTGGAATAGTGCGACGGATCCTGCTTTACGCGTCTCCTGTATGGGCAGGGACAGGGGCGCTTGCAAATTCTTAGAGGGGGAAGCAACTGAGTTCAGTTTACCGGCTGATGGCTTTGAGGGTTTGTAGCGCTTATAGAATCATATCAGATGAGGTGCCCAGTCGACATTCTCACGAAGGAAATGAGTAAGCAGTACCATACAAGATGTATGGAGGGGCACACAGAATACAAGAATGCGGCAAGGTCAGATTCATATGATTTCTGGCAACGCAAATGGAACAAGCCTACAAATTCAACTATTTTAAAACAAAAAATTAAATTCTTTTTAGTCAATTATTTTTTTTTTAAATTTTATTTCCCCAGATACGCATTTCGGTAGCTACATGCTATCTTCTTCAGTCTACAAAAAATCGATGGACGCACGGGTTCATTGTTAGCGTTAGGGTGCGGTTTGAGCGGGGAGACTAACTACCACCGCGGTTGCTACAGGCAGTATCTACATCGCTTTAGGATGGATGATTGTCCTGGATGCGGTGACATACCGCCCACGGTGCGCAATGGAGAGGTGGAATCTGAACCAAGCGCTGGCAGGAACATGAGTCCCGAGAACTTTCAACGTTCATGCGGCTAGGCTGGAATCGACATGCCCTTTGAAGATTTTCCACCTCCGTGAAAGACCAAAAAAACCTCTGCATCAACTTCCCGTTACCACACTTCGTCTCTAAGGCGCCTCCCTATGTTATACACATTCAGATTATAGTGCCTCTTCCCTCAAACAGTATTGGGACCGTTGATGGCGAACGGCAAAAAGGAAAGACAATAATTTTTAACGGTGAATCCCAGCAAGAGAGAACGATCCAAATGAAGAATAAAAATATAAAAGAACAGAGAAGGGAACGTCTATTCGACGACATGTTTCCTCCCCTGTAAACATTGGCAACTCAATATAGATTTCAAGATTACTTCCTTCGTCTTACTCCCATTTGGCTTTCTCGCTGCAATATGTACTTGCGATTAAGTTTTTTCACATATTCGTTTGGAATAAACAAATATCCGAAATGGTTTTTGGCTTGATTATATACCCTCAGTTAAGGTGCGAAAGTCGTCCTTTGTACCAAATACGTTAATGCTCAACAAGCTCAAATAAGTGCCACACCTTTTCAACTATCAAACTATCAATCATTTTCACGAAAGGAAAATACGACAGGTTCACGCGTGTCCTATTCACCTCTTTATGACACGCACAGAATAAATAGATTAATGGCTTTTCAGTGTTTTTTTTTTCTTATTTACGTGGGCTGGTCCAAAAGTAATGATATAGTGATAAAACCAACAATTTAATTAATTTTCTTACAATATCTCCCAACAGGTCGAAACATCTGGTCTTACTTTTTCTCGAATCATTGTTGAATCAGGAGTTTGTTTGTCGGACTAAGCAATTTTAAGCAATATCTTGTTTGGATACATACATATACGGTATTTCGGAAGCCATTTCATCCCTTATGCAGGGTAACGTCAGACCTGAGGCCGCAATACCATTTTATGAAAATAAATAATTTTGTGTATCGAAAAATGCCTCCAAAGAAGCCATTGGTCCGCTACAATCATATTAGAAATCATAGTTAGGATTACAATTTAGCTTATCATTATAATTCAATATTGTCAAAGGGTCGCACATTATTCTACGAATGATATCACTTCTGACTCAACTTGGTGGAAGTCACGATGCAATTCTGTGGTAAACAATTCCTTACTTGGGCAGCCTTCTTCCGGCTTCGATATTGTTCCTGTGTGGGTCGATTACTAATTTGCAGAAATTATAAAATCTGGAATATACCTTTTCAACGTGAGCGAAATAATCACTTTCCGGGCCCCACACTTCCCGCCTTTACAACAAATGTCAAAACTAAGACCGAACTCGGGAAGACCAAGACCATTTATTTGATACACCACACGACTAAATTTGGTGAAAAAATTTACACCCCCCTTTGCATATGTGGAGACCCCCCTTAAACTCAACGTGGGAGGATTTAACTTACTCAATATGTGGGTGGCCACAGTTCCCACCATCCTACCAAGTTTTGAGTCAATTGTTACGGCCGTTTCTGAGAAAAGTGTGTGTAACAGACAGGTAGACATTCGATTTGACTGGTTTGGCGGCGGTATAGGCGTGCAGGCAATTAGTGGTATTGTATTGCCAAAAATCAGCAGCAACTACTACGTCACACTGAACCGCACATTGTTTGAATTTGGAGACTTGTTAGACAATCTTGTTCTTGACAGAAAGAGGACGGAGGGCAAAAATGATAGCCGGTGACTTTAACCCATTCCACACGGCGAGCGCACTGACGCGTCATGGAGTCCATTTCGAGACACTGAACCAAAATGGCTGCCGTGTTGAATGGGTTAATGCGTGGGCTATCGAGTGGGGCAGCCAAAAGACTAACGCAGGGGCGGTGCTTATTAGAAGCATTCGCCCAATTAGATATAGTTGTGGCCAACCAAGATGATGTAAGCATTGGAAACGGGCCCTGCAGTGTCACGTAATATGTTCTGGCACTAGGGAAGGAGAAGACCACCACGCCGGAAGCCCAAATCGAAAAGAATGCCAGGATGGTCTGCAAAAACAATGGATGAACAAACATTCATGGAGGTGTAGCGAGACCAGCCTAACCAGGGTGGCAGCCCCACGGATGGTGTTCTTCATGCCACACAATACATCGCTAAAGCATGTGATGCATGCACGTCAAGGAGATGCTCATTCTCCACTAGAAGACACAATTACTAGTGGAATTGTGTCCTGGCCAGGCTTCAATCGATCAGGGACAAAAGGAGCATACCTATAAGGAAGCCTGCAAGAACATCAAGCTCGTCATCCAACGGGGCAAGCGGAAATGTTTTAAGGAGCTCTGTTCGCATGCGATAGCGGCTATAAAATCGTGGCGGGACGATCCGGAGACTACTCATTTCATATTAAAAATCATCCAGGGGTTATTTCCCCAGGAAAAAGGAAATACATACTGACACCTTGTAGCGAACCCGGAATGTGACACCGATTCCAGCAGTCACCAGAGACGAGTACGAGACAGTAAAGTCCCGCGTCTGGACGGCATACCGAGTAAGACCCTCAAGCATACCAAGAAACGTAGAACAGATATGTTCGGGGAGTTGCTCGAAGCGTGTATATCCGAGGAGATCTTTCTTGCAGCATGGAAGCGGCAGAAGCTGGTAGGCCTGGCTATGGCAGGCTGCCTATGGCAGTATACCGTCAATACCTGTATAGGCTTAATTTGGAGACATGAACTGATTGTCCAAACTGCAATGGAGCCCCAGATGACTCGACGCACGTATTTTTCCAATTTTCGAAATTCGAGGAAGAAAGGAAAAAATCTTGTCCGGGAAAGATGCCGATTGACACCTTAACAGACGTGATGATGAACACCTATAACGACGACGATGAACACCTATAACGACGACGATGAACACAACCAACTCAGCCATAACACCTTCAAAAATACTTCACGAAAAAAAAGAGCAAAAGATCATCATGATCATCATATCACTAGTTCTTATTGCATGTAGTCATTTACTATGATGTCCCTGCCCGACTTCTGGCCACACCTACCATTTTGCATTTATTGTAAAACCATTCACTACAGCGGTTAGAAATTTTGAAGTACGCAGCAGATGGTTACCTTTTCAATAAGATCATTATGCATACTATATATCAGGAGTCTACTCTTACAATAAGGTTTCACTTTAGGCGCAAATGTTATTTGTTTTGAGAAGGGTTCAGGATTTGCTCTTTTTCAACAAACATTTCAACGTCTTTAGTCTCTTTTTCGCAGCAAACGGTAAGGCTAAGCAGCAAAAATTAAAAAATCCAGGAAGCAATATTTGAATTAGCGAAGAAAATACTTTCTGACCCTTTTTGTATTGAACAAATCAAGTGACACAAGTTGCACAATCCTTACAAAAATTAAATGTCAAGAACATTGACGTATAAAAAAAGAACCTTTCATCAGGAGGGATCACCCAATAAATATTTGTTCGTTATGGACTATGTCAACTTTATTTGACATGGGAATTGAAATATCCCCGTTCTAGGTTAAAGGTTCCCATAAATCTGATTATAAGGCAATATAAGCTTTTGACGCTTTCCCTTCAATGTTTTCCCAATAATTGAGGATTCCACTTAATATATTTTTCTTCCCTGGCTCTTACCATTTTCAATCGAATTCCCCAAAATCAAACACCTCCACTTAGATTGTCATCAAACACGACACCAAGCAACGCTATCAGTCGATGGCATAAAAAGGGCTAGACCCAATTTTCTCGAACGACCCAAAAATTGATTTTTTTCACAAAGACCGTTCCCATCCCACTATATCCCCTTCACGCTTGATTACGTGCCGGATGACAATATATGAGTAGAAGGGAGCAAGGAAGCACGAATAATTTCTGAATGTAGAACTGATTTTAAATCATCCCTAAACACCACATTATCCATCAAAGATGTTATTTTGGCTTTTAGGGAGCCTTTTGAATTCCAACATTCGCCAGATGGGATTCAAAACAAGTTGACCACAATCCTTCAAAGCGTTTCCCATAAAATTATATCAGACTTGTCAGAATGGGCCAGAATGGGATACAAAAATGAATTCTGAAACGTTAAACTTTGCATTTCCATGGAAACTGAAGATGGAGCAAAACTCGATAGCAATATAACGAGCAAAGTGAAAGGCCAATGAAGTTATCTTCATGAATTATGAACTTACACTCAAAAGATGAAACGAAACTTGAAATTCATCTCCACATACAAGCACAAATAAGATCTCATTACAGTATACCGCCCTAAGCTGAAATCTATGAGCAGCAAACGAATTGTTATCCCTTATCTCTCCCTTATCTCTGTTGGCCCGGAAAGCGTAGAAATGAACACGCAAGTTAAGATCCAAATACTAATTTTCAAAACCCTCAGTATTGGGATATCCTGGTCGCCCATTTCATAATGAAAATATAAGGGTTTGAGAAGTCTTGTCCGAAAACACAGATGCCATTTTTACTGCACCTTAGAACCTTTTCCCATTAGACCTTTCTTAGGATATAAAAGTAATTTTTTAGCGTGTAATCTTAACTCCCCAAAAGTGCCCTATCCAAAAGGAAACAACAGATTTCAACAGATTCCGCTTTAAGAAAAAATTTAACAAATTGCAAGAGTGTGAGTATGTGAGAGCATAAACGAAGTGGAAAAGAAGAGAGAATCCAGACAAAGTCTGGCGAAAGTAAAATAAAAACCTTTCAGAAAAAAATCCAATCTTAGTTAGTATCTTGAGAGGTAATAAGTAGAAAATCAGAAGCTCAGCGCTTCAGGTATGGAAGGTTGTCTTATGTAAGAATATTTGAGTGACTACCGCTTTGTCAATAATAGTGTGATTCCCACCAAACTTGACCGCATCATCCTCTATATGATTGCTCATATTACTGCAAAACTTAATGGTTCTAGAATGAACTTAAGGAGGATTTCTAGACAATTCCTAAAAAATTTGTTAATATGCTAGTATTGACTTTAAGTAAATATCGGTATGGAGGATATTTTGAGTAACGAGATGAGACTCTGGCTTGTCAGTTTGGACCCTTCAAACGGCCGGTGATCGAATGAAAAATGATTCGGCCGACCGGCCAGACATGGTTGTGTAGGCTGTGAGCGAGGATTCCTTGCTTGCACGCAAGATATCTCAAATTCTCGTCTCAACGCCTTCCACGTCCAAAGATGGACTAATAATGTTGCGGCTGCCAGTACATGCATTGCGGGCTCATTCGGCGTAACTGACAGGCCGAACTGAATGTGGATGGTGTGCTTTATACGGGCCGAAGCACCTAGTGCACATATTGGCAACTTTTTAGTCGATAGAGTTACGTGCTGCGATTCAGATGAACGACCAAAATCTTATAAAATAACATGCGGTGTTGCCCAAGGATCCATCTTAGGACCACTCTTGTATCAATGAATATATAACGGAATGCAGACGTGAGATCTTCCACCGACAATAACAAGAAATAATATCGGTGACGGGATGCAACCCTGGTGGATTCCGCTTTGGACCTCAAAATCCTACGAGATTTCACCTCGGTGCAGCACGTTAGTTTCTCCTGTGTAGAGAACACCCTGATCACGATATTGAAAACTTTTCGAAATCGATGAATAGCAGGTGCAGCGAAGATGTAAACTCTGCGCACTGTTCCAAAATGGTCCGTAGGGTGTTCGTGTGGTTAATGCAGGAGGATTCGGAACGGACACCAGCCTGTTCTCTATCGATCAAGCTTTTGAGATGTTCTTTGACCCGCTCCGGGATTATTTTAGCTATTACCTCTACAACGGCAGAAATCACACAGACACCCATCCAATTGTCACACTCAAAACGGGTCGCCTTCTTTAGGCTCTTAACGATCATCCCCTTCTTCCACTCTCTGGGAAATGTCTCAGATTCCCAAAATTTCCGCACGACTGAAACTAACAGATCAGTAGTAAATGCAGGTGTCAGTCCGTATCCACATGTTACGGTGACTAGCCATTTCATCCACATGAGAAGGAACCTCACCGGATTTAATACTGTTAAGAACCATATTGAAGTGTTCTTTTCACCTCTTCAGTTGTTCATCATCGTGGATGAGAAGTCGACCGTTGACGTCCTTCACAGGACCATCGAAAGATTTGCGACCACATGCAAGCTCTTTCGTGATGCGATATACAGTTGTAAAATCATTGCGATCCAGCTTGTAATATTGGCCAGAGGAAGCAATTGTATGCATAAGAGGGTGAACCGGTTCGAAAAGATATGCGTCATTATCATCCTCGACGTTAGGAATACTTTTTTGTTTGCGAAATGGGAGCACATTATAAGATCCCTAAACCAGCGCATTATACAAGGGTTGATCCAAAAGTAAAAACACGCTCATTAGAATCAAGTCCATACATTTAGTCAAACTTTTTTCTAAACCCAGGATTCCCTGAGAAAAAAATATTTATCTTAACCCTCCAAAAATGCCTCAACAGCATACATTACACTATCTTTCAAATTTCGTACCCCGGAAGTGTTCCTTAGCCGAAGAAAGAGGTAGAAATCGCTGAGAGCTAGATCTGACGGACAGGGTGGAAGTTCAAGCAATTCGAATTCCATTTCACGAATGACAACTTTCTGAACCGCAGCGTTGTGAGCTGGTTTTCTTGATCAAGCAGTTTGCCACGCCTTGGGGCTTCTCGCAATGGTCTGATTTGGTCCGTGCAATAACAGCCGATAATAGTGGCCCCCTTTTCAATATTGTGCCATAACTATTCGTTCAGCGTCCTAGAAACAGGATGCCATAACATTTTCCACCGACATGGACACTGAATTTCTGCGGCGTCGATGATAAAGCTTGTTTCCAAGTCATGGATTTTTTTGTTCGTTTGAGGATCAAAATGGTAATTCCAGATTTCATCTATGAAACTTTCGGAAGTTTCTGAGATACTTCTTTCAAATGGGGACTCGTTTTTTTCTTTTATCCGTCGGTTAATATTTTCGCTATCCAACACGCATAGACCGTTCTCATGTTCAGTTCATTCACATGGATTCTTTGAACAATGCTAAATGAGGTCGTTGTGACCTCAGCTATATACCTGATTGTCACTCTTTGATCTGCCAACACAACGTGGTTGGGGTCCTTCGGGTGTTCGTCTTCCTTGGCCCAGTGTGCAATTGTGGAATATGGAGCAGCAGTGAGTGGTTTTCATATCGAAAGCGGGCAGGCGCGACCATGAATCCGCGATGAACTTTCGACCAATCAACCTCAAATCTGGTGAGGTGCTGAAGGCCCTAGAGCGCGTCCTGGACTTCCACTTAAGGGCGATTATAAAGAGAACGCCTTTCCCAGTCCAGTCCCAGCATACCTACCTCAAAGGCAAATCCACAGAAGCCGCTCTCCGCGAGGTAATTGACACGGTTGAGCGGTCAATGCAGTACAAGCAGTATATACTAGCTGCCTTCTTAGATAAAGGGAACATTCAGCAACGTTAGTACCAACGACATCAAGGAAGCCTTACCCGGTATTGAATTGGAGGGGTGTCTTACGCATTGGACTATATACATGCTAAATAACAGGATAATCCAGTTGGATCTGAAAGGCTACCACTTGACCAAAACTGTTTGATGACATAAACCCAACCAAAACGGAACTGGTGCTATTCACCACCAAGTCAAGGATACCTGAATTCCGCCTACCACGGCTGAATGAACAAAGATTGGTTCTTTCCTTCAATGTAATGCTCTCAATATACTCCTGGATCTCCCCCCCTTGCCCACCACATTTAATACGTTGTCGCGTGCAGTGCCGTCAGACGACGTGAGCTCGGTTGCTGGACGGCGAGGTCCTACGGCTATACTAACTTCCTAGAGCAAGTACCTCAGGAAATTTAGGCATCCCCCCCGGACTATGCCACACGCAAGCTGAACTTCACGAGAAACTTTGTTGTGGACTTTCCAACCAGGGCAGAGTGGAAGACTGGCGGCGTCTTGCAAGGTTATGGCGCAATATTCTTTACCGATGGATCAAAGATGGTCAAGGAGTCGACGCGGGGTTTTTTTTTAATATACACGGTATATCTGAGTCGTATGGTTTTCCAGGTTTCGCCAATGTATTCTAAATGGAAGTACTGGCGATACTGGAAGTCTGTCAATAGCTGGAGCATGATCCGAACACCAAGCGTAACATAGCCATTCTGACCGATAACCAACCGGCCATTTAGACCTTGTACTCAGCGACGACATCCTCCAGCCTAGTGGAGCAGTGCAGAAACGCGCTAAACAATCTAGGCGGCACACTCAAGGTCACCCTCCTCTACGATCCTGGGCATAGGCACATGAACGGGAATGAGCAGGCTGACAGATTGGCCAGACGGGGATCTGTTCTTGGCAACCCTTCGGCGGGTACAGTTGGTGTCTTGCTTGCGGCTGTCAAGGGCGGAATCTGTTCACACAACTTAGCAGCGGCGGGTTTTAGAAGGGGAAGGCTTACCAGCTGTGCCAAAACAAGGAGGATTTGGCCCGTTATAACATAGTCCGATCACGAGAGCTCCCACGCACGACGCATACAAAAGCATTCAATATTACGGCGGTCTGCATGGGTCACTGGCCCATAGGGGACCATGCCGCCAGGCTCGACATACCCTACAATTCGCATTGCCGAAGCTGCATAGAAGGGGAGAAACCCTCAGACACTACCTCTGCAATTGCCCAGCTCTGGCTAGAGTCAGGCTACGGACACTGGGTAAACCATTCTTTGGGGACCTCAGAGACATTTCTAGTTGCAGGATGGGAGAGCTGCTTTCTTTCGTGAATATTACGGGCAGGCTCTGAAGATCCGAGCCGGCTGGACTCTGCCTCCAGCAATCACGGTCTTATGGAGTTTGTGGCATCAAAACGACACACCACTAATTGGGCTCCTCGGAGGGGCCCCTGATACCTACGTACCTACTCTACTAATATCGGTTTGGACAAAATCCCTAAGGCTAAGGCGTATAGGAGAAAATTGTCATAAGTATACTGTCTTGTGGTTGTAACGATAATTTTGGTTGAGATGGGAAGACTAGACGATTGCAAGTTAAGGGATTATCATAGTAGTGTGGTGTAGTGACGGATAGCGCGGACGACGCGCAATCATATAAACGTCTAGTACCAGTCTGACGCAGTTACAGATCAGATATATTAGATACCACCGGTATTACATCATTTTGATAATGGCGAATTTCCCTTTTGTTCTGAATTCAATGCGAAAACCCACAGTGCGTCCGAGATTCACTGTAAGAGCTTGAATTATTCTATTGTCCTAGTTCTATTCTGCGTAAGGAGATTTCTACAAATAAGAATGGAAGATAGAGCATGTAAAGAGGAGAGGCAGGGAGAACAAATCCTCACCTCCAGTGCTGTAAACCACCCCACTATGTCTGCATATATAGCATTTGGGTCCGTGGTTCAGAGCGGATAAAGAAAGAAGTCCCATACTGTGACTTTCGATGCTTTCCACCTTTACAAAAACCGCACACAGAAAAGCAATAAACCGATTTTAATGAGTTTTTGTTATAAAACCACCAACTTGTCTTTCCCTGTTGAAAACAGAAGGAATGGAATTATTTGGGCAATAGGACCATATACACAATACACACAAGATGTCTTTGATCCCAGCAGGAGCACAACATAATTTTCTTCGTCTAAATCTGGAAAATTCGGTACATACTACCGATAGCAATTTAGTAAAGAAAAGTTTCCTTTCTGTCTAACCATCTAAGTTCCGCAAATCGTTTTTCGTCCTTCTATTGAATAGAACTTATTGCACTTCGTTTGAAATCTATATCTAAAGCGTCAACACATCACGGGGAGACCATACATTTTTAGAAATGGGAATAATAAAGGAAACTGGACTAATTAATAATCGTCAAAATAATTGATAAACTGCTCTGGGAGGAGCAAGACGACGATGTTGTTAGTCTTTTGCAATCATACAAAGATATATGTAGTATGTGGCTGTGAACAGAAAAGTAGTTTCCTACCAATATTGACGAAACACCGACTGAATTTGCATTAAAGTAGTTCGAACTCTCCACCAGGAAATATTTCTGTTTATTCACAACTTTCTTTCACCATTACAACGATTCCAGCAATCTAGGAATCGGCTAAAAACATAAACATCTAAAATGCGCAATCCAGTATGACGATTGAATCACTTTCGTTTTACTGAGCGAATTTCATTGACGGATATGCGTGAGACTGGACTTTAAAAACAACTCAACCTCCCTTTTATAAATAGTAATTTATTACGAGTGGGCATGCTATATGCTCTGGCTCCAGCTCCCCAGCACAACGAAAGTCCTGGTACTAACGCAATAATGTAAATATATTGCTGTTTTTTTATACGACCGCATAGATACATTACTTTGTTGAAAGACAAGCCCGTCAGTGGTAACAGAATATTGATTTCTCTTGTGTAGAATTCCATTCATCCTAGGAGCCGAGAAAAAAAATCTCCATCAATCAATCAATGAAGGTTTATGGTCTCTAGTATAGTGTGTACGATATATTGATTGACATCAATGTTTGCGTGGTGCTAGTTTTACAACCCGCATGGAAACTTTAACGACGAAAGTTGATGAAAGTGGAGGAAGCATTATTTTTCACCACTACAAAGTAAAAGCATTAACCTCTCCCAAGAAACATAAAACACTTTGGGATGCTTCCATAGTCACATTATTTTCTGAAGGACCTAGAAAAATAGATATTCGGATATATGAACACGTTTCAAAAGCTTATATCACATACATTATCGTCCGGGCACACCTGTAAGGATACTGAATGAGGCAGCAGAGAGTGATGCGGGTTTAACAGATTGATGTCAATTTATAGGCCTAGGATAAGCTGGGTCATTTGCCATTCAGCAGGGACTTCTATTTAGATTTGCTCCGCTCATCCTCTGTTCCCACATATACGAAAAGGATTTGCATGTAGAAAACAAATTTGCATCCATTTCATCGTCCATATTGGCATGTATAATGGCTAGAAATTTCATCATGAGTACAATATTTCACTGGGTTATGGTTATGTATCTGATTTCTGCGGACGTGTTAGACGTTTCAGAGAAATAATACAACCAATTCCATAGCCTGCATGAAATCCATTCGTTCGTTCAAAATGCATGAAGAACCTTTATACTCGCAAAAGCTGAACCCTACTTCGAGAGTGAAGCGCTTCTGTAAATCTGTTTCCTTCATGTTTCGGGACTTCAATATTAATAATATCCGAGATGTTTTCCAACATATTTTTTTCTAATTTCAAGTCCACGAAAATGAAGGATACGATAAAAAAAACGCGCAGTAGAAAATAAAAATTAACGTATTCAAATGAAACTTGGAAAATGTTCAAAATTAATAAGACAAAGAAGACTAAATGCCTACAAAGATTTCATAGAAGCAGCGCAAGAACCCACGCCAGGGAAATCAAAACAACAAATAAAGAGCGCACTGAATCATTAGCAAAGAAATGTGTCGACAGAACATTTCCTAATTAATATTGAAATACTTTAGTAAAGTCAGAGAAAACGGCGGCCCTTAACTAATAACCCATAGAAATGAAGACCCAAACAGCCGGAGTCAGACCAACTCACTGAAAACTAAATCCACTCCTACAAAAATATCAATGCTTTATGTTATATTATAGAATGTTGAGAATCCAAAATATTCACTATGACTCGAAATTGCGGACCTTCATGTCATCAACTCTTCGAGGACAGCATACCTACAACTAAGTAAAAATAAAACTAGGTAGCTTTTTCCTACTACACCCGGGGAGGTCAAGAAACGCATGAAACTACAGGCCCTGAATACCACGATTTCCGGTCTCTACGCGCAACAAGCAAAACAAAACCTAAAGGCATATAGCACCCATTTAAAATTGGCCAAAGAAGCAACATCAATTGGAGCCCCGCTGGATCAAATGTTGGTAAAAATCCAGAGAGCATTCGAATGTGAAGTAGCTAAGAAGCGGAAAGCGCATAAAATTAAACAGACTCGGCTGACACAAAACAGAATACAGAAGGAAAGTCCTTTGTCTATACTAGCAAACTACGTGGTTAATAAATCATCGATAGAATTTACCCCCAGAGACTGACAGTTTTGAACAATGGACTAGGGTACGCGTTATCAGCCACAACTAGATGAGATGAAACCATCGTCAACATCGAAGCAGGAACAAAATGGCTTAACAGCAAGACAACAGAAGAAATTCGAAGTGGGATATCAAAAATTAGTTTAAAGACAGAGAAGAAAAAACTAAACGAGCATCAGGACGATCTTAAAATGGTCCGCCAACTAAGAGAAAAGCCAGTATATTACCTGAAAGCGGACAAAGGCAACAATGTCGATATAATGGATAAAACCGACTACAACGATGCGGTATCATTAAAACTCAGAAATGGAAACTTTTTTGAACTTCGTAAGGACCCGATACCTGAGTCCATCAAACGCGTAGATCGAGCCCTCAAAGAAGCCAGTACGATCTTCAAAGATATAACTAAACTAAGAATCCATCATTACCACGCATCAGATGCCAGCCCAAGATACATAAGGAAGGACACGAAATGCGTGAGATAATCGCCGACTCCAATTCACCGACTTTCAAAATCGCAAAATGGTTAGTCCAAGAATGTTCAGCTCTGGGAAACACATTGAGCAAACACGCAATAAGGAATACGACTGAACTCACCAGCAAGCTACAGGAAGCAGGGCACATAAACACAAACGAAATGATGGTATCATTCCATGTTAAATCCTTGTTCCCAAACACACCGATCACACCAGCTATTCACCAACTAGAAGTTTGGCTGAATAAATTGAACAACACAATAGATTGGAGGGTCAAAGTGAGAACATACACTAAATTGGCGTCACTATGTATAGGTGAAAATTATTTCACATTACGTGGGAAATTCTATAAAACCACAGCAGGAGTCTCCATGGGCAACCCAATGTCACCATTGGTGACGGAAATGTTTATGGCATACGTGGAATCAATCATTGAAGAAAAGGGGATAATGCCGAGGATTTGTTTCAGATATGTCGATGATATTTTTACCATAGTGGAAAAGGACAAGGTCGACAACACGAAGAAATCAATAGGATACACCCGAAGATCCAATTCACAACAGAAAAGGAAGAACAAGGATCTCTACCATTTTTAGACCTACGAGTAACAAACAATAGCGGAAAACTCGAATTCGAGATATACAGGAAACCAACGGTAACCCAAAAAACGATACCAACAACTTCGGCTCATACCGCAACACAAAAAATGGCTGCCTACAATTCAATGGTACACCGTCTCTGCACATACCCCCTAAACAAGGATAGCTTCCATAAAGAAATGTTCATACTTGATACAGCAATCAAGAATGGTTTCACAGTCGAAATAATCGAAAAACTGATTAAGAGAAAGCAAGACCAGATATGGAAGAACCAACATTCAACATTCTTCCAGCAAGAAAGCACTCTAGCTGATACAAAATGGGTGAGCATACCATTGTCCAAAGACTTTTATAGAATAAAATCCTTCCTAGGAAAATACAATATAAAAGTGGTCGGATCCAGCGGAGACGCAGCCCTTAAAGGACAATTAGGGAGCGAAAAGGACCCATTAACAGAAGAGGAAGAAAGTGGGATTTTCAAAATCAGCTGCAATGATTGCGAGATGGTCTCCAGTGGCCAAACAAAACGCCTCATCACGACTAGGTTCCAAGAACACCTAAAGGAAGTGGTGAAGGGAGAAAGACGAGGAGCCAACACGGTGCGTGCTTCGGTAGCGATGCATGTCATCGAAGAGGGTCAAAATTGATGAACACAGATGGAGGGAATTGTGCATCGAGGCTAATTAAAACACTCGCTGACAAACATAGGGACCGCACCACCCACTAACTATTGATAATTGACGACCATCAACCCAAAAGTTATAAGATCATCCCTACTTCCATGTGGGCCTTTTTACGTTTTTCTCTTTACCTTTTCGAATGTGTACCCACATACGGATCTTTAACTTGTAAACAACTTTAATTTGTTTTATTTAAAATCAGGAAAAACTTCCCAATGATTTAGTAGCTTAAGTACTGAGCAAGAGAGTAAATAGCTCTCGAAATACGTATTTACTAAATATTAAAATATATTGTAGCAGGAGAAAGCTACCTAGTTTTAATTTTATTTAGAAGAACTACAAGCATCGGAACGATAACTATTTTTATACTTACAACTCCCACACATAACTAAGGGTTATCAAATGATACCACAGGTCACACAGTTCTTCGATGCATTGAAACAGTCTCTGGAACAGCCAATATACAAAGACCCCGAGATTGAAACTATTTAGAAATAGATGCAGATAATCTTCTGCAGTCTAAACTTTTGGCATTCGAATCCGAAAACAAATTCTCATCTTGTGCGCTAACGACGTCCATCACCTATTCAGAGAGTGCCCAATGACATTGACATGACATTCTATCTTTGGATATAATAAAACATAAACATCGCGCGAACAATTTTTGAAAAGCCCAAACTCGAGAACAATGAAAATCCTTAAATCCCTGATAACTACAAGCCATCTTTATCATCAACAGCAAAACAGCCGGTTTTCGATTTAAGCCTGCCTTAGTAGCCATTTCGATTTCGACATACCCTAAAAACTGTTTGGCCTCCTGACCTACGTTATCTCTCCGTCTCAGACAGGATCTATCATCATCATCAACGGCGAAACAACCGATATTCGGTCTAGGCCTGCCTTAATATGGAACTCCAGACACCCCCGTTTTGCGCTGAGGTCCACCAATTCGATATTCCTACAAGCTATCTAACGTCCTGACCTACGCCATCGCTCCACCTCACACAGGGTCTGCCTCGTCTTCTTTTTCTACCATAGATATTGCCCTTATAGACTTTCCGGGCTGGATCATTAAGTGACCCGTCCAAACTGGATTTTATCCACAACCAGACGGTCATGATATCGCTCATAGATTTCGTCGTTATGTAGGCTACGGAATCGTCCATCCTCAATGCGATTAAATGTTGTTGGTTCTTTGTTTTTTGGCGCTGACGTTGCCACCAGGTACTTTGCCACCCCTTCATTAATGTGCAGCCCGAGATCTCGCGCCGCCTGCTCGGATAGACTGTAGGTCTCAGGTTGTTCTTCCCATAATGTCAATATCGTCAGCGTAGGCCGGTAGTTGGGTGGCTTTGAAGAGGATTGTGCCTCTTGAGCGAATCACTTTCTCCAGGGCAGATTAAGGAGGACGCATAATAGACCGTTGTTGCTGTTGAATGGTCTTGAGAGTGATCCTGCTGCTTTTATCTGGCCTCGCACATTGTGATTTTCGAACCTAGATAGGAGAAATTTTCAAGGGTCCAAAGTTGTAGTCTCCTATCTTTATTGTTTTCGTTTGACCATTACAACTCGATGTTGTTCGTTTTTGGCGTTGACGTTGCCATCATGTACTTCGTCTTGCCTTCATTAATGTGCAGCCCGAGATCTTGGGCTGCCTGCTCGATCTGGATGAAGGTAGAATGTACATTTCGGGGTGTTCTTCTCATGAATCGCGAACCACTTTCTCCAGGGGCGAGTTGAAGAGAACACATGGTAGGGCATCCCCTTGTCTGAGACCGTTGTAGATGTTGAATGATCTCGGGAGTGATCCTGGCGCTTTTATCTGGGCTCGCACATTGGTTAGGTTCAGCCTCCTCAGTCTTATTAATTCCGTGGGATACCGAATTCTCTCATGGCCGTGTACAGTTTTACCCTGGCTATGCTGTCATAGGCGGCTTTAAAGTCGATGAAAAGATGATGTAACTGTCCATATTATAATAGTTTTTCCATCGCTTGCCGCAGACAGAAAATCTGGTCGGTTGCTAATTTACCGGGAGTGAAGTTATTACGGCATCCATTTCCGTCACATAGGTGTTACGGACGGCCTAATTGGCAGCTCCATCTCTGTACAGGGAGCGTTGTCGTTGCTGGGGTCGTGATTGTAAAGTCCATGGTGTCCGAAGCTCCTTCTGTGGCTTCGTAACGTCGGTTTCCCGTGTAGGCGCGGGAGACTCGCCTTCATTCTCTTCGTCTGCAGCTTTTCGTTACGAAAGAGCTCCCAGGAGTCACCACGTGGAGGTGATGATAGTTGGTTCAGCAGCCGTTTCCAAAGTTTTATGCTCCATCGTGGGTACCAATCCACGTTTCGTCCTGGCCGCCCACGTCTTCTTTTTCTACCATACATATTAACTCATCCAAGCGGATTAAGTGAGCCGCCCACCGCAACCTGTTGAGACGGATTTTATCCACAACGAGATGGTTTTGCAGTTTATTACTAGAAATTATAGTAACATACTATGTATATGATATACACCCGACACTGAAGAGGGGAACAAGTTGTTCTCAAATAAAAAACACTATTAGCAACGGAGACGGTGTTGCGTTTCAATCCATTAAACGTTTCGCTAGAAACACCGCAAACACACATTGATTATAAATATACCATCATTAACTTTATTTGAACAGATCTCGGTCTGGAGCGCATTTCGGAGCCCAGCCACCATATTGTGGCAGCTTCTTGTTTTTTTTAGATTCTACGGTTGAGTAAATGCTGAGGATGGGTCCCTGAAAGAAATGATCACTTGCTAACCACGGCCTTTCCCTCTTTTGCATTAAATGTCAAAACTGAGTACAGCACTGAAAATGCTGATCGAGACCTTTCATTTGATACTCCACATGACTGTATTTGATGAAAACAATTTTACACCCCCCTTTTGCACGTATGAACAACCTCCGCCAGTATTTTCAACAACTGCCTCAGACTTCGGCAGATTGCTCAGCGCGCAAGAGGCCCAGACGAGATGACGCTTATATCCGCAGAGTATGTGAAATATACGAAATCAACAAGCAGAAGGCACGCTGTTGGCAGGAGCTAATCAACAACGTAAACAGAAAGCCATAGGTCCTCGGGTATAAATTGATTACAAAAAAATTCGGTGTCCATCAATCACCCTGTTCTATGAAAGCGGGGAAGATGAAAAAAATCATATAGACACTTTTTCCTGTCCACCCCTCCCGAACTGACGATGTCGATGAAGGAGTGAGCACTGAAGAATGTCCAGTCTTCACTGCAAAGGAATTAGCGGAGGCGGCCCTGTCCACGAAGGACAAAAAAGCACCAGGTCCAGATTGTATTCCCAGCAAAGTGTTAAAACTCGTATGTGAATACAAGCTGAACTTGCTGTTCACAGCATTCAGCGCATGTTTGACAGCGAGTATTTTTCCCTCCCGCTGGACTCGTGCTGATAACCAAGGACAAAGGCGACCCCGAGGCGCCATCAGCATATCGTCCGCTTAGTATGCTGGACACAGCCGGAAACCACGACTGACTGACACAATACGTCTTGCGGGAGATTACTCATCAAGACAATATAATTTTAGAGCGGGACATTGAGGACGTGGTGCACGCGATAAAACTGTCTGAAGCACACAGTTGCCACTGTCGGCGAGTGATGCTCCTTGGTACCCTCGATATAAGAGACGCCTTCAATTCTGCGACGTGATGTATATCACAGCTTGAGGTACTGGAAAATCGTTGCCATACTATAGACTACCTATTGTGGATGTTAAGGGATCATTTAAGGGGCCGTGCCCTACCCTACGAGACCCGGGAAAGGCAATGTTGAATAAAGGTAATATCAGGCGCGGCTCAGAGATCTATCCTTGCTCCGGTCCATTGGAACGCCCTATACGATAGTCTTCAACAAATCGAGATGCCTGATGAATCGCATCTGGTCGGGAACGGGGATGGTTAAGCAAGCTCAGCGCACGCTGGGAATGGTGATGCGGCGAGTAAGCAGATGGAAGGCTGAGCTCTAGAAAAAGCCGAAGTCGTTGTGCTGACCAAGGAGCGGGTTTCCACAGTCCTCCCTATTCAGGTTGGTGAAACCATGATGTTGTTGCAACCGGCGGTAATGAAATACCTCGGCATCATAGTAGACACGAAGATGAGCTTCTTCCAGCAGATTCGCAACACCGCAGACAAGGCAGCGGCTAGAATGGTTGCGATTTTCCGACTGATGACCAATGCCGGTCGCTCATCCAGCAGGCATCGCTTGCTGATAAATGTTTACGGTTCCAAAGTATGGACCTTTCGTACCGTCTTGGAGCCAGCTGTAATAGTAATTGCGGGAGTTATTCCAATCCAGCTTATATACCTGATAAAAAACGATAACCAATGCCGGTCCCTCATCCAGCAGGCATCGCTTGCAGATAAATGTTTACGGTTCCAAAGTATGGACCTTTCGTACCGTTTTGGAGCCAGCTGTAATGGTGATTGCGGGAGTTATTCCAATCCAGCTTATATACCTGATAAAAAACGAGGGAAATAAGGAAGCTATCGCTTGCGAAGAAAAAGGTAGATGGACCGCGCATTTCATAAAAGACGTGCGGACGCGATTCAATCCGAAACAAGAAGAGGTTAACTATTACCTAACCCAGATGCTCAACGGACATTGGTATTTTCAAACTTACACGCACACAATCAGAAAGTCACGATGGTCCGACTGCCACTCCTTTTTCTTCTTCAGAAAGTGGGAGCGCCATTGCCATCACCTTTCGATGAAAGGATGCCTTACGTCCCCCGACACCGAGGACACGTGGAGATGAATGGCACGTTACACTCAAGACATTATTAAGACAAAATAACGGAAATGGATAGTAGAGATGCCAGGGTAACTAAGGCTCCCTGAATCCACGGGCCTTTCCTCCTATACTGAATAGAACCCTAGACGCTCCAGGGCGTATTTTGGTCCTTAGTCTGTCTGAGACAGGAGTCTGGCACTTTGTACGTAAATGCATTTCACCTACCTACCCAAAAAAAAAGAAGAATGCCTTGCCTAATATTAGTAGAAACGAGAGGCTCAAATAATCAAACAAAGTCATAATGAGATAATCAAACATAAATTTGCCTAAATGGAATAGAACCATCACAATTATGATACAACCATAAAATATAACTAACAATGGTAAACCACAAACAGTTTTCTGAACACTTAAAGGGAAACGCAGACTAAAAGTCTTTGAGTTATTCCCATTTAACCGAAATACGAACAGAATAAGAGGATCCATGCCTTTTTCGACAATGAAATGCTAATGGCTCCTATAATTGGGAAATGTGTCGCATAGATATGAGACAAAAAGAAAAGATCTCGAATTCTTCTCCAGACGAAAAGCTAAAACTCGAATCAATGGTCACATTAACTGAAGAAATCTCAAGGCCAATGTATTTATATTTTTAATGGCTATTACACAGTATCATTTCCAAGGTCTTCCCAAGAAAGTCGGAAAAGTAAAACTATTCTTTTTATTTTTATTCTATTCTAGGCTGAGTTTGTGTTGTCTGGAATCAAATCGAACTGCAGGTCAATTAAGAGGACAAAAAGCGAAATTGTATTCTAAACTGTTATTCTATGGCTGCGAAAACAAGACTCCTACTTAAGCTCGCAAAAATTATTGACTATATTGGATCCCAGAAAGAATCCTTAGAATAGCAAATGATGACAATGTAGCCGAATTAAGTATGAAATATAGATCACTGAGCCAAAACGAATTGGGTTGGAATACTCGGAAGAAGGATATTATAAAACTCAATTATATAAGTTTCAGGCTGCAGTAAGAAGCTGCAGTAAAAGCCTCAGCGTACATTCAACTTTATCTCTTTCATAGAAGCCCTTACCTAACGTTTTGTCATTACTGCACTCAACGAAAGTTTTTGATTCATAGGCAATGTTTCCTTCCAGAGGCGTTAAAGGACACCCGTCCTCTTTAATTGTCTTTTATCTTCGTATATATCTATAAAGACCATTCACATGACAATTAAACTGCCTACCGCATTCGATTTCCATAAATTTCATATGTTTCATTTTTTGTACTCATTCATATTGATGTGATGATGGTTGCCACCCCTTATCAAATATTCTGAATTCCATTGTCCTGTTTCATGTTAGTATCCATAAATTCTTATCGATTACTCATTCTCATGATCTTACATCCTCATAAAAATATATATGCGTGTATGGTGAACTCTGGGGACAATCATTGTTGAAATCAGCTTTTTATGTCTTGCTTTCAAATAATTTATTCGAGCGAAAAAACGAATATATTTCATTCTCAATAGTGAATATCTCTTACTAAAGGACGGGGTGCAACGCAGCAAGAAATATCTTATTGATTTGTTAGAATAATTGGAAAAAAAGATAGCATGCTTGAGCTTCCAATTATGGCCAAAGTAAGATAATCATCAGAAACCGTTTTCAATGAGGAAAAAAAATACAAATATATGTATGTCCTTATACTTAAAGGCGTTGAAGCCATGGGCTGCTTGCAAGAATGACCACATGACTGCAATTAGAAAATATAGAATGGAAATTAAAATTATATAATATAATGAATTAAAACTTTTGATATGGCCCAAAAGACCTAGCATTCCTACTACTAGAATAAGATCGAAAATTGTAATTTGATTTGATTGACAAGGAAATTCAGGTTTTCGCGGCAGAAACATTGACAACGGAATTAGGATGAAATCGAGGGATTAAATATTGAAATCTTCACGTAGCAGTTCGGGAGATGCCT